>NW_012115110.1:7026997-7085630 GCF_000951035.1 Colobus angolensis palliatus
AGCGCCCCACCCGCGCCTGACCTCCCCGAGCCCCGCCCCTTCCCGGTACGGGACCCCCACCTTCGCTCCCGGGCGCCACGCAGCACCCCGGAGTTCCATTCCTGCTTCCCCAGTGCGAGTGCGGCCGAGCGCTGACTTTTGGGGGCTCCCTTCCCGGTCTCACTGGGTCCCTCTGCGGCTCCCCCGCCCGCTGTCCCGCCTCAGACGTGGCTGCACCCCGGAGCGGGGCGCCGGCCGAGACCTGAGACGTGGCGATGCCGCTCTGCCGGCCTCGGCTCCAGGTACGTGCTCTTCCCTCGGCTGAATCTGGCCCTGGGGTTGGGGGGCAGGGGCCGTCTGGTCCTCCGGAACTCGAACTTTGTGATTTTGTTCTTTCTGTGTGACACCCTCATCCGTTCTGAGAGGGAAACTCCTTAAAGAAGGCGAGAGAGTCCGTCGTTGCGGGTTCTTGGAGGAGCCTTTTGGGGGTGAGCCTCCCGGCTAGTTTGGGTCGATTTCAGCGGGATGAAGTCCAGGAAATGAACAAATCTGACGAATCAGGGAGGCAGGTGAAGGGGTCCCCAGGTAGCCACGCTGAGCGTTAAGAGAGAAGTCCCGTATGGTCAAAGTCATTCGTCCAATTCTGAGCCAAATATTTCTTGGTGCACTTTTGCAGGATCTTTGGGCCTTGCCAAGTACTCAGGTGAAAAGTTTATAGTTGGAAAGCAAGTGAAGTACCTTTGAAGACGTGTATAATTGGATACTTTGTTGCAGGTTTTCAGCTTCTGAAGCAGGCGGTGGGGGAGAGAGGGAAGGGGGCAGCCTCGCGAAAAGAGCAAATGGTCAAGTTCCAGGAGTATAAGGTATAAAACTTGGGTGCGGAGTCCTGACTGGCCTTGAGTGGCCCTTTGCCGCTGGATGGGGGTGCGGGACAGCATCTCTGGGCCCTTTTTTCTCCATCTGCACCTCAGAGGGAGGCTTGAAGGTCCCTGCATGAGGAAACTCGTGAATTGCCCTCTCCTAACCGCAGTGAGGTAGGGACCCGGTAAGGACCCGTGTTCACACCAGCGCCCTTCCAGCCAGTGGTGGGTTATGGATGGGCCTCGCTGGTCCTGGGCATGGTCCGGCGCGTCCATAAGGGTTCCACTGAGCTCATCAATAAAACAAAGAAGCTATTGCAGGCTGTAGGGTGTCATAGCTCGCACAGTAGCCATGCAGACCTGAGAGGACAATGGAAATACAAACTGCCATCGATGTGTCTTTATTTTCTAGAACTTTATTTTTTTAATAGAAGAATTAAGTGAAAGCAGTTCCGAAGGTTTCTATGAAAGTGCAGACCATCCCCAAATGCTCAGTTTCTGGCACGTGTGATCTGGCTGTCTTGGGTACTCAGCACTTACTGGGATTTCCTTTAAGGCCTCTGGGAGGAAGTGTCAGTAGCCGGCAGGCCTCCTTGGCAAGCATTTCGCCCTGGGTTGTGGCGGGGCTCCTGGCCTGCTGTGTGGCAGCTGCAGGCTCCTGGGGACCTGAACGAAAAGCTTAACTGTTCTCCCTTCCCTTGCTTGGCACTTAGGACACTAGTTCCATTCCAGACATTCCGATTCTCTTGCCTACGTGGCACAGAGGCCTAGGAGCCTCCCTGGGAGGAAGAGGCAGGCCAAGGTCTTGCCTGGCTGCTTCTAGCGGGGAAGATGTAGAGAGGAAGCTGCCTTCTGCTTGGAATCTGCAGCCTTCGCATGGACCTGTGGAGCCTATGTGGCCAGGGTGAAGGAGACAGAAATTAGAACCCAATGTATTCAGCTAATCCTCTTCTTGCCTGTGAACATTGCAGTTAATACTTTAAAAGAAAAAAAAAAAAAGAAAAAAATTCTTGGGATATAGAGAATTCCCTAAGCAGTGGGAAGAAGATCGCTTTCTACACCATAACCCAATAGGTCTGATAACATAACACTTAACTGGATAAATTATGTAATTTTGTATGTATGTAGGGGAAGAGTTGAATTCAGTTTTGCTGTTTACAGGCTGCACCAATGCACTGTTAAAAGATGTATATTTTAGTGATAATTACAAAATAATTGCTAATAAGCAGGTAAATAAACCAAATTATAATTTAGAGTGCATCCTTTGTTTAAAGTGAAATGGATCTAAATTGAGGATATAATTTTGAGTTTTAACCTGGGGAAAGTTCTTTTTATTTATTTATTTTTTTGAGACGGAGTCTTGCTCTGTCACCCAGACTGGAGTGCAGTGGCGTGATCTCGGCTCACTGCAAGCTCCACCTCCCAGGTTCACGCCATTCTCCTGCCTCAGCCTCCTGAATAGCTGGGACTACAGGCGCTCGCCACCGTACCCAGCTATTTTTTTTTTTTTTTTTTTGTATTTTTAGTAGAGACAGGGTTTCACCATGTTGGCCAGGATGGTCTGGATCTCCTGACCTCGTGACCTGCCCGCCTCAGCCTCCTAAAGTGCTGGGATTACAGGCATGAGCCACCGCGCCCAGCCAACATAGGGAAAGTTCTTTACCTTTTCTGAGCTACAGTCTCTTCACCAGGAGCTTAGACACACCAGCCTGGCAGGGGTATGTCAGTTGTCTGCTTGAAAGGAGAAAGACAGTAATCTGTGTAAAATACTCACCCAGCCCCCAATGTATCAGCAGGCTTTCCATAAACAAAGTCATTTTGAAGTATATACAGGTATTTCTTTTTTCTAACAAAATTTTTCTTTTTTTTTTTTCTTTGTAAAGGTCTTGCTTGCTAGAAACCTATCTGCATTACGCTGCTTCTCATCACATAAAACTAAGGATGATCATTTTTAAACAAACAAACAAAAATATTTAGTTCTCTTCTTTTCAAAATAAAAGATAGCTTTCCCTAAACTGTTTGAGGTGAGCCATGCACACAATGTGAAAGAATGAGGAAACCAACAAAACACTCGGTGAAAATGATGAATTCTGGGGCGCTGATTCATGTGACTTGAAAAACGCCATCCATTTCCTGATTCACCTCACTTCTGTTCGGAACTATGAAAGATCACTTATGTTTCTGTACTAATTGACCAATTTTGTCTTGTCTTTACTTCCCTCCCTAGTGCTTGAATTTCAGCCACATCCCTAAGCTGCCATCTCAGACCAGAGGAACAGGGAGGGGGGCTTTCTGGAAAGAACATCACCTGGAAGAAATCAGGACATGGCTGTGGGCCATGAGTGACCTTCAAGGAAAGCCAGCTATCTGTGGTATTTAAGATGTGGTAAGATTGTATTAAAATTATAGAAAAAACCTCAATCCAGAAATCGTGACCTCTCGACATTTACATCTTAACTGGATTTTCCTGCCAATGAGACACATTACAATCATCCTCCATGAGTGTTCTGTTTTTACCCCGTCTTCATTCTTTTAGATCCATGACATTTAAGAACTGAAGAAACGAAAAGATCGTCTGATCAGTCCCATCCGTCTTTTTCCTAATGCTAAACATTGGTACAAAGATGTGAAGTTTGATGTCTCACTAAGACTGCCTAGTGCTGCTTTATTGCTCACCTACTTCAAAGTATTGGGAAAACATGATTATGGGTACAGGTGAGGCTGGGTTGCACCCAAACAGGTTTCTTTTGTCAGATTCTTTTGATGGATTAGGAATCTACAAGTGCGGAGATTTTAGGGAAATAGCCCCTACACTTGGGTTTTCTTTACGTCTTTAGGGTTCTCTTACCCTAAGAAACATGCATTCCTCTTTAGTGTAGCAGCCCACTCTATTGGCAAAGTTAAGCAGACTAGTTTTATTTAAAAAGAGCCACCCAGAACCTTAGACAGATAGAAAATACTTGAGGCGCAGATGAGAGTGAGCACAAATGTGCATAGCACGTGCAGTTTCCTGGCCCTTAAACTGAAGGGCCACATCAGTCTGCTCCTCCAGGCACAGCCTGGGACCCCATAATGTGCCCCGCTCTGCAGTCTGAGCTTCCACTCAAGTCCACCAGGGCCTGCCTCACACAACCCATGTCTGGTCAGAGGGTTGCTCTTTGCCACTGCCATATGTTCCCAGAGGTTGGCACAGTATGACCTGGACCTCACCTAACCCAGGCAAACTCGGCTCATCTTTGAGCTCCGTGGAACCCATTTCTCAAGGAAGAACCACATTTCCGCACCTCACAGCCACGTTCAAGGAAGCAGCCTGGGTAAAGCAATGACTCAAGGATACAACAAGCAGACCACACAATTAACAAGATGTGCTGACTCGCAGGAGCAGCTGGGGGAGGGTAGGTGTCATTTTCCCTGTTTATTTTTTTCTTAAGAAGAGTTTACTGAGTCTTCTTTCAGTACGGGCCTTTTAATAAGATATTGTGCTTTACTTCAGCTACGTGTGCAGAAAATTAAAGGATTCTAGAAGTCTGAAAATGTTTTGCCCTGTCCTTTTGGTTAAATTTCTGGATATATTGTCTAGCAACTCAATTTGCTTAAATAAAATTGGTGTGTCGAAAAAGCCCAAGTCATCTTTTATAAGTATGGTCTTGGGAGAAGAAAAAGAAAATGCTAAGTTTGAAAGATTTTTGGAATATCTGAAGAAAATACAGATAGCTTGTGGCATGGAGATAAAGCCTCTGGATAGTTTCCAGGCTGTTATTTTCTGACATTGAGTCTTGTATATATCTTGAATGTCTATAAGCAAAGAATGGCTATACTTTTTTTTAAAAACAGATATGTTTTATACTTATTAATCAATGTCCTCTCTGTTCCTCCGTGCCTTTGAAAATAGAGCTTTGGGGAAAAATAAGTACCTTTGGAAATATGTTTTCAAAAATAAAATTCATCCTGCTTAGATTTAGAAGCACAGATTACTCTACCTTAGTTTATTTCATTATTTACCAGAGAGATTAACTCAAAATAACCTTGAGTTAATGAAAAGACGATTTATTAAGTGAAATTAAACCCAAAAGTACAATATCTCCTAAAGCAAATCCGTAGAAAGAAGAGCCATCAAGGATCCAGTGGGCCCTCCATCAAGTGCTGTTTCAGACCCTCCTTTCCATTCCATTCTCGTTGCCATAATTCACAGTGTCAGTGTCTCTCACCCAAAATACCAACACCTCCTCTTACTGTCTTCCTGACTTCAGTTCCTGTGATCATTCCCCAATCAGCAGCATCACACCCACCCCTCACACACACGTTGTCATCATCATTACCCTTAATAACACAGACCTGATTTTATTTGAATTGGAAACCACTTGGCTTTAAAAAAAAAATCTCCCTTGCAGCTAGGTGAGGCCATAGAACTCAGCCGTAACCCATAAGATGTAAGTGGAGAAGAATTCTAAGACAGGCTTTGTAAAAGGGGGCAGGCAACTAAATGGGCATGGTCTTTCCTGTCCTTCTCTCCTAGTTCTAGATTCCCACCTGGAAGTTGATTGTGATGGTGGAAATACCAGGCACTTGTCGGGTGTGATGGCTCATGCCTGTAATCCCAGCACTTTGGGAGGTCAAGGTGGGTAGATCACCTGAGGTCGGGAGTTTGGGATCAGCCTGACCAACATGGTGAAACCCCATCTCTACTAAAAATACAAAAATTAGCCAGGCATGGTGACATGCACCTGTAGTCCTAGCTACTCCGGAGGCTGAGGCAGGAGAATCTCTTGAACCGGTGAGGAGGAGGTTGCAATGAGCCAAGATCATGCCACTGCACTCCAGCCTGGGTGACAGAGTGAGACGCCATCCCAAAATAAACAACAGACAAAAAATGAAATGCCAGGCACTAGTTTAGACTCTTGAGGATATAAGTTATGAGCCAAGGATAATGGTGTAAAAAGTAGCCTAAATCCCTTGTGACTCCATGGAGCCCCTGCCTCAGCCCTGAATTACCTAACCCCAGACTTCATGACCTGAGAAAGAAAGAACTTTCTGTTTTGCTTTAGCCATCATTGTTTCTGTTCTGTTTTTAGCAGGAGAATGTGATTCCTTACTGATGGAGGGGATTCAGTTCCTCCAGGTCTGGCAGCCCTGCAGCTTCATCCCTCAACATTGCAGCCTATGCAGCCAGTGCCCCTCCCCCTTTCTCCCACCCGGCTTTCCCACCTGCAACCAAGCTTGTTGCACACCATGTGCCAGACACACAGCTGCACATTCAAAATAGAATGAAAAGACATATAGAGGCGATCCCTGCCCTTTCAGAAGTTACAGCTTACCGAGTTACAGCTTACTGCGTTATGGAACCCACAAGTATGTAATTCTAAACCCTGATACATGCTATGAAGGACAAATATATGGGTGTCTGGTTTAGTCTGGGGAATGGGAGAGGCATCACTGAAAAAGTAGCATTTGAGATGAGATTTGAAGGATGAGTAGAGACCAGCAAGAAAGTGGGAAAGATAAAGGATGAGAGTAAGACTCCAGAAAAGGGTGGAAATGGTGATTAACTTTGGAATTTAATTCAAACACATTTGTTAAAGTATCAAGGATAGTAATAGTAATTGCAAATGAATAGCAATAGATACTGTCGTAGTCCATTTCAGGCTGCTATAACAAAAAGCCTTAATTCTCAGTAACATCTAAACAATAGAAATTTATTTATCACAGTTCTGGAGGCTGGAAAGTTCACGATCAAGGCACCAGCAGGTGCAGGCACAGTCTCCGCTTCCAAGATGGTGCCTTGTGTCTGCATCCTCTGGAGAAGAGGAACACTGTGTCCACACATGGCTGAAGAGCTAGATGGAGAAAAGGGCCCAGCTAATTCCCTCCAGCCCTTTTACAAGCCGCTAATCCCACTTACGAGATCACAGCCCTTACAGCCTAATCACCTCCAAAAGGCCCCACCTCTTAATACTGTTGGATTGAGAATTAACTTTCAGCATGAATTTTTGGATACAGTCAAACCATAGCATTCTTCCCCTGCCCCCTCAAAATTCATGTCCTCATATACAAAATTCATCCCAAAATCGATAACTTATCGCCAAAATTCTTAACGTGTTCCAGCATTAACTTTAAAGTCTAAGTCCAAGGTCTCATTTAAACATGATCTATATCAGATACAGCTGAGACCGCAGGTACAATTCATCCTAAGGCAAACTCCTCCAGCTCCGAGCCTATGAAATCAAACAAGCGATGTGCTTCCAAAATACGACGGTGGTACAGGCATAGGATATACTTTCCCATTCAGGAAGGGAGAAATGGGCGAGAAGAAAGCGTCACAGGCCCCATGGAAGTCCAAAACTCAACAAGGCAAACTGTTAAATCTTGAGGTTTGAGAATGGTCTTCTTTGAGTCCATGTTCATCCTTCCGTACACACTGGGGCAAGGGTTGGACATCCAAGGGTCCAACCAGCCCTACCCCCATGGCTTTGCTGGGCATAGCCCATGCTGTAGCTCTCACAAGTTAGAGTCTAGTGCCTGTGGCTCTCTTAGGCTGGCATTGCATGCTGGTGGCTCTACCAGTTTGGGATCTCGGGGGCAACCCTGACTCCACAGCTCTGCTGGTCATTACCCTAGTAGGCACCCTCTGTACCTATCTCACCTTTGGGACAGTTCTCTGTCTGGGCTCTGAGCTCTCCAAGACATCTTTTGAAATCTATGTGGAGATAGCCGTGCCTCCACAGCTCATACACTCTATATAAATGCAGAGTTGGCACTTCAAGAATGTCATCAAGGCTTATTACTTGTACCTTTCAGAAGGGTGTCCCAAGCCACATCTGAGCCCACTTGAGCCCCAGCTGGAGCAGCTAAAAAGCACTGTGTTAGAATGCGGGGAACAAATATCTGAGGAGGCCCCAGGCAGTGAGCCCTGAGGGCCACAGGTGCCCTGGGCCCCTCCCTCAAAACCTTTCTGACTTGAAGGCCCTGGTACTCTGGGATCATGATGGGAGCAGCAGCCTCAAAGATTGAAATGCCTTTGGAATCATTCTTCTATTGTCTGGATAAATAGCGTCTGGCTTCCCTATAGCCACACTAATATCATATCAAAAGTTACGTTTGCTTAGCCATGCCCTTGGTATTCTCTGAATATTCATTTGCAATTACTATTCAAAGGGCTGAACATGCCCTTTGAACCTTTACAACCTGGAAAGACTGAAAATTTTCCATATCTTTAAGTTCTACTTCCCTTTTTATTGTAAATTCATTTTTAATTCATTTCTCTTCTCTTGCATTTTATGATGAACAGTCAAGAAAAGCCATGTAGTACCTTGAACACTTTGCTTAGAGATTTCTTTCACCAAATATCCTAGTATATCACTCTTAAATTCCGCCCTCCACAGAGCACTAGAATGCAGACTAGAATTCAGCCAAGTTCTTTACCACTTTATAAGAAAGATAGCCTTTCCTCCAGTTTCCAGAACATTTTCATCTGACACCTCATCAAAATGACCTTTAGCATCCATATTTCTACCAACATTTTGATTACAATCTTTTACATAATCTCCAAGAAGACTGAGGCTCTGTCTATAACTCTTCTTATGAGCCTTTACCTTTGACAGTCCATTTATGGCAATCTAGGCTTTTTCTAGCCTACTTTGCCAAACTCAGCCTCTATCCATTACCGAGTTTCAAAGTTGCTCCCACATTTTCAGGTATTCACTACAGCAGCACCCCACTACTCATTACCAATTTCTGTTTTAGTTCATTGCAGGTTGCTATAACAAAAACCTTAAGCTGGTTACTTTATAAACAATAGAAATATATTTCTCATGGTTCTGAAGACTGAGAAGTCCAAGATCAAATCACCAGTAGGTTCAGTATCTGGTCATTGCTTCCAAGGCAAAATTCTTATTTTATTATCAGCATTCCAGTGAATAGAAGAATCATAGGCCAAATACTAACAAATTCAAGGATGTTTTATCAGTAGAAAATATGCTAATATAAATCACCTCGTCAACAAATTTAAAAAAAACCATATGATTATTTCAATAGCTGCAGAATATGTTTTGATAAAATTAAACATGTGTTTGTCATTCAAAAAAAAAAAACCTCTTAGCTAACTAGTAATAGAAGGTAATTTACCTAAATTGACAGACTATCTACCAAAAAAACAACAACAACAAAAAACTTGTTATTTAGTGGCGAAAAGTCTTAGGCATTCAATTGAAAGAGAAGATCAAGACAACCTGTACTTTCAATCACTGTTGTTGAAGAGAAATATCTGTAAGGACAAATCAAATCTCCTTATGGATAGTTCTCTTCAACATCTAAACAGTGATTGAAAAGGGAAAAATTAACTTTTAATTTCAGTTAATAAAATTGTATCTAATAAAAACACTTAGGAACATCTGCATATCAACAATTAGAATAAAGAGAAAGTTCTATTAAGTTCTGAAAAACTTTTGTGAAGAAATTATAAAGCTAAATTTAAATCCTAAAGAAGACCAAAATAAATGTATGCTATTCCACATTGATGTATTGGAAGATTCAGTATATAATACCTTAAACATAAAATATTTATACAGAAATATCCATGCTACCCAAATTTATCCTTCAATACAATGTACATCTCATCAAAATCTCAAATGGCTTTTTATGAAACCTAACATCCTAAAGTTTACAAGCAAAGCAAACACAAATTTCCGTGAGTGATTAAGGAATGTCTGTAGATTAGGAACAAGGTTGATAAGCATCATATCAATATTGTTCATAGGGCTATAGAAATTAAGACATAGACATACTGACCCAGGGACAGACATAGAGAACAATAAACAAAGCCTATAAACAGACCCACATAGACCCCCTCTTGAGTGACATATGACAAAAGAGGTATGGTGGCTCAATGGGGAAAAAAGGTACTCAATAGATAGGCCTAAGACAATTAACTACTCCTATGTAAAAACAGTGAATTAGTACCCCCCCCTTAAGCTATTTATAGAACAATTTTGAATTAGTTTAAAGCAAAGTAAGAAACAAAACATTACTTAGGAAAACCTACAAGATGCTATCTGTATGACCGCTGGATGGGGAAGCAGTTCTTCAAACAAGATATAAAGACTAGCCATATAGAAAAAAAAATCAATACAGTAAACAACATTAAAGTTTAGAACTTCCATATGATGATATACAACTTAAAAACAAGCCATAGCCTAGGGGAATTTTCAGTGCATACAAATGACAAAAGATGGTAGGCAAAATATATTTTCAAAGTCCTACCAATCCATTGGAAAAGGACAAAGCAAAAACTGTACAAATGAAACAAGAAGCTCAATGGCCAACAAGTATAACAACACAAGCTCCCCAGTAATCATGGAAAGTCAGTTAAAACCAGGATGCATCATTTCATACCAATCAGAGTAGCAATAATGAAAAAAATCTGACAATACCAGCTGTTATCAGATGTTGGCAAGGGAACCTTTAGAGGTGTAAGTTGGTACAATCACTTGGGAAGGCATTGTGGCCACTCTTGCAATGTCTAAAATGTACATTCCATGCAGTGCAGTTGACAAGGTTGCAGAAGGGACATGTAGTATACTGCCAGTTTATATAAAGTATGTAAACCAAAAATCAGATCTATATTTTATGGCTACATGCACAGTAGTAAAATAGCACAGAAATGATAAATAATAAATTCAGTAATATGGCAAGGGAGGGAACAGGGAGATTGTGCAAAGATCATCAAAGGCCACCAACTTTATTTTTGATTCTGTTTTCCACTAAAATGAAAAAAAAAATGCAGCAAATAATGAAAAATGTTAAGATCAGACAGAGATGCTTTGGTGGGTGTTCATTAGATTATTATCCTTTTCTGTATGCTCAGAAGATTTCATAATTCAATAGAGAGGGTTAATAGGAAGGAAGAAAGTGCAGACAGGAGGTGGAAACTCATTGGAGCAGTTTTGTCCTGAAGAGAAACAAATAAACTGGTAGCAGGTGGACCTGTGCACAGAGGGTTATATTCCACAGTGGGTCATTGGAAGCATGTTTATATGTTGGTTGAGATAACTCCATGTACAGTGAGAAAGTGTCTACATAATAGAGAAATAAGATAACTCCAGGAACGAAGGCTTTGGAAAGGTAAGAGTTCATAGGAGTTTGTTTGGAGACAGTAGAGCCCCCGCCTTGAATGGTCATTGGAGTAGGAACCAGGGAGACCAGGTAGAGGCAGAAATGGATTCTTCAGTGGTGCAGATTGTTTGAGGGCTTGCTGCCCTGGGGGCTTATGTTTTACTAATGAAGTATGAGGCTAGATTTGGGTGGGGAGTAGGGAAGAGACATGAATGTTAGAAAAGAGAAGAGAAATTATGAAATCAATGTCTTGGAAATCAGGCAAACAAACTTACTGGGAACGTGTACTGGAATGTCCATGCGGTGTTGGATGACCAGTCAAGGCTCATGGTAATCACCCTAAAGTGAACCCTATGAGCATATTTGTGGGATTTTCTCAAGGAACATTCAGTAGCTCAGACACCGGTGTGGATAACATGGATGATTGATTCCAACCAGGAGGTGGTTTCTCCACACAAACTGGAGAGAGGAACAGAAAAGTCGAGGATGTCTGCAGGGAGGCGACTTTAAGGATGGTCACACAATGTAAGCTAACAAGGAGGACACAGGGAGAAAAAGGATCATGGTTTCAACAGACTGGAGGACTAGATGAGGTCCAGAATCCGAATGTTTACTTGTGGTCCAAGATGTGTTCATGATAATAGGGGCTGCAGTGGAATTACTGTTGTTAGAGGAGAGGACAGATGGCCAGCATCCTAGAGGTGTGATCAGTATGGATGTTTAAGTCAGCAAAACGAAACTTCAGTGAACGAAGCAATGTGACACAGGATGTTCAACAGACAACAGCCACAAGCAAAATCATTTTATAGATGTTGAAAATGGGGTCCAGAGAATGAATCTCTACAAAGTAAATCCCAAACTAATAACCGAAAGAGCCCGTGAGTATTTGACTCCAAGCTCCCTTCTCTTTCCAGTACCAAACTGCTTATACAAGTTTCAACACAGTAAACTGTAACAGTTATACAATGGAATTTTATCTGAATCTCCAATAACTCCCCTCAAAGGAGCTGAGGATGACCCTTAACCAGTATGACTAATCAGAAATATCTGGGGAATGTTTTCAACATACACAAGCCAAGGCTGACGCTATACGTAGTGAATCAGAGTCTCCAAGGGGTAGGGCCCAGGCCTGTGGTTTCAGAAACGGTTCCCAGGTACATCTGATGCACAGCCTGTTCAAGAACCAGTGGACTTCAGATTATTTTCAGTACCAAACCTCACCTGTTTTTAAAGCACAGATCATTCCGAGAGTCCTGAGAAACAACTGGACCAAGAGAACCAAGACTTTAGTGCCCAGTTTTGTTTATCTGGCCATCTCTAAGGTTCTAGAATTATTGTTTTGCATGCACTATATATAGCAACTCATTCCATCCTGGACTGTATTGAGAAACATGTTTTCTATTCCATATCTTATGTAATCACAAAAGAGTCTTAGTGTTTGCTTATTGTGCTCAAAGATTCCCTTTTATCAATTTATTGATGAAATATCCACTTTTACCCATTTATTTCTATAAAGTGTTTTGCTTATCAGTAATGTCCTCTGCGAAATTCTCATTGCCAGATGTATTACTTTAGGGACTATGTAAATTATGGTGGTCTCTCTCTCACTCACACACACACCTTTTCTCTTCTGCTAGGATCAGCTTTCACAGCTGTGTGCATGGGGGAAGGGGCCTCTCTGGGATATGAACTGAGGAAGGATGCCCCATTGACCTTTGTTTCCTCTGTCCTACCCCAACTTCCCAGCTCAATCAGCACAGACATGATTATGTAATCATGCCAATATAAGAGCTACAATTATGTTTACTTCACCCTTCCCCTACCTCTAGGAGATAATATCATTTCAGCTCACCCAGGGAAATATATCAGAATTTTGGCCAACTGCAGAAATGGCCTACATAAATACACTGCTCCCAGAAAATTCTGCCACACCTTCCAGCCTCCGCCAACTCAAACACCGAGTGAGCCGGATTGCCTTCTATTTCATCCCCTGGAGCGTCATGGGGTGGAGTGTGTGGCCATAATGTCAGATTCATCCCTATGCGTGACAGCATCAATGAAGTTATAAATATCTAAGGCTTGTGGCATTCCCTAGCGAAGTGTCTCACAATATGCCTTTCATATATCAATAATTAACAGGTTTTGGGGATTTCCTGCTTGCTCGGCTCTAGTCTAAGAGGTTTAAAATATTAACTTATTGAACTCTCAAATTAACTGTGCTGGGGAATGTTATTACCCCCACTTTATGGATAAGAACACTGAGGCACAGAGGGGTTGAGTAACCTCCCCCACGATGAAACAGCTAGGAGGCATAATTGGGAGTCAGACGGTGGCATTGCTGACTTCAGAGACTTGCTCTTCCCCAACACCTCCATGGTGCACGAGAGCCAGGGTTGGCAAACTTTTCCCGTAAAAGGTCAGAGAGCAAATTTGTTAGGCTTTGTGAGCCATACAGTTTCTGCTGCAACTCTAGACAATATGTCAGTGAATTGTGTTCCAATAACAATTTATTTACAAAAACAGACCAGATTTAGCCTCCACGTCATAGTTTGCTGATCCCTGCTCTAGCCCAGTGGTTCTCAAATTTGAGCATGCTTTAAAATCATCAGAAGGGCTTTCTAAAATCAGACCGGTGCCCAGCAACATCCTGAGTTTCTGATTCAGTGGGCTCTGGATGGGGCCCACACTTTTGTTTTGCATCTTTAGCCATTCCCAAGTGATGCTAATGCTATGGGTCTAGGAACCACCCTTTGAGAACCACTGCCTAAAGGAACTTTAACAAACACAGCCTGCAGGTTATCTTCATGTAAAATCTTACCATTCCTCTAAGTCGTGATGACTTAGAGACTCCTTTGTCTTGCAGTCTCTAGACAAAGACCATGTTTTATCTTCTTGGTATTCACAGTGTCTGAGACGGTGACTTCTGTGTCCTAGGTACTCAAAAATGGTTGCTTGTGGAATGAAACTTAGAGGAATGACTGTAATGCTATGTTAGGTTGTTCTCGTTAATTTTAAAATGTGGGCCAGGCGCGGTGGCTCAAGCCTGTAATCCCAGCACTTTGGGAGGCCGAGACGGGCGAATCACGAGGTCAGGAGATCGAGACCATCCTGGCTAACACAGTGAAACCCCGTCTCTACTAAAAAGAATACAAAAAACTAGCCAGGCGAGGTGGCGGGTGCCTGTAGTCCCAGCTACTTGGGAGGCTGAGGCAGGAGAATGGCGTGAACCCGAGAGGCAGAGCTTGCAGTGAGCCCAGATCGTGCCACTGCACTCCAGCCTGGGCAACAGAGCGAGACTCCGTCTCAAAAAAAAAAAAAAAAAAAAATTTTAAATGTGACAAAAATGCTCAGGATTGGAGTAAATCACTTTAACTCAGAGAATGACATTACCTGAGATAGGCAACTTGTTTCTATGGTACAGGAAGTCATTTTTCCCAGTTCACTCATTTCAAGAAAATATACACCTTAAGATAGTCCTGAGTTTTGCCCACGTCACATTAAATGTAGCCTGCCCCAAGTTATGATCCGACGTAAGAAGCAGCTCTTGCTTGTCAAGATATTGTTCCTTAGGGAGGAAGGACAAAAGAAGTTGTAGGTTATGGGATTTTGCAGAAGGCATTACCAGTCCCGGCAAAACCAGTTCTTAAAAAACGATTGGGATCAGGCTGACTGGACACACCTAGATAGAACTTGAGCAGAGGATACCTGCCAGGACTGATTTCCTTCTTGGGTAAACAGCCAGATGCAAGGCAATGTGCAGGCCATTTAAACTCTCAGTGCTGTGACCAAACCAGAACCTCGTGGTTCACTTTATTTAGAAAAACAGGTGGGAAATTAAAAATCCTCCAAACTATTTTGAATTGGAAAAAGAAAACCTCATTTGGTTTCAAAGCATTTTTTTTTTTTTTTACTTTTTCTAACTCTGAGAAAATGTGAACACTGTAGCAGAGTAAAAAGACTGCTCGCTGCCCTCCACATACACAAATCAGGGCTTTCCTGCGTCCAAATGTTAATTTGAACTGACAAAACACTCTCGGCACTTTAATTTTATTTCATAACAAAAAGGCAAACTTAACTTCTAAGCATTTTTATTCCAAGTTTAATGGCTTACATTCCCAGGGTCAGCAAGCAGATGGAGTTGGAGACGAGAATGTATAATTGCAGATTATGCAACAGCAAAATTAATATTACTTTGTTAATGTCAAGATAGGACTTGAGAGCTAGAAGGGATTTTCAAGATCATTGATCCTAAACCTCATCATACAGATGAAGACACTGAGGCTGAAGTGATTATATGTCCTTCACATAACTAGCTTTGCAGAGCCAGTTGGGGACGGAGCTACATCTGCTGCCTGGTCTCCTGGCAATTAGGCCAGTCCTCCCACTGCAGTACACCACTATCCTCATCAATTCCTTACAAGAAAGAGGCTCTTATTTATCCTTCAGTGCTTTACCTTTCAGTGTAGAAGTGTGTGTGTGTGTGTGTGTGTGTGTGTGTGTGTGTGAAATAAATGAGAAGGAGGAGGAGGAGGAGAAGGAAGAAGGAGAAGGAAAAGCGAAGAGCCAGAACTGTTGGAGTGCAACCATTTGCAAATTTCCCAGGGACCTAGCTCCTTCCATCTGTGACTCTGCCATTCTCAGTGGGCTACCCACATCGTCATGGTCCATGGTTAACCATCACCTTGAAAATTCCAGCCAGGAGGGAGGAGAGAAAGGAGTGGAGTGCATCCTCTTCCCCATACAAATGTGCCCTGGATGGCACACATGCATTTCCTTGGCCAGAACTTACTTGCATGGACAGACCTAGATTGTGGGTCACCATGCGCCCAGCTAAACATAGTATATAGTATTATATCCAAAAGAAACAATGGTCACTGAGGGCTATCTAGAGGTTTCTTAGTTGACTCGCTGGCTATCCAATATCTGTGCTTACCTTTCATCTCACATAAAGAACACACGTATCCTCGACCTAATGGAGGCAATCTGTATATGTCTTATTGCTACTGCTTTCACCTTCAAGTTCATGATCTGTACCTGACACACAGTGTTATCCACTAAGTCCAGGCTTCCTCCTCTCAGTTGAACAACTGTAAACTAAAAGACAAGTTTTCTATGCACCCATTGGATCCAATATAGAATGGTAGAGTAGGAACAGAAACTTCAGTGGCAGACAAATGACAGTGGTGGATCCCTGCTAATGAATGCATGCTTCCCAGGAGCCACTGCTGTGAGACTGAAGTCACTCCATCTGGTATCCCCTGGGAAACTCTCTGGAAGGAGATCACTAGGAGTGTGTGGGAGGGAGTATTAGTCCATTTTCACACTCTATAAAGATACTACCTGAGACTGGGAAATTTATAAACAAAAGAGGTTTAATTGACTCACAGTTCCTCATGGCT
Source organism: Colobus angolensis palliatus (assembly GCF_000951035.1). Lineage (NCBI taxonomy): Eukaryota > Metazoa > Chordata > Mammalia > Primates > Cercopithecidae > Colobus > Colobus angolensis. The sequence goes on from NW_012115110.1 coordinate 7,043,343, forward strand.
GGGGAGGCCTCAGGAAACTTACAATCATGGTGGAAGGCAAAAGCAAAGCAAAACATGTCTTACATGACAGCAGGAGAAAGAGCACATGCAGGGCAAACTGCCAGACACAACCTGATCTCATGAGGACTCCCTCACTATCATCAGAACAGCATGGAGGAAACTGCCCCTATGAGCCAATCAGGTTCCAGCAGGTCCCTCCCTCAACATATGGGGATTACAATTCTAGATGAGATTTGAATGAGCACAGAGAGCCAAGTCATATCAGAGTGCATTGCTCTGGTTCAGCTGGGGCACACACAGCCTTTGCCACTCACCCCCAGCAGGGTGGCCTGAGTCACCAATCAAGCTTGTCTGGTGGCTTCTTTGGCAACACAATTTCCTCAAAAACTTAGCAGGCAACTGTCATTTAAACCTGAAGATTTAGCATCTTTATTTCCTGGGCTCTGTGTACTGCCAAAAGTCCTCTCGAGTTAATGGTGTCTACCTTGGGAGTGTCAGGAACATAGTCCTTGTGGGAAGGAAATTCCTCTATTCTGGTCTCTCACTTTTTGGCAGAAAAGTCCATATGTGAGAAGAGTTAGCAAAATAGGATCACACAGTTCTATCTCCTCCCCTTGCAGTCCATTTGGAGCCACCTCTTATCACTGTTTCAGTTTTGGATAAGGTTTGGCTTTATCAAACTTGCAAAGTCCCAAGAGAACTCATATTCACTTCAAGTTGACTATGTGGGCCATGAGGATGTTCCCGTCATGAGAGGATCTAACTTAGCAGAGCTCTGGTTCTCTTTCACTTTTGCTTGATGTGCAGCCACCTCTAGCCTGAATTTGCCTCTCTCACGAGGACTTCTCTCAAAGTGTCAAGTGTCAACAAGAAAACATCAACATTCCGAATTTTCTGATCATTTCCCCTACTGTTGGTCATGCCATGTGTTCTTCATCCCAAGATGCTGCAGAGACAATGTCATTAGATGCTTTGTCACTGCATAACAAGGGTCACCAGCTTTCTACCCACCAAAATCTGCACTTTTGCTGTCCACTCTCCAGATGCTTTCTCTAAGCCAGTGACATCAGATTGGCCAGCTGGATTCTAACAAATGCCACACACAACATTCTCTTCCAAGTACCAAATTCTGCCATATACATTCAGCTGTGTATGAGAATGATCCAAATTTGCAGTGACCTAAACACAAAATGAGTTTATTGCTTTCTCCCATAAACATCTAACGTGGTAACTGTGCTCCACAAGGTCATGGGGCACTCAGGTTCCTTCTCCTTGTCATTTTACCATGCCTTGGTAATGTTCTGGTTTCGATGGCCCAATATTTCTCACCACTGTATCTGCTTTTCAGCCAATAGGAAGGGAATGAAATGGTTGGTATTATCTTGCCTGCTAAGTAAGGCACAATTTGGCGATTTCACACATCACTCATTCAATCCCATTATTAGGAATTTAATCTCAGGAATAAACTTACTTTTTTAGGATGTCAGAGTCCTCAGACAAGGGTTTTTATTGCTAAAGAAGTAAAGGAAGTTTGTATTGCAGAACATGAACAGTCTCTGCTGCATTATGTACATCTTTTTAATATTCAGCATAAATATCTAGAACACAACCTATAATTAAAGATGTAATTCAGCATGGATATGCTGTTTACCTCTCAATCTCCTTATCTAGAATATTAGCGAACCTATCAACCAGGAATTCTTGGGAAATTTCTTATCCAAACCTTTAGGGCTATCTGATCTTTTGCTGTCATTTGATTTTCCTCTAACTCTTCCAAAATGGGCATCCACACAGAATTATGTCCGACCAGCATTTGATATCCAAAATGATATTAATTTGGTGAGTAAGTCTTTATGTAACTGTTCAAACTCCACATTTTGGATGTATCTGGTTTAACTCACTATTTTAACTTGCCCATCAAGCTTTTATTTTCAATGAACATAATTTTTATTACTAGAATTTACATAATCTTTTGGCTATTGAACTTATTTTCTGTTTTCTGTTGTGTCATTAGTATCTCAAGCATGCTAATTTTTTAGTCATTATCCTATTATTCTTGTATCTGAATCTACTGTTTGTGTTTTCTGCTAATTTTCGCACATGGTAGCCTGTTCTTTTTGTGATTTTTAAATGTAGGTCGTGAGTTTGTTTGCTCTGTGGAGCTTTCTGAAAATCCGGAATGTCCTGGATTAAAAGTTTCCCTCTTTTAGAAGGTTCTGGGCATGCAGGAGTGGTACCAGGCAGGGATAAATTTTTGTTGTTACTTTCCTCCTTTGAGGGCTCCCAAGTATAGTCACATCAAACTAAAACCTTATGAGAGAAATACTGTTATTATTTTAAGGAAAGAGTTTTTCCCACCAAGATCCCAGAAGACAACCTCTTTGTTAACTATTTGCCGGTGAGGGGATGTTTTATATGCCTGTTCAATAGGGCTGACTGTACTGGGATGGGATTTCACCACATCATCACGCATGCCCCAAGGACTTATTTGCTTTGACTCCTAAAATCCACGCCTATGGTCATTGGTTACCAAGAAAAGCACGCCCTGTTTCCCCCTGCTCCCCGCCTCCAACTCACCCAACACAACTGAGTAAATACCTATTTTCTATTCTGTGGCCTTGAAAATTTCTTTACTTTCTTTTGAGCTTAACTATGTATTTCAAAGAAGTTTAGTTTATTTTTATCTAGCCTTTGTAGGTGTTCTGTAGTAGTATAGTTTCATAATACTTAACTGTTTCCATAAAGAGAAGTCAGCTCCCTAATTTCATTCATGAAGATGCAAACTGTTACTTACTTCAACCTAATAAATCGCAATGGAAGCAACGAAAAGACAATATTTACAACATTTGTGAGGCACAAGTGGTCAGTATGCTTGTATGACGTGGCATATCTGGCTATTTAAGCTGGGTTCCAGAGGCTCTTCAGTACAAACTCCACCTCTCCTTCCCCAGCAAGTCACTCTGTCGCGCAAATCTCAGTAACAGTTTACACTCTCTGCTATGCCTAGTAGTAGGGAAGGCAACATGGATGGGAGGCATGAAAAAGGCAAAGATCAAAGAAGGAAGTCTAAATTTGTGCTCCTGTATTTTAGGCGAGACCAGAAGTTTTGGGGGGACTCATGACTTTAAAAGTTCATGAGAAACTTTTTGAGACTCACAAGCACTAGGAGAAATGCTTCTAGGTTCAGGAAATCAGATGTAGTGTAAAATTATAAAAAAGAGCACATTTCCTATTTCTGGAAAATTCTTTTTTTTTTTTTTTTTTTTAACGGGGTCTCACTGTCTTACCCAGACTGAAATGCAGTGGTATTTCATGACTCACCACAGCCTCAGCTGCCTGGGCTCAAGCAATTCTCCCACCTCAGCCTTTCAAGTATATGGGACCACAGGCGTGGACCGCCACACCCAGCCAATTTTTAAAATTATTTGTAGAGATGAGGCTGGTCTCAAACTCCTGGGCTCAAGTGATCCTCCCAGCTCAGCCTCCCAAAGTGCTGGGATTACAGATGTGAGTCACTGCACACAGCATGGAAAATTCTTGCAGCGTTAGAACAGGCATGGCAGAGTTTATGGGATTGGCACCACTCTTTTTCCACTCAAGAGAAGATAGTTTTTCTATTGACTCTCTCAGGGTACTCTTGACTGTTGGTGGCAGCAGTGTGGCTTCCCAATACTCTGTCTTGACAGTAGACATGGGCAAGTGGGAGCCACAGCTGGACACACAGAGGAAAGCAGACAGCAGGTGGTATGGGTGCTCACCACCTGGGCTTGTTGGCTTGTGTGAGGGAATCCTTTGGGGACTCCCGAAGTAACTCAGAGAAAATGCTTTGTAGGGAGCTAATTTTTAGCAATCAGGCTAGGAGTCACTGAGCTCCCATAATTGATTGAGTCTCTAAAGTTAAGGAGACTTTATACTGGCAAGATATGGGTAGACCATCTGAGTGCTGCTAAACATACAAAGAGTGTTCAAGTGATGGGCATTTAGGTTGATTCCATAAAGAAAATGTGGCATATATACATCATGGAATACTATACAGCCATAAAAAGGAATGAGACCATGTCCTTTGCAGGAGCACAGATGGAGCTGGAGACCATTATCCGTAGTAAACTAACTCAGGAACAGAAAACCAAATACCACATATTCTCATTTGTAAGTGGGAGCTAAATGATGAGAACGCATGGACACAAAGAGGGGAGCAACACACACTGGGTCCTATCAGAGGGCAGGGGATGGGAGGAGGGAGAGGATCAGGAAAAATAACTAATGGATACTAGGCTTAATACCTGGGTGACAAAATAATCTGTACAACAAACCCCCATGACACAAGTTTGCCTATATAACAGACCTGAGTATGTACTCCTGAACTTAAAAGTAAAAATATAAAAAAGAGTGCTTAAGAAAAAGACAGTCTCAAACAAAAGATGAATGACAGACAACTCATAAAAAGAGAAATGAAACAGATTTCACACATAAAAAATAATTTTACTAAAAAATTTAAAAATGAAATAACAATATTATTTCCATCTACCAAACTGACAAAGATAATTATGTATTTGCCCTCTTATTTATCTGACTGATGGGCATGTAAACTTGTATTAAGTGTGACAAAGAATTTTTTATAGCTATAATGAAGCCTCCTGAATCTTATGGCCCTTTCAATGCCTATTTCAACACATGGAAAATTGTTTATGAGATACTCATAAAAATTTGTATAATGTAACTATATTATGACATAGGTGAGTAGCATAGGTTGTAAAACAATATGTATGGAATATAATCCTAATTGTATATATTTATACAAATATGCATTAAAAAACAACTGGAAGTTTGTATAGTCATCCCTCATTATCCATGGAGGACTGGTTCTGGGACTCCTTGTGGATACCAAAATCCATGGAGACTCAAGTCCCTTATTAAAATGTAGCACTTGCATGTAATCTACATATATCCTACTATATATTTTAAATTATCTCTAGATTACTTGTAATACCTAATACAACGTCAATGCTACATAAACGGTTGTTACACTGTGTTGTTAAGGGAATAATTACAAGAAAAATTCTGTGAATGTTCAGTACAGATACAACTCTCCATTTTTTAAAAAACATTTTTGACCCATGGTTGGTTGAATCCATAGGTGCAGAACCCACAGGTATGGAGGACCGACAGCACACAGATAAGTGGTTATCACATTCTTCATTCTGAATTTCTCAATTACATTTTTTTCACAATAAGCATGAGGTCTCTCTATATTCAGCAAAAAGAGAATAAATGCTATTGTTGTGATCATATTGTCTTCATCAATTGGCTTTTCGTGGCCTTAGATTTTTACTCCCATTGTTTCTGATGCACAGATCTGGAGAGAAGCTCAAGAGAAGGAAGGCTCCCTCTTCCCACTCTGGGTTCCTATGACCAGGGCTGGCCCCTCACAGCTGCTGCCAAAGAGAATTTCCAGAGACCCAGTTGGCTTTTGCTTGGAGCACCCCACTCATGGTTGGGACATTCCCTTAGTTAACTGTTCCCCTTCACTGAGGACTCATGTTACGCATTCTTGTTTGTTTTTCTTTTTGCTTTGTTTGGAAAGATCACTTTCTGGATTATTCTGCTGGTTATCAATTTCATCACTCAATCTTTCATACTGAGTTGCCTATGCATATTGGGTTAAACCAGAGAAAAGTGTTTTCTATGAAAGTTAAAAAAAAGGTAAGTAATAGCACTTTGATCTAATTTAACCTATTTCTATGATACCTAAGTTATCCCATCAAGTGGAAAAAAATTCATTTTTCTGATTGATTAGAAATTCTGGTTAACTGGGTGCCCCACATGGGTAGTGGTGCCAGACAGAGCTACAAGGGCCCTGAGCAATACTTTCACATTAGTGGAAATTGGTTTATTTTTTACTTCAGTATTTTTTGAATATAGTTTTCTCACTAATCTAAGCCATCAATTTGGTGGATCAGGTTAGAGTACTGACATTGAAATAAGCTTCATACATATAAAAAAAGAACGATTTCCTCCTGGATTCAATTTAAAGGAATAAGCATGAAAAGAAAAAATAGATAACTCTCACAAAATTTAATACATTGATTGGATTTGTGAGATATTTTTAAATAAAATTGAATTCAAAATGTTGAAAGCTACAGATGACTGGAAATAATGTAAAAATAGAAAATCCAATTTTAAAATACGTATTTCATGTTGGAGTAGAAGAAACATGCACCTCAGATTATCCCTAAAGTTCTCAAAGTAGAAGAATAAAATAAAATTTAATCTAGAAATAAAAGTAGAAACCTTTCAGCAGGTCTTGGGCAATAATTAGTAAATGGGTCAAGTAATTACTATTTAATGTAATTGTCATTTTCTTTATAATAGTTTATTGCCTTTAACCTTGGTTTAAGAAATGAGATTCTGTTGGTATGAAAGTGATGATATGAGTATTCCTCAGGCAGGTAGTTGGATGCACATATGTGAAATTCAAGAGAGGGATACGGGAGTCCTCCATTCACAGATGATGAGTCTGGATGAGAACTTAGAGTGAGAAGAACCAAGTGCAAGAATTGAGTTCCTGAGCTCAGAATTCAGGGAACAAGGAGTAACCAGCAAGGAATCCATGAGTGCCCAATGAGACAGGAGGAAAACTAAGAGAGCTCAGTGCAGGGAAGCTAGGAGCAGAAATCAACCCCATTAATGCTGATGAAAAGGCAGCTACAGAGAGAATTGCCCATTGGATCTAACTGTGCCAAGGTCACTGGGAACCTTAACAAGGGCAGCTTTTAGGGAGTCGTGAGTCTGAGACAAGGTGAGAGAGTCATGAGCTGAGAGATTGAATCCTAACATTTCAGATCAAACCAAGAGCAGAATGAGGACCACTTATCTAAATATTTAAAATGTAAGTGAAACTAACAAGTTGTTTCAGAAAAGATGCTCTATCTTCATACCTTGGGAAAAGATACTTTTGATGTAAGATGTTTCCGTAGGAAGAAAGTGGGGGAAAAGTATCTGGGATCTCTATGAAGATTTTCTTACAACTGCATGTGAATCTACAGTTGTCTCAAAATGTATCTCAAAAGTTATCATTATGATTATCTCAAAAGTTAAAAACTGTTAGCTTTGTTACTAACCTGGAAGGACAGGCTTGAGTTTAGACATTAGAATTCCTCAGAGTTCTGCTTCAGAAACTGGAGAAAGGACTACCTGTAGAATTTTCAGGGCCCAGTGAAATGAAAATGTGGGGCCCCTGGTTCAAAATTGATTAAGCATTTCAAGATGTTAATAGCAAGACATTAAAACAAACGTGGAGACCATGTGAACGCAGGACCCCATCTGACTGCACAGGATGCATGATCTCCTTCTAGCAGTTGTTTGGACTTGTGTGGTTTGAACTTCTCCCTGGCACCATCATCTTGCCCGCCTGTGAGGCAGAAAGGGAGGAAGGTGTAACTTGAAAGCTGTCACAGGTCAAACATCAAAAATAGAGACAGACTCTTGATGACACACTTGCATCCTTCAAGTCTTCGTTCATAAACCGCTGTCTCCATGACACCTACTTGATTAGCTGATGTAAGATTTCACCCCCTCTCCTCACATGCCCATTACTGATCTGTATTTTTTTTTCCAGAGCATGTATCACCTTCTAACACAATGTATACTTTATTTTATTGTGATTATTGTTGATCTCCTCTCACTACTAAGTTAATACCATAAGGACAGGGATTTTGTCTTTTTTGTACTGAAAACCATGCCAAGCCCATATTTAGCACCCAATAATATATCAAATAAATGTACGGTTGGAGAAACTTAGGGTCTAATAAATCAGCCTTAATGTGAGGGCTCCCTGGAAAAAATTCCCCAGCTACAGAATATCTGTCTCCTCTTGAATGTGAGTCCCAAATGACACAGTGGCACACTCTTGTTTCCTCTTTAAAATGGAAACATTGCAAAGGCTTCACATCATGGAACCCTAGGGTTGAGTTCACCTTTTATTGCTTTTGGACATAAGACCACAGACCAAAGCAAGAATACTGGAGATGTCACCTTTAAAATACAAAACTGAAAACAGCAAAAGTTAGAGAGTGACTGAGTAGAAGAATAGGCAACATTTTAAAATTGATTTTACAAAGGCAGTCATCAGACAGCACTGTGTCATTTTAACTCAAGATTCTCAAGTGGCTCTCATGCTGATGGTTAAAGCAAGAGAATGATTGGCCCTAAGATGATGTACTCCTCCCAAGAATCTGAAATTCATAGATCATCTGGAAGGACCAGAGTGCTTGTGGAGTGATGGGGGATGGGGTAGATTATTATGGGAAAGAAGAGGGCTCCTCAAAGGAAAAAATGCAAAAAGGAGACTATAAGAGAGAGGCATCAAAAGCAGATTTTATCACTTCCCCAGGGCTCCTGAGTGCCAGAGAGGATTGTCTGAGTCTAATTAAGAAGTATGGACTTGGATCTCATTTCAGGTTATGGATAAAATCAGTCTCATATCAAGTCATCTTGCTTCTGGTGCCTGTGTTTATTAAGCTTCAGGAACAGAGGAAAAGCCGAAAGGCTCCTTCCAGGAGACCTGCATTTTGTGCCATCTGTGCTGTTTATGATCAACCTGAGGAAGCGCTACGTACACGTCCACAGCACTTAACCATGTTTCTTTGATTATTTGGGTTCCAAACCAAGATTGTGTCTCACTTTTGGGCCTTCTCATGGCTGTCTGCTGGAGTCAGATAATAAAGTAAAAAGAAGTTGGACAAAAGAAAAGAAAAAATAAATAAAGTTTACCTGTTTTAGTCCTTCACTTTCCAGTACTCTATGGAAAATTCCATCTCTTCATTTTATGGTCTTGATTCTAGAATTCAAATGTTGCCCGATCACTTTTCCCCAGCTTGCCACCCACTCTGGATGTGGGATGTGGCTGAATCTCAATGATTACACAAAATGGAAATGGAGGCACATCAGAGACTTATTGTTTCAACCTTGGAGACTGAAATATATTAAAATAAGTGGCAAAAATCATGAATCATTGCTTGAAAATGCTCGTGAGTTTTCACCTTGGGAATTCAAGGTTACATAACTAGATAATTATGCTTTGCATAATATGTCAATCTTTGGGCTTCCATATCAGTCACAATATTAGCAAGAGAAGAAAATCTTCAGCAGTCTATACCCAGCTGCTACCGTGGAAACATCCCAAAGTCTAATTAAGAGTTTGAAAAAATAGTTGTAATACTCCCTGAAGAACTCATCTACATTCCAATAACATTGGGAAGAGCGATAATAGAATTCTACCATGTAGTTAATATTAGTAATTCCAGGAAAGTATTAAGGAACAAACATTTTGACCACAGCATAGGGAGACCTGGCAATTTTTGCCCAGAAGGACTGATGTGATAGCCGTGTGCAGCTCCTCCCATTCTTCACCTGTACAAATGGAAGAGTTTATTGTGTCACTGTTCTTCAAAGATAACTTTCATTATTGTTGTTTGCTTTTGTTGTTGTTGTTCATAAGTCTTCAGATCAAGGAGTGTCTGATGGACAGACTACAGAAAACATTGACCTTTGATTGACAGTGATTAGGCGGTGTTTTCCTCCACTAGAGCATGAGATGCGTCACACAGAGGGTGAGAAATGAAGATGTATGGCCAAGAGGGTGCATTGGGATAACTTGTTTTGTCGACTCTTGGCTCTCTCTTCCTGGAAGAAGATTCTCCCTCCCCTTCTTCACATGGTCAGACTGGACAAGGAGACTTGCTTTGGCTAGCAGTGTGAGCTGACAGGGTGGGTACGCTGCATCTGAGCAGATGCTTTAAGAACTTTGGTGTGGACTGGGCACGGTGGCTAACGCCTGTAATTCTAACATTTGGGGAGGCTGAGGTGGGCAGATCACGAGGTCGGGAAATCAGGACCATCCTGGCTAACATGGTGAAACCCCGGCTCTACTAAAAATACAAAAATTAGCCAGGCATGGCTATATAGAGAGAACTTTGGTGTGTTTGTCTCACTTCTGAGGCTCCTTTCCTTTGGCCATGAGCAGGACATGTCTCAAGTAGGGGCTGCTCCTTCAGCTTTTATCCTGGAATAAAGTTACATGAAGCCAACCCACAGGGAATGTAAAATGTGAATGAGAAATAAACCAGAGATTTGAGGGTTGTTTGGAACTGTAGCAAAATAAATATAGTGAAAACTGATAGATTCTGGAATTACCTATTTAGTTGAGTACCCATACAACAAGAACAAAGCAATGCTGTGCCTACAAAGCATCAGGTCAATATGGCCAAAGGTTTTTTTGTCAAAATTTTAAAAATCTGGAAGGCCAGATGATGTCGCTCATGCCTGTAATCCCAGCGCTTTGGGAGGCCAAGGTGGGAGGATCACTTGAGGCCAAGAGTTTGAGACTAGCTTGGGTAATATGAGACTCCATTTCTAGAAAAATTAAAAATCAGTTGGTCATGGTTGTGCACACCTGTAGTCCTAGCTACTGGAGAGGCTGAGGCCAGAGGATCACTTGAGGCCAGGAGTTTGAGGTTACAGTGAGCTATGATTGCACCACTGCACTCCAGCCACGGCAACCTAGTGAGACCCTGTCTCAAAAAAAAAAAAATAAAAAGAAGTTGGAGAAACAAAGGGTTGGCAGCATATAAACAAAACACCTAGACTAGCTTGGGTAGTCTACACTGAAACTTAGACTGAAATGATGATGTGGCTTGCCCTGCTGTTTGACTGTAATCACCACGCCAAAAGAATTCGTAGTGCTTTTGAATTTAGGACAATCCTGGCAAGTAGAACTTACCTGCACTCTACATAACTATACTGTGTGCTGGATATGATTTTCTCAGGGAATAATCAAAACAGATTTCTGTACAGATGAAGCAAAGTTCAGAGGTTTTGTTACCTGAATATCTGTACATTTAGAATGGAATGTCTAACCATAACTGATTCAAAGATTATTTGATTTCTCTCCTGCTTTATGTAAGTTAGTTTTAGATGAGGATTGACAGATTGCTATTCTCTGTTTCATTCCTCTTGTTATCTCCAAACAAAATGTTAAGGCCTCAACATTCCTTTTAAAAAAATCAACATTAAAGCTCACACATTCAAAGTCATTTGTATAAATTACATGGGAAGCTGTTGCCCTCCCACGATCGGTGGGCTCTGAACAGAAGTCTGACACAGCTTGTCAGTGTTCTTGTTGGGGCATCAATAACCTTGGCCTTTGGGAAGGAGGGCTGGATGAAGACGGATGGGTGGTGGACTCCGCCAGTCAGGTCTCCCCACTGCCAATCATGGATACCAACGCACTCACTAGAGGCAGAGCAACTTAAATGCAGTTACCAGACGCTGCTGCCAGAACAACTGTTCCTCATCTCACTCGAAACCATTGCTCTGGCTTTGCTGCTACCTATTAATCATTTTAATAATGTGACATGCTGCTTTTTCTTTGTTTGGTATATGCTGGAGTGATGATATTTTCCAAAGAATGATTCACAATGTGTTAGAATTCATAGTTTACATGTGCCTGTCAACCATTTGTAATGCAGGTGTTTAGAAAGTTAGCATATTTGAGTAGAGCCCTGATAGTGAAGGAAGCATGTTAGAATTTACCTAAAGTCAGTAGGAAAAATTTAGGCATACATATGCCTTAGCTTTCCTTAAATAATTTATATTCCCTTAAATAAAATATAAACCTACCATACATTAATTTATTTAAGTGGTTTCTGCTCTCTATATATTTTCAGCTTATACTTCTGCTTTATTACAACAATGCTAGCTGCTGTAACAAACAAGTCCAACACTTTGGTTGTTGAATATAATGCAATGTTTTGTTGTTGTTGTTCATAGTTCATGTAACAGTCCAGTGAGAAATCCCTGGAAAGTAGTCCGTTTTCCTTTAACCCGTGACTCAGAGATCCTAAAGCCTTCCATCTTGTGGCTCCACCATGCCCTGGGTGCTAGAGTAGACCCTCAAAGTCGTCTTCCTCTAACCAGCAGAAGGACAAAAAGAGAGTTAAAAAAAAAAAAAAAAAAGCATATCTGCTTCTTAAATGCCCCAGCTCAGAGGTGACACACATGTCACTCCCACTCATATCACATTGAAGACAATTGGATATGGCCAGACTTAAACGTAAAGTTGAGGTGGAAAATGTTGTCCTAAGTTGGGCAACCATCTACCAAAACCATCTCTATATTATGGAAGAAAGAGTACCATTTTTGTTGGCTAGTTCTCTTTCTCTGCCACAATCATCTTGTGAGATCATAAGTTTTTGCTCATATATTTTAAAACACAGGACTTCTTTTTATGTCAATCAATGTTATGTCAGTTCTCTTTCAAAATTCAAGGGGTAATTTTTACATACATCACTGGATGATTAACCTTCTGGCTCCATCTTTCTATACAAACAATTTGTATTCTAGTTCTCAAAGCATTGTTGTGTAATGCTTGCTAACTAATATTCACTTAAACTGGGTTCACATGGGGAGTTTCATACCCATGATTTGGGGATGAGGACAAACATAACAACATGTACATCACACACTCCTTCTCTTACGTACCATAAAGCCATTAGTACTATGACCCCAGAGACTTACTCCCCAGAAAGAATCCAAATAATTTCTAATTATCCCCCATTATTCATTTACTCATTCAGAAATACTCATTATTTTCCTGCTAGATGCCAGGCATGAAGTCTCATTTTACATGCTTCAACCAGTGGAAAATATTTCATGTAATTACCTATAATTTTTAATGTAAATTCATTAAGAACTTTCCAAAGGGAAATGCATTGTATTAACTGATTCTGCACCTCCTCCCTGTAACATGTCCACCTGCTTCTTCTTTTTTTCAAAATGCTCTGGCTCCTTACTGCTCAGCCAGGAAGCCATTCTCCCACAGTGCTTATGTACTAAAGTGTAAACGCTGAGCTGCTTTTACTGGTGTGGAGCAGTGGCTCACAGTTTTGGAGACCATACTCTTCACCTCCCTTCCCCAACTCCTTCTTGTGCCTTCTCCTCACCTGGGGAGGAGCCTAGGACAGCATTATGAATTTGAATCTGAACCTGAAGACCCAGATGAAATCTGTTCTCCAGAATGCAGTCACTAAACACCCATCAGCCCTTTAGCTCTTTAGGGGAAATACCCACTTTGTCTAACAAAAGTCTGTCTCTCACCACTCCTTGATCATCCCATGAGGTCCCATCCCAGAGAGGCTCACTTTGAGAAATGGGGAAAGAAGTCCATACTAATGACTTGGTAATAAAGTTAGATTGGTTTTCAATTTTGTTTTGTTCTATTTTATTTTCAACCAAAATGAAGGAGAACTCATTGAATTGTTAGCTGATAGATCATTAAAAGCAATTTTTGATGATAAAATGTAGTATGATTTCTGGAGTATATTTTGGAAAGTATTCAAGGAATTGAGTGGCATTGTTAAAACAATCTTACTCTATTTCCATCTATTTATGTGGATGAATTTTCTAAGTAGTTGAACTTTGAAAACTGAGAAATAGGAATAGAATTGATGTTAAATCTTTTTTTCACTTTAGCAATAAGTAATATTCATATGGGGACATATGAACTAAAAGAAAAAAAGAATAAAAAGGAAAAGGAAGAAAATAGAAGAAAAATTCCCTCTTGCTAAGGATACATTTTTCAATAAAATGTTATGTTCTTTCATATAATTATAAAAATTTGTGAGACATTTTCATTTTTGTTTCATTGTACCACGGTAATTATTGCAATGATAACTAAATCCACAGTTATTCAAAATGTAGAGCAGAGTATTTAAAATATCACATATTTTAGAAAATTAAATATAATACATACTCATTTATATTATAGAGAAGTATAATGGAAATGCAGATTTAATGACTGAAACAAATTATGTAAAACTTCTCCTGTGAAAGAGTTCGTTCAGGTAGTTTAAAAATAGGGAATGGTAGATACCAAATTACTTTGGAATTTAGATCTTATTGGATATATTTACAGAAGAAAACATAAAGGTTTTACTTAAAATTTCCAGTGTTTGTTAAGACATGAAAATTTATATCCTTGTAATATTTAAATTTGGGATAAGACATTTTGGATATTAACCTAAAATGTGAGAAGGGATATATAGTTTTTCAACATCTCTTTGGGAAAAATATTTGAAGATTTCTATCATGGTATTAGTGTACATCCACATTTGCATGCACCAGATAGAACTAGAAGCAGACAGTACGCTGACATCCAGGTCTTCTCCCTCTTACCTGAACACTTTGGGGCTGGAGACGTATCTAACTTCACAAAGGCAATATGACGCCTACATCATACAGTACGTAAAGCCCTGTGGTGGGTTAAAAATGACCACAAATCCTTTGCTACTTCTCCTTTTGAGAGGTGGGGTCTATTCTCCTTGACCTGAAGTCTGGGCTGGACTGTGACTTATTCTGGCCACTAGACAGTGGTGGAAGTGACATTGTAACCTTTGAGTCCAGGCCTTACGAAAGCTGCAGCTTTACTTCAATCTTCTTGGAGTTCAACCTCTTAAAATCCAACAGCCTTGCTGAAGAAGTCCAAATGAGTTACACAGAGAAGGCTCGCGGAAAATAACTGACATAGTCAAAGGCCCAGCTCAGTCCCACCTGATAGGCAGCACTAACTGCCAGACATGTGAGTGAGCTGAGCTACCTCTGACATCCCCAGCTCAAAGGAACCTCCAGCTGACTGCAACCCCCAGCTGATACCAGGAGGAACAGAATAACTGCCCAGCTAAGCCCATCAACCTTTAGAATCACAAGATAATAAATGGTTGTTGTTAGTTTAAGCTGTACGATTTGGTGTAGCTCATTACATAGCAACAGATAATTGGCATTTTCTACCAATGGTGTCTAGGACAGCATTATGAATTTGAATCTGAACCTTAAGACCCAGATGAAATCTGTTCTCCAGAATGCAGTCACTAAACACCCATCAGAGGTTCCCTGTAACTTTCTAGCCATCACTGCACACTCAGAGGCACCTTTCACTGTGTTTTTGTATTTTTCTTGTTGCCGCATTAGCTCATAAGCTCCCCAAAGGCAGGGAAATATTCTTCTTCTCTGTCTTTCTGGAAGTCCCAACCTTTGGGCTTTGCACCCAAACACACCTACAAGGTGAAAACTTGCCATCCTCAAGTGTTCTTCTGTGTCATCTTAGTGTACTATACATGTCTACAATTACCCCTCTTTTGTAGATATGGACACTGATGCCCAGAGATGTCAAGCATGTTTCTCAAAGTCACATAGCTAATAAATGGAAATGCTTGAATTTGAACATTGGTAGGTAGGCTTTGGAGCACTACAAATGCTGTCTATATTTTGAATAACCATCACTTGAGCTGCCTAATTCAGCCAGTTCTCAGGTGACAGGAGGTTATATATAAACTGGTGCCTTTTTACCTACAAAATTTGATACATTTTGCAAATTTTTATAGACCAGCAAAATACTGTATGTTACCCAAAGTGATACAAATATGAATGACTATTCATGGAAATCACTCAGAAGTCAAATATACAGATATAAAAATATATACTGCTCACACAATTTGCAATTGCAAAAATGTGGAACCAGCCCAAATGCCCATCAATCAACAAGTGGTTAAAGAAACTGTGGTATATATATATATACACACACATACATACACACACACACACACACACACACACGCATGATGGAATACTACTCAGCCATAAAAAGGAATGAATTAACGGCATTAGCAGCAACCTGGATGGGACTGGAGATTATTATTCTAAGTTAAGTAACTCAGGAATGGAAAACCAAACATCTTATGTTCTCACTCATAAGTGGAAGCTAAGCTATGAGGATACAATGGCATAAGAAGGATACAATGGACTTTGGGGACTCAGAAGAAAGGGTGGGAAGGGGGTGAGAGAGAAAAGACTACAAATTGAGTTCAGTGTATACTGCTCGGGTGATGGGTGCACCCAAAATCTCACAAATCACCACTAAGGAACTTACTCATATAACCAAATACCACCTGTTCCCCCAAAAACCAGGGGAAATACTTTTTTTAAAAAAGCAATTATTATAATAAAACAAGTCACTCACATACACACAGCATGTATATATATAGCTCAACTAATTTTATTGAATCAGTGAATTAATAAACTACTAGTTCAATCTCCCTTGCTCATCTGTCAAGAAGCTTCCAGTCTCCTTTATTAAGAAAAGAAAACACGTATTCATTAAAGCAGGTGCTCTTACAAAAAGAAGCACAGCCAAATGAGACCACAAAGTAAAAGAAATACAAGCTTTAATAACAATCAATTTATATCCAAATGATGCTTACCAGATACAAGCTTTACTTAAATTCTTTTTCCCCTTTTTTACTTAACTGTTGTGGACACCTCAGACCTTCTCAACAGTCCTCTTGCTTCCAGGGCCAAGTCCTTCCAAACTCCAAGCCCCTCACAATTCTAGGGTTCCTCCCTGCCCCTCTTCATTCTTCCTGCTATTTATGTGTTTGCTTCACCAAAAGTCTTCATCCTGCACTGGTCATTGGCCCTGTATCCTCCTCTTCTTTGAAATGTACTGGTTTTAAAACTTACCCCCTTGGTGAGAAGTTTTCTGTTTTATAGCCCTGCCTTTTCCAGGAGCCAGATGCTTTTTCTCCTGAACTTTTGTGAGTAAGTCTGAAAAAATAACCAAATTCATTTAAAGTGACACCTGAGAGGATGAATTCCTGAAAGTTGCATTTAATCAAGGGTAACCAGTTTGCCGTGCCCTGAAATCATGACGTGTCACGTTAGAAAGATGTACAATTTGGCAACATTTTCAAAGTCTGTAGATTTTGAACCTACAATAAACCATTGACCTCCGTATTGTAGGAGCAAACACTTTTGAAGAGAATCTGCATTCCACTTGCTAAATCATGTAAAAAAGGTAGAAGAGAAAAAGGATTCAATTAAACATCACTTGGGGATTTCAAAGAAAAGATATTAATCTGTCTCCTCATAAAACTCTTCACCCACAATTGTGATGAATTTGAATGATTAGTAATAATCTCTCAGGCTTAAAAAAACAGCTAGATCATTGGATTTGAACAATAATTCTTTACTATTTACACAGAAATTGTTAGAGGCTGAGATTTTAGGTTTATGGTTTTACAGTAATAAAATTATTTTTTTCTAATTAGCCAGGTGTGGTAGTTGTGCACATTTAGCCCCAGCTACTCAGGAAACTGAGGCTGGACGATTGCTTAAGCCCAAGAGTTCAAGGTTGTAGTGAGCTATGATTACATCACTCAGCCTGGATAACAGAGTAAGACTCTGTCTCTAAAAATAATAAAATAAGGCCAGACGTGGTGACTTATGCCTGTAATCCCAGCACTTTGGGGGGCCAAGGCGGGTGGATCACTTGAGATCAAGAGAGCAAGACCATCCTGGCCAACATGGTGAAACCCTGTCTCTACTAAAAATACAAAAATTAGCTGGGCGTGGTGGCACGTGCCTGTAGTCCCAGCTACTCGGGAGGCTGAGGCAGGAGAATCGCTTGAACCTGGGAGGTGGAGGTTGCAGTGAGCAGAGATTGTGCCACTGCACTCCAGCCTGGTGACAGAACGAGACTCCGTCTCAAAAAATAATAATAATAATAATAAATATAAATAAACGAGGTTAATATTTGTATTTACAACATAGAATTATATATAAATACCCAGTTTGCCATTTAAATAGTTAACATCTAGGGCACTGTAGAATATAAATGCATATTTAGGTTCATACAGAAGCTATGTATTTAGGTGGTATTGCTGATAAAATATCAACAATATTGCCCTAAAAGACTGCTTCTGAAATAAGAAAAGTTTCACATTTTAAAAGAAATGTAAATATTTGTCTATTTGCTGCTCACTTTCACTGTATCACAAAACACCTGAAGGGCTACTTGCCTTCAGATTTCCTTATCTTAATTGTAAACAGTGTTGATGATGAACATCACACAGCACTTTGTTGCAAATCTGAGTTTTTGTGTGTAGTAGATAAATGGCACATCCGTGCCCAGTGCTGTGAATTGCTCCTCTGAGATCATGATTTAAAGAGGGCCTGGAAAGATGAATAGCTGTCCACTCCTGTACAATCATCTCCACCGCTGCTCTGAGGCCAGGTAACAGCAGGGGCCTTACGTCTTCTCACTTGCTTAGGGACATGAAGTCCATCCCTGCAACATAGTTTCCCTGACAAAGCTTCCCAGGAAATTAAGGTCTCTTTGTAACTTGTTATCTATCAGAGGTAACTGTCTGCATTTCTGAAAACTGATCAGCTCCTAAAGGCCAAAGAAGGTAGCCACTTGCCCTTTGCACTTGGCCCCCACTGACACTATTCTGAGGATGTAGGCTCAACTTAAATGGACCTTGATAAGGCAAGCACGAAATGCATTAGGCTTGTGCACACAGGATGTGGCCCACTCACATTAGGTGGCCCATTCTGTGGTTGTTGTAAACTCAGGGTCAGTAATGATCATAAATAAATTGCACCAAAGTGCTGGGGGATGAAGGACAAGATTGCTTCACAGGCTGGAGATTACAGCTATTGTAGCTTGATGAAGTAGCCCGTGGTCCCCATACTTCCTGGACAGCTAGCTTATTAGGAATAAGTCTTTGTCATCAAATTGCAGAGAAGACTGCAAACTCCTCCTACTGGTTTCATGAGTAACTGTCCCCAAGGGAGGCTGGCATGGCTGTCCGGTAAACTCCAGGCTGGGAACTGTTTGTCAATATGGTTGCAGAGGATTTTAGTGTGAATAAGACAAGGTGCCTTTAAAGCTAGATTTTAATAGAATGATACAACCAATAATATTACCATTTTACATGTTGTATCAGTTAGGCAGTTGCATGGAAGAGAATGCCCAAACTAGCAGTGCTTTATCCAAAATAGAAATGTATTTGTTGCACCTGTAAAAGCAGTCCCAAGGCAGGCATCGAGGGTGTGTGTGGGCCTGCTTTCCTAAGTCTGCAGGACACAGGATTTGTCCAGCTCATACTGCTTCTGTTCCCAGAATGTGTCTCATGACCTCAGTGTCCTGGCAGGATACCAGAGCTCCAGGCATCACAGCCATGGTCTGGGGAGGAAGAAGGTGGCCCTCTTCCATTCAGAGACACTTTCTGGGAATTGCACAAAGCACTTCTACTTACATTTCATGGACTGAAACACATGATCACATATAGGTTCATATGCAAGAGACATATGCAAGCAGTCATTTGGCTTGATGTCAAAGAGATTAGAAAAAAAGAACTGGGGTCTTATTACTAAGAAAAAGTAGGAAAGTGTATACTGGGAGGTGGGGGCAAGTAGGAGCTTCTGCTACATATAATTATAACCTCTTACCATGTAAAGGACTTTCCATGAAGGGCTACTTTTTTAAAACAAAATTTTCTCTTTTAAAGCTGTCACATTATTTAAACCTAGAAACAAAATAAATGAAGAATGCTTGCCTGCTCATGATGATGACGCAGAGAATTATATTCTGGCTAGAAATTACTTGAAATCCAATAAACTGTACTGACCATATATTGACTCATCAAGTTCCTAAAGAACTTTGATATAGTAAAGTGACCACAGAATTAAAATATAATTCTCACTAAGCTAGATTGAGATGTCTTTTATTAATGAAATTTACTCTGGTAAAAATAAAATAAAATAACAGCAAAAAGTCTGTAAGGGAAGATTGTATTCATCAGTACAAAAGTTCTAAAACCAAAATCACCAAAGCTTTTTAAAGCATTAGGATTCTAGTCATAGAATTAAACTATTTATTATTTTGAAAAAGGGGTTACAATGACCTCTCCAGTGTCCTCTCCTCAAGACACACACACACGTTAAAATTTATATTTTGAATTCTAAATCTGGTTGCTATGACAACTACAAAAACGACACTCACTTTCATTGGGGCCTGCTGGTTCCATTTGTTTTTAAAGAAAAGGGTGTATTTTGGTCCCTGTGAGACAGGAATGATGGATAGAGTCTGAGACTAGAGGTCAGAAGACTGGTTTCTATTCTCAGCTTCCAGCATTGATTTGTGTGGCCGCAGCCTGCTTACTTAAAGTCTTTGGTTTTATATCCACTATGTACAAAACTTACTTTCCTTTGATATGTACCCTTCATAAGTGGCAGGTGTTAATTGGGGAATTTACCAGGAAAACCCTTGAGATTCTCCCATTCTGGTACTGCCCAACCTAATTTCCCTGCGCAGGTAATTCTTCTGCATTACACAATCAAGTGTACTCCGTGTAGCCAATACCGTTGGAATGCTGTGTTCTTGGCATGCCTTTGCATCCAGACGCCTGGGGAGCTGCAGATTCAGCAGCTTC
The DNA here is from genome assembly GCF_000951035.1 of Colobus angolensis palliatus. Classification (NCBI taxonomy): domain Eukaryota; kingdom Metazoa; phylum Chordata; class Mammalia; order Primates; family Cercopithecidae; genus Colobus; species Colobus angolensis. The sequence goes on from NW_012115110.1 coordinate 7,063,670, forward strand.
AAAACTTCAAGAAATTGTTTGGATTCAGATGTACTTCAATGATAAGAAACCCATTTATAACCCATTTGCAGGCAGGGCCTGGGGAAGCAGGTTTCTCTAAACACTTTGCATAAAATTAGATAAGATGAAGAGAGTTTAGACAGAGCTCAGGCTGGTTCCATTTCAAATCTCAGATCCAGCGGACATGTGAATGAACACCTGGGATGATGTGTTTCTGGCACAGACCAGGCAATTTCACCTGCCACACGACTGTGCCTAATGAATGTTTTCTTCTCACGTTGAATGGATCTTCTGCCACATCTAAACACACGGTGTGATTGTCAATTGTTCTGTTACCATAAAGTTCTGAGACAAAACTTCCCATGTCAAAATAAATCAGTCTGCTAAGAATTTTTTGGTTCATCTGGAAACCTTGGGACTGCCTATATTTCCAGGACTATTTAAAAAGATTTTAAAAGGTCTGTCAAAAAATGGGAATATATGAAGAATCAGCATGATAACTAGTTTGAACAGGCTGCTTAGGAAGCAAACCACAGAATGCGTCACAGAGTTAATCAAAATGTAAGTCCTCAGAACTCTTTATGATGTTTGAGACTAACATTGGCTTCACTTTAAATCACAGACTTTCGAGTCAGGCAGACCTAGGTACACATCTTCTATTTGCCTTTTACTAGTTGTGAGATTTTTGGCAAATGACTTAACCTCTCTGAACCTCAGTTTTCTCATCTGTGAAATGGAAATGTCTGCTTCCCAGGGTTATGGGGGTTAAACAACGAAACCGTGAAGAATGCAACTAGCCTTCAACATCAGACACTCCCAAGGTTCTTTCCTTTCTGTTTAGAAGTCACCTCTGTGGAAAAAGAAGGCAGATCCTACACAGGTCACGGGATTTTATGCTCAACCTGGACAGCTTTCAATCCCTCCTTCGTATTTGTGTGCAAATAACAAAATAAAAAGAGCTTGAGTTCCACAATCAACACAAAACCTCACAAAGCCCAGACTGAGCCATTTTGTTTCATTCTTTGTATTCTTTCTTTCTGCTCATTAAAGGGAACATCTGGCCGGGCGCGGTGGCCCAAGCCTGTAATCCCAGCACTTTGGGAGGCCGAGACGGGCGGATCACGAGGTCAGGAGATCGAGACCATCCTGGCAAACACGGTGAAACCCTGTCTCTACTTAAAAATACAAAAAACTAGCCGGGTGAGGTGGTGGGTGCCTGTAGTCCCAGCTACTCCGGAGGCTGAGGCAGGAGAATGGCGTAAACCCGGGAGGCGGAGCTGGCAGTGAGCTGAGATCTGGCCACTGTACTCCAGCCTGGGCGACAGAGCGAGACTCCCTCTCAAAAAAAAAAGGAAACATCATCTAGCAGACACTTAAAGAAAATGTAAGGCAACCATGGCTAGTATGGGGACACAGGACTCTGTAAAGGTGGAGGAAAGTTTCCAGGGGTGCTGTTAGCCTAGTTCTGCCCCTTCAGTAAAACAGTGTCAACAACCCTTGCATTCCTGCAGCTTCAGGACAGCATCCCATGCTCAAAAGGTTCCCTGGACTTCCCGTCCTCCCAAGCAAGTTGCAGCTTTTGTCTTTGTTCATCAGCGTTAGTGAGTGTGAAGTCTAAGGAAGGTAGCATGTTAACTGCCTTTGCTTTCTTTCTCCATCCCTTGGTATCCTGAGGAGCATAAGGATTTAAGAGTTGCTGAGCACGGTGGCTCATGCCTGTAATCTCAGCACTTTGGGAGACTGAGGTGGGTGGATCACCTGAGGTCAGGAGTTTGAGACCAGCCAGGCCAACATGGCAAAACCCTATCTCTACTAAAAACACAAAAATTAGCTGAGTGTGGTGGCGAGCGGCTGTAATCCCAGCTACTCAGGAGGCTGAGGCAGGAGAATCACTTGAACCCGGGAAGCAGAGGTTGCAGTGAGCCGAGATCGTGCCACTGAACCCCAGCCTGGCAACAGAGCAAGACTCCGTCTCCAAGGGAAAAAAAGAAAAGTCAAGGAACACAGTTCTGGGAGCTCCATGACACTGATTTTAAGTAGAGGAGCCCATTGTAGCCTACTCCAAGCACAGCGTTTTATTTCCAAATAATGTTCTTCCAGATCTAGAAGCCACACTTTCTATATTTCAAGCTACCCGTCACACTCCTCTTCTACAACGAACATTAATTTTGCTGAGGAAAATATACAAATGCATGGCAATGACATAATGAAGCTGCTGCTGGGGGAAGAGAGCACAACGCATCTGCTGATCTCCTGCCACCTCACCCTTCTTCTGCTCAGTGCAGCTCAAAGCAATGCACACATGTCAAAGACCACAGAGAAAGCTGCAGACTTCTTTTGCCAACATTTTTTCAGAACCCTGGCAAAGATCTCACATGTCAGTGTGTAGAGGTATGACAGATAAAGATTTGTGAGCGCATGTGTGAGAGAGAAAGAATATGTGCGCTCAATGAAGATGCCGTTGTACACATGGCCTTGGAGTCTGTGTGAGGGCAACACACCCTCAACCCTCCAGGTCAGCCTCCGGTCCTCCCATATGAATGCTATCCCTTGATTCCTACCAGGGTCATCCAACACTGGCCTCAAGCCAACTCCTCCTAGGAGTCTTTTTGACTCTCATGGTCATCAAACAGCTGTTCTTTGAACACGTTCTAAAGTTCCTCTGCAGACTGGCCACCCACATCTCTCTCTTCACCTCCATATGAGGAATAGCAGTTTCATCATGCGTAAGTTAATATTTTTCTGAATCTGTGCTCCTTAGACTCCTGGATGCTTTGCAGTGTGTATCAATGCAAAGGGCATCATCACCATCACTCTTTCTTGGCTGGAGGTGGAGTAGGGGGTGGGGTGAAATATGTAGGGCTCCTGTAGCCAGGGAGAAGCCTGATGAATTGTCATTCCTCCTGATAAGGGCACGTAGATCAAAGCTCTGATGGCAATAGGAGGGAATAAGACACCTAAGCTCATAAAGAGAAAGCAGTCCCACCTATCCTGTAATCAAAGAATAGCAAGTTAATACAACAGTATGTGCATCTGTCACACTTACTACCTGGCTGGCTTGAATGAGCCTGGTAACCCTCCAGAGACTAGTTTGTCAACATGGGAAATAAAGAACATAAAACCAGGCGTACAGACCTTCCCAGAGAATTGTTCATGGAAAACCTGGCATATCATGGAGGAAATGGTGTTGTAATGTCCCTGGTCATGGGGTACATCATCTGCTGCAATTCTTTTTTTTTTTTTTTTTTTTTTTTGAGACAGGGTCTCACTCTGTCACTCAGGCTGGAGTGCAGTGGCAGGACAGGATCACGACTCACTGAAACCTCCACTTCCTAGGCTCAAGCTATCCTCCTCCTTCCTCAGCCTCCTGCGTATCTAGGATTACAGGTGCATGCCAGCACGCCTGGCTTTCTTTTTTTTTTTTTTTTTTTTTGAGATGGAGTTTCGCTCTGTCACCCAGGCTGGAGTGCAGTGGCACGATCTCAGCTCACTACAGCCTCTGCCTCCTGGGTTCCAGTGATTCTCCTTCCTCAGCCTCCTGCGTATCTGGGATTACAGGTGCCTGCCAGCACGCCCGGCTAATTTTTGTATTTTTAGTAGAGACAGGGTTTCACCATGTTGGCCAGGATGGTCTTGATCTCCTGAACTCGTGATCCGCCCGCCTCAGCCTCCCCAAATGCTGGGATTACAGGTGTGAGCCACCACACCTGGCCTGTATTTTTTTATAGAGATAGGGTTTGGCAATGTTGCCGAGGCTGATCTCAAACTCCAGGGCTCTAGTGATCCGCCCACCTCTGCCTCCCAAAGTGTCAGGATTACAGGCGTAAGCCACCACACCTGGCTTTGCAATTTTAAAAAAATTAATAAAACTGAAAGTTGGCCAAATTGAGGGCAAACAAGTAAAATAATAATTATGTGCACTGTTACAGAATATGTAATCCTTTAAGGGCATCGGGTGATACATGCTCAGAATTCCCTAAATATGATCCATATAATTTGTTACATTAATTATATTGATTATATTCTGATGAATTTGTGATAAGAAAACAATTTTAAAATGCCCTACGTGTCATGATTATAAAATTATAAAAATTAAGACAATGCCTGGTTATATGACTAAGATTAAAGTGTAAGAATGGGAAGTCTAGTCACAAAGCCCACATATATGCAGTTACCTGAAAAAGTGGCAGTGCCACACAGAAGAAGAAATGGCCTGTTTGGTTGATGCTAAGCCAAGTGATAGGCCAACTGGATATCTGTTAGAAAAGATGATTCTGACCCCAACTTCACACTAAACACAAAAATCGATGACAGATGGAGCGCAGATCTAAATGCAAATGGCCGAACAATAAATCTTTTAGAAGAAAATATAGGAGAACATATTCATGACCATGGAGTAGGCACAGATTTCTTAAACAAGATCCATAAGATGTTAATTATAAAGGAAAAATTGATAAATTAGAACCACATTAAAATCAGGAACTTCTGTATATCAAGACACCATTTGGATTGAGAAGAAAACTCAATGAATGAGAGAAATTTTTGAAAAATATGTATCTGAAAAAAACTTGTATCCAGAATATATAAAGAACTACAAATCATCAAGAAAAAGGGAAGATTACCCACTGTGCATATGGCAAAAGACTGGAGCAGGCACTTCATGAAAAAGGGCACTCCAAAAAACAAACAGACATATGAAAATATGCCCAACAAGGCTGGGGAGAAATAGGAACACTTTTACACTGTTGGTGGGAGTGTAAATTAGTTCAGCCATTGCGGAAGACAGTGTGATGATTCCTGAAGGATCTACAACCAGAAATACCATTTGACCCAGCGATCCCATTACTGGGTATATACCCAAAGGATCATAAATCATTCTACGATAAAGACACAAGCACATGTATGTTTACTGGAGCACTATTTACAATAGCAAGGACTTGGAACCAACCCAAATGCCCACCAATGACAGACTGGATAAAGAAAATGTGGCACATATACACCACGGAATACTATGCAACCACAAAAAAGAATGAGTTCATGTTCTTTGCTGGGACATGGATGAAGCTGGAAGCCATCATTCTCAGCAATCTAACATAGGAACAGAAAACCAAACACTGCATGTTCTCACTCCTAAGTGGGATCCGAACAATGAGAACACATGGACACAGGGAGGGGAACATCACACACTGGGGCCTGTCGGCAGGTGGGAGGCAAGGGGAGGGAGAGCATTAGGACAAATACCTAATGCATGCAGGGTTTAAAACCTAGATGTTGGGTTGATGGGTGCAGCAAACCACTATGGCACATGTATACCTATGTAACAAACCTGCACATTCTGCATGTGTATCCCAGAACTTAAAGTGAAAAAAATATATATATATGCCCACGAGGTAACAGACAAATGTGCTTAAGACCACAGGAAGATATCACCACACAGTCATTAGAATGGCTAAAGTGCCAACGATGAAAAGTATGGACGTGGAACCAATGAAAACTTCTTACACTGCTGAACATACCATATGCCTGTGGCCCAGGGTTTAGAGCCAATAGAATCAGACAAGTGTGTTCATAAAAGACATGTGTAAAAATGTTCATAGTGGCACTATCTGTATAGACCCACACTGGAAACTACTTAAATGCCCATCCACAGTAGAATGGATAAAAATGTTGTAGTGTATATTCACACATCGAATGCTATGCAGCTGTGATAATGAATCAGCTACAATTACACACAACAACACAGACGAATGCCACACACAACAGTGAGGAAAGGCAACCAGACATAGCAGGCAAAGGTCATCTGCTTTAGAAGTCAGTAGTTACTCTCAAGCAGGGGAAAGGAGATGTCAGGGGATCCCCTGGTGCTGGTCATGCTGTGTTTCTTCCGGTTGCAAGGTGTGTTCAGTTTGTGAAAACTCCTTGAGCCACATCCTTATGATTTGTAGCATTTATGAATCCTTGTGGTTTGTGTGCATTTCTGGGTGTACGTTATGCCTCAATAAAAAGTTCCCCCCCAAATTACAATACATATGGAGACACATACACACACACACACACACACACACACATATATATATATATACACATACACAAACACATCCAAGCTCGCTAACACCAGATCGGAGAAGCAGTCTCAATGTCTCAGTCCTACCCTGTAACGCCTGCAGTCCTTCTAGCTGCTAACCCACAGAATACTTCATTTTCAACACATTCTGCCCCAATGTATCTTGCATCTGAATTTCCTTATTGTCTTATCAAATGAAAGATATATCAAACCTTATAATTAGAGTTTGTTTCCCATAAAATCCACTGCTCCATTCCAGGTCTGGGCTTAAGACGCTGATGGGTGGGATTGCCAGCTGAGCAGATCTCAGACACTCCTGCTCCTCTTTTGGTTGAATCAGTAGGTCATGAATAGTAATTGACACCAACTGAGCTCAAAATCATTGCTGTCATTACCAGTCCACGGAATCCAAAGAGACAGAGTAATCCACATTTCCCGTTGCGATTGGCGAGGCATTAGAAAGGATAGATTTCCACAGGGTGAGGCTGTGGAAATGACTTGAAAAATCTCAGTGGCTAACTGATAAAAAGGTATGTCTTCTTTGCACCACAGGCTCTGCTCATCTTCACTATCCAAGAACTCAGGTGGCCCAGGTTTCCCTGTTTCCATCATCAAGCTGGGAAAGCAGCAGGCGCTGGTTCTTAAAGCTTCTATCCAGAACATTCATATCTCATTGTCAAAGACAAGCTCGAGATTCTCCTCAAGGATGTGCCATCCTCCATGGGAGGGGCACTGCATACTGTGGATTCCGGTGCCTCCCACCGCAGGGGCAGCTAGCGGGTATCAGCAACACAGGACGCTGACAAAATCACATTGATTTTCTTCCCAGGTGTGGTTTGGAGAGAGGAGCACTTTGGGTAATGAGGGAAAGGAGGCACAGCCAGCCAGCCAGTCAGCAGGATCAACTCTGGTCCTCCAGTTAATTTTATATACATACGCATATGTACATACATACATATATAAACTCTTATTAAGGAACAAAAATTGGGTTGGGCATGGCTTGTGCCTATAATCCCAACACTTTGAGAAGTTAAGGCAGGAGGATCACTTGAGCCCAGGACTTTGAGACCAGTCTGGGCAACAAAGAGAGACCCTATCTCTAAAAAAAATTTAAAATGATAAAAACAGCTGGCCATGGTGGCACACACCTGTAGTCCTAGCTACTCAGAGGCTGAGGTGGGCGGATAGCTTGGACCTGAGAGTTTGAGGCTGCAGTGAGCCATGATTACACTTGCTGCACTCCAGCCTGGGTGAAAAAGCAATACCCTGTCTCAAAAACATATTCAAAAAGAAGAAAAGTAATGTAATGATATTTGCTATCACTGCTAAAACCTGGTAAGAAAGACTTTCTTCAGGATCATCTTGACAGGCATAGGGACTACTGCAATGGGATTTTGCAGCCTGGGAGAGAGATTGGGCTCAACTCTGAATACAACCTGGACAAGTGGGAATTTCTAGCCCAGGAGCACGGTGGGGGTCAGTTGACGGAAAATTACCAGGAAGAAACATCAAGGGTAAGGGGAATTCTGGCCAAGCCGACCTAATGGGATTCTTACTGAAGACAGGCCAGGGTGATCAGACTGTATCTGTGGAATGGTGGAGGTGGAAGATCTTGATCAGACATAGACGAGCTATTGAGGCTGAGGAGTTCCTGCTAAACTGACTTGGCTGGGATCTTGCTAAACTGAGCTTTACAAGGAAGTGCACAGATGGGCCCAGGAGAAGGTTCAGGAGCCTGACTAAAGTTTAATCAAAAAAGAATCTTTGTCATTCTGCAAGCTCAGAGGGGCTCCTGGGTGATCAATAATAATTTAGCTCCATTTTCTTTTGTTTGTCCAATGTTGTACTTTAAAGAACACCTAAAGAAAAAATAAAATACAATCAAAATTTGGAGAAATAATTTCTCCATAAAGATGTGAGGGGCTCTGTATTTTTTTAACTTAAAGATAAGGAATAGAGTCAACAGCCATTAAGTAAGTGACTTGGTAATACATAAACACATTTCCTCATTCCTCTTAGAGATGAGACAAAAAGAAATTATTTATTTAATAGCAGAGCCATCTTAGGCTAAACACTAGGAAGAGCTGACTTTGCATTTTGTTCTCTAGGGAGATTGTGAGGTGTTAACACGCCCCTGAATATAGTATCATTGAATTAATTTGGGGTTCCCTCCCACCCACCCCCATCAAATTTACAAACATTTATTGAGGCTTTGATCGTTATATAGTAATGTTAACCTCCTCTTTATAAGAGAAGTGTACTGAACATATGCATAGTATTTGCAGTTCTATAAAGTTTAAAAGAAAACAAAATAAAAACGAAGTTTATACCGCAGGTGACAGGGGCTCAATATAAGTTGTTAATTTTATTGGGTGAATTATTTTACCATAAAAGTAAGTTTCAGCATTTTCTAGAAACCCTCATTTTGTCTGAGGATCTGACAGAGCCGCTCTCAATACTTACATGGCTCAGCCGGCAAAAGGAGGACAAAATGATTGTAAATAGCTTTGCTTTTCCTCACTCAAAGGCTTTTTAGGCTTTGAAGCCTCTAATGAAGGGAGAAGACACTGGCTGCACACTCCAGGTACAGAGCTGTTTGTGATAAGATGAAAAGGGTGTTTTTCTTACCAGATATCATTCTCTTCAAAAGTCATGTTTCCTACACAAAGCGATTGCATGACAAATGTGCAATTTCTCTCTCCAGAGCACAGTGACTGGCTTCTTAGTTCCTGATATAATGGTTAGCTCTGGATTTTTTTCGATAATTTCTGTATCTCTGTTTTCCTCTCAACTGTAATATTCCTGCATCAGAAGACGAACTCAGAAGTTGTGGTTCTGCGAATGAAATCAGTTTCCACTGTGAATTTTATTTTCTTATCAAATCGTACTAAAATAACTATTCACAACAGTGTTTCACCAAATTGTTCTCAAATTTGGTGAAATTTCATTTCATTCTTCCCGTTGATTTAAAACATAAGGTGTATTGGATGCCTAATTATTGCTGCAATTATGTTCTGAAATACATAATATAAATACTGACCAACCGTATTCTCTATGGTGGTAAAACATAGATAATGCACATTGACCATTTTAATCCTTCCAAGGTGTTCTATCAAGCTGTGGTTATCTTTGGCAGATGACACCATCCTATGGCAGGAGACCATCTCCCCGGTTCACACCAGGACTCCAGAAGGGATACCCCAGGGTATCCTAGTGTGGAGAACATAACTGGATGCTAAAGAAGAGGTCTGCATTCACTGACTGCCCAGCAGCTCCTTCCCCAGCTGAGCTCATTGCCATCTAATCCGCTGCAAACGTACAGGAGCATGCCTTGGCTGTCTCTTTCGGAGTGGAGAAGCTTGACATTTGGATACGATCGGTTGCAGAAGTTAAGAACTAAGTTTCACTTCTTTATTTAACCTGAAAGTTCTCTTAATTCCCTGCATCATTGTGCCAATAATTCGGCCTTCTGTGACTTTGCTGGATGAAGAAGACATCTGGATTTGATTTTAGAGAAAGAAAAAGCCAAGACAATAAATAAGTGTGTTTGTAAATGTAACTTTTAAGTCCGTTACATGGTTTTGTCCTGTTTCTTCCCACCCCACTCCCAATTCCCCTTCCTGTTAAAACCTCAAGTCAAATCTCAAACCTATCTGGCTGCTTTCAAATGTAAAAGAAGACTTTACATCAAAAATACAGACTTCTCTAATGGTCCAAACTACAACTTTAAAACTTAAATCGTTCCTATGGATGCAAATGCTTAAGAAATTGGTCGTAAAATAATCTCTCTTTAAAATATAAACCCTAGCATTTTATAATGACAACAAACCATGTTTCTCATTGGCAAAAGCACTGTTTCCAAGTCTCTCATCTCACAAGAATGAGATCCTCATTGGTCTCCCCCCAGCACCTACAGCAGGACCTGGCAAAGAGCTGGCCCTCCTTCAATATCTGCATAATGAATAACTCTCCATGGAAACCAGTGCCACTATGGTCAGTGACAACATGCTGTAACTTACTCCGAAGACAGCAGGGGCAGGGGTGACACCGGGAGCTCAGGCAGTTTGCACCAGGCTCTCTCTCCCTCCTCCTCCTCTGTCACTGGCCTCTCCATATGAAGTCGCTCCTTTTCTTCCCCTCCTCATCATGGCCTTTGTGCCTTTTCTTCTCCTTCCCTTAATTTCCACTTTCTCCCTTTGAGCTTTCTCTTCCCTTCCTCTCATTTTCCATTGTTCTTCTCCCCTTTCCACCTTCTCTTTTATTTAGTAAAAACATGGATCTGACGTGTATTTTAAGTTGGCATTTTAATATCCTATCAGCCTCCATTCCTCATTTTTCTCGTGGAGCATATGAATTGTATAGGTGTTTACCTGCCAACAACTTTTTGCTTGTTTGTGGCAAAAACAAAACAAACAAACAAAAAAAACCAAAAAACTGCCACGATGACAAGTGCCTCTTGCCAAGTCAGATGTGCAGGTGCGGAGTCACACCCAGCTGCCCTCAAGGTCCACACATGGCCCAGTCATCTGCAGCTTTCTCTCTATCCCAAGCATCCTAGCGCCTGCGATGAGGGGAATAAGTAACCCTATTGCCACCACTCGCAGCTTATGAAGAACACGGAACACAGAGCTCAAGGGAAAAGAGAATTCTTTTGCAGACAAAAGATAATTCTGTACTTTTAATCTAGATCCCTGAGGTCAGGTCCTCCCCACAATGACCATCCCCCATCTTTACTGAAGTAGAATTGACTCATACAAATTGTATACAGTTTCAGTGGACAATGTGATGTTTTGGCCTGTGAGTACACTGTGATATGATCACTCTAATCAAGTTCGTCAGCATAACCATCACCTCACATAGTTGCCTTTTTTTGCCTGTGTATGGTGAGAACATTTAAGATCTACTCGCTTAGCAATTTTCAAGCAAACAATGCAGTGTTTTGCCCTTAGTTAAAAGACTTGGCGGCTTGGTGAGGTCTGAATCCTATTGATTATCCAGTGCCTGCCTTTTCTCCCTTCCAGTTTTTCTGTTCAGTTAATGTTGGTGCCACATACATTAAATTGAGTATGTGGACAGCAGAGCGTAGTTCCTGAATTAAGAGAATAAAGAGAATATGAATCTCTATGATTCATTTCTTAACAGAAATAAGTGTGAAGCTTATTTCTGATACTTTCTATAGGACAACCAATACCTGTTTTTATCAAATATCTGTCTCCTTAATTAAGAGCAATAGCTGACAAAAGTTAATTAGCAACGTCAACATGACCCTATCACGTTGCCCTGCTCTGACTTCAAAGAAAATTTAGATAACGTTAAAGGATTAGAAAAGAATAACAGCAAGTCCAGCATGCCTACTTTAAAACACCTGAGTTTTCAAGTTCTCCAGATATGTTATACATAACTTTTTATTATGTAACATGTAATCTGAGAAAAACCTTCTTTCTTCTTGCTAATATCATACACATTCATACTGTTTCTTTTAAAAAACTTGTAGAAAACTTGGAGGGGAAAGCATGTCTAGCCTGTCCTGTTGGTCAGTGGATTAATTTGCTTCCAGTAAGTGTCTCTGTGGCTTACATTCAGCTTATACCTTCTCTGGCATGAAGCTTTCCCTTCCTGGATGCTCAGGACATGCGATGTGAGGATAGGTCGGCTTTTCAGGTGTCTTTGTTTCTTTCTGTTCATTCCAAAGCTTTTGCTAGGAACAGGGAAGCTGACATATCAGCCGGCGAGGATCCTTCAATAGTGTGGAGGGTGAGGGAAGGTTGAACAGCTAGAAAATACAAAGGGAAGAAAATAACATACTTTGCCATTTCTATAACCTTAATACAGTTTTAATAAAATTTTTCTTTGGAGGCTACAAATTCATTTCTTTAAATAAGAAGCTTTGTTGAGCAAAAATAGTCTTACAATTGCCATTAAGTGCACCACTTTGTTCAAGATGAATCCATTAAACATTTTCTTTATCATAATTTAGCCCAATATACCAAATGCCAAAGATTAGCTCTCAGCTTCGTACGAGCCAGGAAGCTGAAGAATAGCTGTATATTCAGTAAGCCCCAAAGAGTTTGTCTCTGTTTTGTTTTGATGCTAAGGAAAGGCAGGTGGCTCAAACGTCTCTGCAGGATAAGCCTGTTTAACTCAGCTTAGTTCATATCTTCAGATGCAATCCTTGCCAGACCAGCGACCTCGGGGAACCCTAAAGTCAGACAGACCACCTGCAGAGGTGAGCAGAGGATCAGAGGAAGGTCACAGGTGGCATGAGTGGTGGGCTCTGACACAAATAAGCCCTATTAATGGGCTGTTATGTAAAGAAAGCTGGTCACCTGGCCTCCCACCCCTGGCCAGGAAAACCTGGACTGCAGTTTCAATCCCATTGCACGGCATTTAGATGTTTGTCTGCTGTGCTATCTGTGGGGTTCTTGAACTTGTGACTTTTAAAGACAATACAAGGATAGACTGGTAATGACTGACATTTAGTTGAATGAAAATTACCCAAAAGTTTACTAAGCTATAAACTTCAGTCTAACTAGATACCCAATAAACTGTATACAATATGCAAATGTGGAACTGACTGAGAACATTAATAATTTTCCTATGGTCCAATTATGAAAGGAAAAGAAGCTTTTTTTCTTTTCTCTTACCAAATGCAAAGTGGTTATTGGGAGAAAAAAAGGTGGGATTCTTGCAAGCGAAGCAGTAAAAAGAAGGGGTAGGTAAAGGAGAGTGGACAGACCTGCTCAGAGAAGGATTCATTGGGCTGAGGAGTGGTAATGATGGGGGTTCTGCTGGACTGGAGACCTGGACTCCCAGCTAGCACCCTACTTGTGGGTCACCTATGAAGGTAGCTTGTGGTGACTTGAAGGCTTATCTCTAGGAGCTGTGATCTTTGAGGCTGCATCAAAGACCCAAATTATCAAATTAGTCACAAGAGAGTAGATGTTGTGAAGAGCAGGTTGTCTACCGTCGGGTGGACTATGGAAAAGTCAGCAAACATGGCTGATGGTCCAAATCCGGTCAGCCTCCTGTTTGTGTAAATAAAGTTTTATTGGCACATAGCCACACCCATTTGTACACTTATGATCTATGGCTGGTTTCATACTTCAGAAGCAGAGTTGAGTAGTTGTGACACAGACCCTATACATAGTCTGCAAAGCCCAGATTATTTACTAGCTGACTCTCTACAGAAAAAAATGCTCTGACCTCGGGACAGTTAGCGTGGACTGTGGGCTGAGAGGAGAATAGCACCCGCTGTTCTCCTCTTAGCCTGGAGTCAGGAGATCCTTTGCAAATTTTTTGGATCCCTTGAGCCCTCCAGGATACTCCAGTGATCCGAGGCCAATGAACGATGACTCATCTCCTCATCTTCCCAATTCTTGCCAGCTTAGTTCCAGACTTAAGTATGAGATGATACTTTATATTTATATTACAAGCACTGTGACACAAATGTATACCTCCTAGGTGCGACATTGGTTTCCTATTGTTGCTGTAACAAATTGCCGCAAAATTAGTGACTTAAAACAACACAAGTTGATTATCTTACATTTTGCAGGTCAGAAGTCCAAAATCACTCTGTGTGAACTAAAAATCAAACAGTCAGCTGGGCTTTGCTCCTTTGGAGGCTCCGAGGGGCGATTCAGGTCCTTATCTTTTAGAAGCCTCCTCTAGTCCTCAGCTTGTGGCCCCATCCTCCATCTCCAAAGCCATCACGATAGCATCTTCTCTCCTCTCTGACCTCTGCTTCCATTGTCACATCCACCCATGCATCTCTCTTATCAGGATTCTTGTGATTACGTTCAACCCACCTCGATAATCTCTCTGTCTTAGATCTTTAATGTAATCATACCTGCAAAGCCCCTTTTGTCATGTAAATTCACATTCCCAGGTGCTAGGGATTAGAACGTGGAAGTCTTTGAGGGGCATCATTCAGCCAGTCACACATAGGGAACTTTGAGGCTTTGATACTAACTTTGGCTTCATAAAGAATTGCTGAGAAGCCATGGATGTCTAGGGGGAATGGGACTCTTCTGGTCCTGTCTAGAATCTCTACTTTCTATTCACTCTCAACTCTCATTCAGGAAAGGGATGGATGGGAAACAGCACAGGCAGTCACTGGTTCATAGCTCTCATCAGCACTGCCTGCCAGGCTAGAATGGCCAGGGACCCAGGTGTGGCAATGGAGTGGGCACTTGGACAACCTTATTTAGTAAACTTGGAGGACTCCTCTTGTCCTCTACAGCCCTGACTCCTATTTCCACTCCCTGGGAGGGGCTTCCTTGTCATAGGCCATACCTTAGATGGACGTTGGGGAGAATGCCCTTTCTAGGGGAAGCAGGTGTAGCTTTTGCAGTGCAGTACTTGTTGCAGGTTTAGGGATCAGGACACTGCCGTGAGGGGTCAAATACTCAGAGGTTATTTGTGACTGGATTCCAACTAGCTTTACAGTTTTCCTTAAAAAAAAAAAAAAATGCGGCCGGGCGCGGTGGCTCAAGCCTGTAATCCCAGCACTTTGGGAGGCCGAGATGGGCAGATCACGAGGTCAGGAGATCAAGACCATCCTGGCTAACATGGTGAAACCCCGTCTCTACTAAAAAATACAAAAAACTAGCCGGGCGAGATGGCGGGCGCCTGTAGTCCCAGCTACTCGGGAGGCTGAGGTAGGAGAATGGCGTAAACCCGGGAGGCGGAACTTGCAGTGAGCTGAGATCCGGCCACTGCACTCCAGCCTGGGCCACAGAGCGAGACTCCATCTCAAAAAAAAAAAAAAAAAATGCTTCTGATTTGTTATGGGCTGAAATGTGTTCCTAATTCCTAGTATCTCAAAATGTGACTCTATTTGGAGGTAAGCTCTTTAAAGGGTAGTTATATCAAAATAAGGTTGGATGAGTGGGCTGTCATCCAACATGCTGGTGTCCTTATAAGAAGAGGAGATTGGCCGGGCATGGTGGCTCACGCCTGTAATCCCAGTACTTTGGGAGGCTGAGGCAGGTGGATGACCTGAGATCAAGAGTTCAAGACCAGCCTGGCCAACATGGTGAAACCCCGTCTCTACAAAAATGCAAAAATTAGCTGGGCATGATGGCAGGTGCCTGTAATCCCAGCTACTCGGGAGGCTGAGGTGGGAGAATCCCTTGAACCTGGGAGGCTGAAGTTGTAGTGAACCAAAATTATGCCATTGCACTCTAGCCTGAGCAACAGAGTGAGACTCCATTTCGAAAAAAAAAAAAGAAGAAGAAGAAGAAGAGGAGGAGATTAAGACACCAACACATGCAGAGAGATGACCAAGTGAGGAGGCCATCAGAAGAAGATGGCCACCTACAAACAAGGAGGGAGGCCTCAGAAGAAACCAACCCTGCTGGCGCCTTGCTCTCAGATTTCCAGCCTCCAGAACCATGAGAAAATAAATTTCTGTTGCTTAAGCTGCTGAATGTGTGGTGCTTTATAGTGGCAGCCTGAGCAGACTGACACAGATTCTAAGCAATGGGAGCTCTGTCAGGTGTGTGCGTCGGGGGAGCCATTAGAGAATTGTTAGTAGCTGACACTCACAGCAGCTGCGGGCACTGGCCCAGGAAAGGGCCTCTGGGCAGCCACCAAAACAGCATCTACCCCAGCAGGCAAGTCCCCAGTCACAAAAAGGCAGTGCAGATGCTGGAGAATCAAACAGAATAAGAGCTTTTGACTGCTGTAAGCTATGAAAGACAAAAATTGGGACACCACCAGGACCTTTTGATGTTGGAGCTTGAAGTCTCTTTGTAGGCAGAATATGTTTTGCCTTAAAAATAGCACCCAATGATAACCCTTATCAACACCCATTCTGCGGATAACAGGCCTCCCTCAGGGACCATATAGGTGCCACTCTCCCCTAAAGTCAACTGTAGCCTCAAAGAGCCACTGAATTCACAAAGCAGCAGGGAGATACAGGTCACGTTTTCTCCTCTCTTACCCTAGAAGCTTGTAAGGCTACATGCTTTCTAGACACAAAATACCGTATTTCCTTTGCATCTTAATCCACTCCACTCTGGTTGTAGTCATCTTCTTATTATTCACTCCATACCAGATAGATGAATTCCCATGATTTTCTAGTTTCCATTCTGGTTCTCCTGTTCCTGGTAGGGATAACAGAGAACACTATCTTTCTCTTTCTTCAAAGATTCTGTCCCGTGAGAATATTCCTCTCCAGTGATCTAGTATAAACTGCACCATCCAGCTCTACTCACGATTTCGCTGACTACAGATTATTTGTGACATAGATTCTTATTTCTCATTTCTCCTGTGATGTCATACCCTGTGTCAAGCACAGAAGAAATAATGGAAACTACATTCACCTTTATTTTCCATGCTTGATAGAACTATAGTGATGTATAGCAGTTGGCATCAAAAGATGAAGGTACAGTGAGACATTTGGTTTAGTAATCAAAGAGGTGAATGAAATAAGACGGAACGCCAAGTTTTAGACTAATATTTACACAGTGGTATAACCCAATGGTGAGTTGGATATGTTTTTTTAAAAGCCTACACATTTTCTTCTGCATAGGACATCAGACAATGAAATACAAACATGTAGAGTTTTTTTTGTTGTTGTTGTTACAATCAAAGCTAGAAAGGTTTAGAGTGTTTTCTTAGTAAACAGTCTTCATATGGTTAGGAAGAGGTCTTCAGGCAAATGTACCATTTCTCTATAGGAGAAATTGCTCTTTCTTCTAACAACTGCTGAATTTAGTTTTCAGATATTAAATGTGTGGAAACCAAGTGGACGTCCATCAAAAGGATTGAATTGGTGCAAAAATGAGTGACTTCTGGACCTCTCTTTATGGTTGCTTTGAGAACTACTGCATCTAAAACTGGACTACAATAGAAGTTATAGATCCAGCAAAGGAACATACTGGGGACTAAGGGGGCAATTTTAAGCACGTAGGTGATCTCAAGGAGGCTGATCTCAAGTAGGCAGACCACAAAGGGTCTAAAGCCACCAACAATGTTGCACAAAGATGTCAAGAGACACTTACATGGGTCCTGCATGGATGATCATCCTTGCAGGTCTATGAGTGGGGTAGGGCTATGGGAGGCTCCCAGTTCAATAAAGAGAGGCAAGTACAGAGAAGAGGGCCTCTGTTATTCACAGGACCAATACTGAAATCAGTTCCAGATACGTTTGAGGAATGATAGTTCAACAAGAGATAGATTCCATGGGAAAGAAACTTGCGAAAGACTAAGTAGGGAAGCAAGTCTATCAATATGCAATCAGGACTATATCCCACAAATGAATGCTATGGTTCATCTCTTCTTTCAGGACTTACTGAGGATTTGCTACGTGCATTCACGAGGTCAGCACTCGGCATCAATGCAGCAGTATCCCTTCAGCAGTATCCCTGAAGCTAACGTTTCAGTGGGAGAGCACGTGGTGACCCTTCTGTAAAGCAGGTGAGGGGCTGAAGAATGGAGAGGAAGGGGGTGGAGTTTTCTATAGTGTGTTCATGGAAGGCTTCGCTGAGTGATACAGTGAAAGGAAATGAGTTATGCAAAGATCTTGGGGTGAGACGGGAGGAAGAGGGAATATTCCAGGCAAAGACACTGTGACAGTTAAATTTAGGTGTCCACTTCACTGAATTAAGGAATGCCTAAAAGCTGGGAAAGTATTGCTTTTGGGTGCATATGTGGGGGTGTTTCCAGAGGAGATTGGCATATGAGTTGGTGGACTGAGTGGGGAAGGGCCACCCTCAATGCAGGTGGGCACCATCCAATCAGCTGGAGGCCTGATAGAAGAAAAAGGTGAAGGAAAGGTGAATTCACTGCCTCTCCTGGAGCTGGGACACCCTTCTTCTCCTGCCCTTGGACATCAGAATTATAGGCTCTCTGGCCTGTGGACTCCAGGACTTGCACCAGTGACCTCCTTGGATTCTCAGGCCTTTGGCCTTGAACAGGGAGTTACACCATTGACTTCCATGGTCCTCAGGTCTTTGGACCTGGACTGAACTTCTCTAGTTCTTCAGCTTGCATATGACTGATTTTGAGACTTCTCTACTTCCATAATCTCATGAGGCACTTCCTTTAATAAATCCCATCTGTCTGTTTATCTATCTAGCTAATCATCATCTATTTTTATTGTATTGATTCTTTCTGGAGGACATGGACTAATACAAAGAGTAAGTGCAAAAATCCTGACTTGACAGTCAGATTTGCAAGTTCCAGCAACAAGAACATTGGTGAATCTGGGACAGGGGTATTGAAGGAGATGATGTCAAAGAAACAGACAGTGGCCGGACATGTGCAACTCTGTAAGGGACTCCCACCGTTCATGTGATGGAATTCCACCCTTCAGTGTGGGTTTTGTAAAGGGAAGTGATGCCATTTGATTTCTCTATTAAGAAGGTGGCTACAGCTGCTAATAAAATCCATTCTGAGATCACCAAGTATAAAACCCCATGCATTTCATGAAGCGTTTTACTTGATGCTCACGGCAACCCCATGGGAGCTCACTTATTATATTCTTGCCTAGAGTCACACAGACAGAAAATGACTGAATTTGGAGTCAAACCAAGACTTGTAGCAGTAGAATAGCCACAGTACAGCATTGCATCACAAGGGAGTATGGGTGAAAAGGCGAGAGTAACTCAGCACAGAGACAATTAGAAAGAAGTGAGGTGCAAGGGTTGGTCTCAGCTGCCATCACCAGACAGCACTGCAATGGGGATTGGGACCTGAAACCCTGGAATGGGCTCTAGTTCCATTAGCTCGTACTAGTTTGCTGGCTGAGATAAGCCATTTAAATCAATCTGGACCTGCTGCTTCACAAATCAGGTTGCTGAACTCCAAGACCGTAAGTTACATTTTGCTCTCAGTGATCCATATACTGTATAAACGAAGTATTACATTATCAAAATATTTTATAGTGAATTTGATTATGGTTTATTAGGTTTTATAGAATTAAAAATTATAAGAGTAGAAAGGTCTCGATCAGCTCATTTTATTTATTTTTAGCTTTGTGGATGAAAAATAATGAAAACCACAAATAAATAAAAATAACATCTTTGCAGTCAGGCGTAATGTGGCTCATGTCTGTAATCCCAGCACTTTGGGAGGTTGAGGTGGGTGGATCATCTGAGGTCAGGGGTTCGAGACCACCCTGTCCAACATGGTGAAACCCCATCTCTACTAAGAATACAAAAATTAGCTGAGCATGGTGGCACACGTGTGTAGTCCCAGCTACTTGGGAGGCTGAAGCAGGAGAATCTCTTGAACCCAGGAGACAGAGGTTGCAGTGAGCTGAGATCATGCCATTGCACTCCAGCCTGGGTGACAGAGTGAGACTCCATCTCAAAAAAAAAAATCATTGCAAATATGTATTAATGTACATTGCATACACAGACATGTTTCATGTACAGACACACTTGTACACCCAAACATGCACTCCCCCAGCCACTAATACTTCTGTGTCATAAACTCAACTCCAGTGTGACTAGTGCTTCCTGGAGCTCCACCAAAGAGTTCCTGCCACAGCAACCCCTGATTTTACCCTCCGGAGACAATCACTGTCTAAATAGGTTGGCTCTATCTCTTGTGGACACTAACCATGTTTTACTGGGTTCTCAGCATCTTCGAACACCCTTGGGTATGTCTGGGGAATTTCTAGCCTTGTGAGTCCCACCTTCCCAAAGCAGACCCCAAAGGACTGAGAGTTGCAAATTTGACAGCTGGGTCCCAGGAGTTTCCAGGCTCCACCAAGCTGATCCTCACTCCCCAGACTCTCCTTTGGGAAGGATCAGCCTGAGGAAGGAGGCTCCACTGGAATCTACCTTTGGTGGGGGCGTCTGACTCCCGGAGGTGACAGCCTGCCGTTCTAGCCACTGGAGCAGGTGCAGCATGAGACGCAGGGCAGCAGCAGCTGTGTCCAAGCTTGACAGCAGGGCAAACTGTAGCATCCCAGGCTTGGGGGTGACGGGTGGGGGTGGGAGGACTCTCACTGTGAGGCCAATTCCTGGAAGCAGAGAGCCTATTTCTCTAGGCCTCTTAAGGATGTCGTGGACTCCTCAGTCTACTCTTTTTTGCTGAATCCACCATAATGAACTATTTTTTTACTTGTAACTAATAAAATGGTGTGATTCTGACTGTCCAATGCTTGTTGAAACGTGTCTCCAGAGCTGATACACATTTAAGCAACATGTATTTTTATACTTAACAATGGAACTCAGCTGTACATATTGGAAAGCTTAGACCCATTCTTTCTTTCTGACTGCCCCATGGTATTCGATGGTATTGTATTGGTGCACCATACTTTGCTTAACAAGCCCCCTATTGCTTTACATTTAAGAGATTTTCCTTATTTTACTGTTCTATACAATGTAGCCTGACACACATTGGTCATTTTCAACTCACTCTGTGGCTTTTGTATAGATAAGTTTGCTGAAAGATTATATATGCACAGTAAAATTTTTAACATATAAAAACAAATTTTATTTTCAAAGGTTATTCTAATTTATACCTGCACTAAAGATTTATGAAGACACTGATTTTTCCCCATACTCGCTAATACTTCATGTTATTAGTCCTTTGAAATGCTGCCATTTTGAAAGGCAAAACTCCACCTCATTTTAATTTATATTTTAAAAATTATTAGTAATTTTGAGCATATTTTTACATATTTACTGGCCATTTGTATTTTTCTTCTGTTTTGCCTATTTATATTTGCCCATTTTCGATTTTTTTACTGATAGAGATCACATTATATGTCATACATAATATATAACACATATTGCAAGTAATTTATGTATATTCTGTTGCAAATATTTTCGCTAAGTCTCTCATTTATCCTTTAATTTTATTTAGGGTATTTTCTACTACACAAAAGTTCTATTTAGCACTTGCTGGAATGATTCAACTTTAGAGAATTTAACAATATAATTAAGTAAACTAACCAATAATTTGAGTAAAAAAAATCACATCAAATCCAAAGGAAAAAATAATGATTGAATTGAGACAAAATTGATCATTAAAAACTTTAAGTAAAATAAAATGTTTGACTAAATACTTTAAGTAAAACTTTAAAAAAAACTTCTTAAGATGAGTTTTGAATGCTATCAGAAGTCATTATGAAAACACTACACTAAATTGTAAAATCCTAAATGCATTCTGACTGAAGTTGGAAGCACGACAAAGTGTAGGGTATCTCCTTACTATAACTCAATCGTGTTTGGGAGGTTTTAGCTAATGCAATCAGATAGAATTAAGTGACTGATGTAAACTGAAAAAGAGATAAAAGCAGTATCACTCTTTGCAGATAATATGATTTTACTCCTAGAAAATGCAGGAGGTAAAACTAAAAGAAAAGCTTTTAGAACTAATTTTCCTTTTAAAAAATTCACAGGAAGGCGTCACTGTGTTAAGTAGTGACTTTGAAACCCTCAACAGCTTTCCTCTATGCTAGTAGTAACTATTTGGAAATTAAAATGGTAAAAGTTTCTATTCATGACAGCTACTAAAAGTACAAATGGCCAAAAATAAATTTATCAAGGAAAATATAAGAGTAGAATGTATACTTCAATATTAACATTTTATTGAAGACATAAAGACTCCAGTAAGCGGAGACATGTCATATTCCTGTATGGGAAGACTCAACATCATAAAAGCTTCTCAAATCAATGTATACATTTAATGCAATTCTAATCAGAATTCTAATGGATTATTTATATATTATGGTCCTGCCTTTGAAACTGGATAAATTGTTTGTAAATTTCATATGGATGAATTACCTTAATAATTTCTGAGAATGTTTTGGGAAATTATTTTTCAGATATTTAAGTGTATGATAGAGCTACTCTAGTCAAAACGATATGTTACTAGTATAGGAATAGACAAATGGATGACCAAAACAGAACATTAACCATTGGTTAACATTGGTTA
>NW_012115110.1:7085790-7093246 GCF_000951035.1 Colobus angolensis palliatus
AATAGTAAAATATAGGAGTTATGTTTTTGTTGTTTAGCCAAGTCGGGGAGGTAATTCTCACTAAGTCTGATAACCTGAAAGACATGCAAAAAAAAAACCAACCAAAGGAAAAAAAAAACTCACCTGATCTCTTTGATTATATATTAACCCCACCATATTATAGGTTAGGATATAAGACCTATAAGTGGAAATAAGTAACTCATGCAAGATCACTCAACTTGGCAGAGACAGAAAATTAAGGGCTAATCAGATGGTCAGAATGTTGAAGTGGTATGAGTTACACACTTTTCTCTTTCCCAGTCGTTCATAAACTTTAATGAACATTAAAAACCACCTGGAGTGCTCATTAAAATTTACCTGGCTCCCACTTCCAGTTTCTAATTTAATAGATCAGATTAGGGACTGAAAATTTGCATTTTTAATAAGCTCACAGGTAATGTCAGTGCTGCAAAGTGTAGCCTCACTTGGAGTAATAATTTGCTAAGCAACTTCCTTCAACAAAAAATCATGCTGTATATATGTATAAGCTTGGATGTAATCAAAGAACATACATTTTATTCCAAGTTATTTTAGGGGTACATCCATGTTATGGGCTAGTGAAAACTTAGGCTGGAGGGGTAAACAAGAGTCAACATCAAACTCCATCAGGGACAGAAGTATCAGGTCAGGTTGAGGTTCCATAAAAGCAACATAATTAAGATATTTTGTTTATCAAAAGAAAGTTATATGATATTAGTGAAAATGGCAGTGCAATGACATCCAAAAATCTCTTCTCCATAAAAGTGATGAGAAAACTGGTAAAAGTTGTCAGAATCAAATTTTTCTGAACTCTGGAAATTAACCAAGATTTGGAGTAACATGGAGAGGGTTCATTCAAGAATAAATGACTGAATTTCAGGAAGGCCAGTGAGCTTAGGGCATTTAATAGTCTCATTCCCTGCTCTCCAGGTGCACAGTAATCTTGTAAAATAAAACTCTGCATTCCTATTGCAGCCTGGCAGAACCCCCAGAGGTAACAGAATGAAGCTGGAGATCTTACAAAGCTCCACTTCCAAATAATTGCTCTTTAGAAAGAAACCTATTTCATGGTTTCCTGGAATGTTCCCACTTACAAGGCTGTCTGTATCTGACCTGACTTAGAGACTGCCCTATACAGAAAGCCTTCTCCCCAAGGAACATTTGTTGAGGATAATTAACAGGCACATATTTTAACTTTGTAGCTGCTTGAGGTGGTGAATAGCATTTGAAACAATCAATAGGCTAGCCAAAAAAGCTGTAAGAAGAAAAGCTGGGGCATGAGACAGTCCTAGGAACTTAGAAAATCCTGACCTATTCCTGGGAATCTAGAAGGTCATGTGTATGTCAGTATTGGCCACGTGGTCCAGGCTGTGTACATGCTGAGGAAAGACCTGAGAAGGCCCTATGCTCTCACCTCTGGCTGACCTTGAGGCTCTGTGCAAGCAGAAAGGGAAAGCTAGGCAATATTGTCAACTGCCTGACTGAGTGTTGAAGAAGTGTTCTAACACATGAATATAGCTCCTTGGCAGAAACAGGAAGATTTATTTGTTCCAGACTTTTGAGGAAACCTCTATCTAATCATTAACTGTAGAGACTTTAGTAGCTACACACGAAAAAGAATACAGATTTTGTAGAATTAGTTTAGAAAAATCCCTAAATAAACAAAAATAACTAACAACTACAAGCAGCAATAGCTATAAACCTCGAGTGGGGAGGGTCTAATTTTCATGGCTGTCAAATTATATTATTTTAAATGTCTAGTTTCCGACAAAAATTGTGAGACATGCAAAGATACAAGAAAGCATGGTTTACATGCAGTTGGAAAAACAAGCAATCAGTAGAAATTGTCTCTGAAGAACCCCAAACGTTGTGTTTACTAAAGAAATACTTTAAATAAGCTGTTTTGTTCAAAGAGTTAAAAGAGAAAATGTGTCTTTGCTTGAACATTTTTGAATATGTTCAAAGAGCAAAAAGAGACAATGTCTAAAGAACTAAGGAAAAGTATGATGTGTCAGCAAATAGAGAATATTAATAAAGAAATAGGACTTTTATTTGGAAAAATCAAATAGAAATTCTGCAGTTAAAAAGTACAATTAATGATATGAAAAATTCACTAGAGGGCTCAATAGCAGAGGTGAGTAGGCAGAGGGCTCAATAGCAGAGATGAGCAGGCAGAAGATAGAATAACAGAACTTGAATATAGTCAATAGAGATTATGAAGAATGAAGAACAGAAAGAAAAAAGAACAAAGAAACATGAACACAGCCTCAGAGATCTGTAGAACACCATTAAGATTACCAACAACTATACCTGATATAAATGACAAATTGATGGGTGCTGACGAGTTGATGGGTGCAGCACACCAACATGGCACAAGTATACATATGTAACAAACCTGCACGTTATGCACATGTACCCTAGAACTTAAAGTATAATAATAAAAAAATAAAAATAAAAAAAGAAGATTACCAACAACATGTGAATAATGGGAAACTCAGAAGAATTGGAGAGAAATAATGGCAGAAGGAACATTTGAAGAATTAATGGCTGAAAACTTCTCCAATTTGTTAGAAAACATTTAGCTACACAGACAAGTAGCTCAATGAATTGCAAGTAAGATAAACTCAAAGAGATCCACAGGTATACATCATAATCAACCTGCCAGAACCCAAATACAAAGAGATAATCTTGAAAGCATCAAGAGAGAAGCAATTGACCATGTACAAGGGACTCTCATTTAGAATACAGCTGATTTCTAATCAGAAACCACAGAGACCAGAAGGTAATAGGATGCCATATTCAAGGTGCTGAGAAAAAAAAAAAAAAAGTCAACTAAGAATTCTATATATGGCAAAGCTATGCTTCAAAGATAAGGAGAAATTAATATTTTTCCGTCTTTAGGAAAACTTTGTGTAGCCGCCATGGCTCTGATCTCATCTTGAATTGTACTCTCATAATTCCCACGTGTTGTGGGAGGGACCCGGTGGGAGATAATTGAATCATGAGGGCGCTTTCCCCTACACTGTTCTCATGGTAGTGAATAAGCCTCACCAGATCTGATGGTTTTATCAGGGGTTTCCACTTTTGTGTCTTCCTCATTCTCTCTTTGCCTGCTGCCATCCATGTAAGATGGGACTTGCTCCTCCTTCCCTTCTACCATGATTGTGAGGATTCCCTACCCACGTGGGACTATAAGTCCATTTAAACCTCTTTCTTTTGTAAATTGCCCAGTCTTTGGTATGTTTTTATCAGCAGCATGAAAACAGACTAATACAGGCTCACACCTGTAATCTCATCATTTTAGGAGGCCAAGGTGGGAGGATCACTTGAGGCCAGGAGTTTGAGACCAGCCTGGGCAACATAACAAGACCTCATTTCTATAAAAAATTTAGAAATAGCTGGGCATGGTGTTATGTTCCTGTAGTCCAAGCTACTTGGGAGGCTGAGGCAGGAGGATCACTTGAACCCAGGAGGTCAAGGCTGCAGTGAGCCATAATCAGGCCACTGCACTCCAGCCTGGGCAACAGAGTGAGACCCTGTCTCTAAAAAATAAATACATACATACAGAAATAAAACTTAAAAAACAAGATAATTTGTCACTAGCAGACTTATCTTACTAGAAATACTAGAGGGAGTCCTTCAGGCAGAAATGAAAAAACGCTAGACAGTAACTTGGATTCATGCGAAGAAACAAAAGAGCAACAGTTAAGGTGATAACACAGGTAAATATAAAAGACATGATCATTGTAAGTTTTATTTGTAACTCTTTTTTCTTTTCTAATTTAAATGACAACTGAATAAACAATTATAAATTTGTTGATGTATACACAACGGATAAGGATGTCACTTGTGATAACAACAGCACAAAAAAGGTGGAGAGAATGAAGAGCAAAGTTTTGTGCACTGTTGAAATGAAATTGGTATGAATCTGAACTAGTTTGTTATAAATTAAGATGTGACTTGTAATCCCCAGAACAATTTATATGAAAATCACTATAAATATATGGTAAAATACATGAAAAGAAAAGTAAATGATACACTAGAGTATATTTAACAAAAGAAGGCAGGAGTAGAGGAACAAAAAGACGTGAACATATAGAAAAAATAGTGAAATGTCAGACTTAAAGACAAGGTGAACATTCTTGTCTGTGGTACAAGGATTGAGATGGATTGATGCAAACAACAGATTGCCAATACCAGGAGATCCATAGGGGTGAGGAAGGAGTAGGAGAGAAACACTCCTAGAAGGAAATCCATGGTGGTAAATCCGGTACCCTCAACCCCACCAGGTAGTCCCATTTGTCCCCCCTGCAGGCTCTTGAACTGTTCCTACCTGCTCCAAGTTTGGCTCCCACTCAGTAGTGGGTTTACCGTAACGAGAATGAAGCTTACAGTAGGAGACTTCCTTCAGAGATTCAGGGATGTGGCAGATTCAGGCACTGGCCAGGTACATGGAGCACTGCCCCAGCCCAGGAGTCAGTCACCATTACACCTTGCTGGTGAGAGGCTACAGGAAAAGCCAGAGCACTGGCAGCATTGCCTTGCATCTTGCAGCCCCAGTAACAGTCTGCCCCTTTTGGACTGATGGAGCATCGCGAGCTGGTAATTTACTTTGTAGAGATAGATCGAAGGATGCTGCTCTTCTCCCTGCTTGGGGTGGACCAGTCCTGCAAGAACAGGAAGTTTAGGGCAATGGTGTGGGAAACTGGATGGTCACATTCTGAGAGATTGGGAAATTAAAGGCCCAAGTCGTCTGAGGGCTTGGCCTAATTCTCCATCTCCCACAACCCATGAGAGCCTCTGCTCCCACTAGAGGCTCTGAGGGCTTCCTTTGACTCTGCACCCCTCCTTAGTGCCCAAAGAAGAACCCGCTGAGCAAGAAACTGCACCAAAAGTCACCATTGTGCATTAACCAATTATGAGAGATAAAACTGAAAGAAGCTTTTCTAAACGATCAATAATAACAAAAATTCTGTCAACCCTGCTAGAGGAAAGATGGAATTAGCTTTCTATTCTCTCTGCAGAAAATGATATTACAAAACTGTTGTCCCAGGAAGAGGCAATAAAAGAATATGCAGGAAAAAAAAAATCACAGAGAAATGAGTATTACCGAAGTGTGTCAGGCAGTCAATGACAACTGCTAACAATTTCATGTTATTTTTCTGGATTTAAGATGCTTGTGATATTTGGTAGCTTTTTAGTATTTAAATTTGCATGATTTTTTTTCTTGTTTATTATCTAATTCTGTATTCTTTTTTTTTCTAAAGTGGCTTACAAATTGCATAAGCTTTAGACCACAAACACCTCCAGCTGGGCCTCTTCCCACTGCTTATGGAAGATCCTCCAATGACCCACAGGGGAAAGCAGGCCTCTTGTCTCAGCAGAATCTCCCAATTTCTTGTTATCTGGTTGGTCAGTGTAGTCACTTATAATTTAAAAAACATTTTACCTTATCTGTTTTGTCTCCTTTGTAGTCACTCGTATAATTTGTTTTTGTCGTCTTCTTCTTTATTTAATAAGCTATGTCAGAAGATTATTTATTTTATGAGATTTTCTTTTAAAAAGTTTTTGCTTTTGTAGATTTTGTTTCCTTGTTATCTAATTCAATTTCTACTATTATCCTCTTTTACTCTTTCTGCCAAAAAATACAGACCAGATTTTAAAAATCGAAACAAAAAGCTATGGCTACAGCAAGGATGAAGGCAAAGCCTTCACTCCCATGGAAATTTTCTTCCAGCTAGGGTGAGGTAAAAAACAAATTAATAACTGAATGTAGAATTTATTGTCAGGTGGTGACTGGTACTGTGAAGAAAAATACATGTAGGTAAGTGGATATGGAATGATGGAGGTGGCATCTGCTTTAGGTGGGATGGTCAGGGAAGGACTTTTCAAGAAAGTGATATCTGAGCAGAGACCTGAGTAGGTGAGGAAGAGAGCAAGACTGTGTGTGTTCTGGGCAAAGGGAGAGCAAGTGCAAAGGCCCTGCAGTAGAAATGGGATTGGAATGTCCTAGGACTCGCAAGAAGGCCACCGTGTGCCATGCAGATCAAGTAAGGAAAGCAGAGAGAGAGGTTCCAGAGCTCAGATCTTACGTAACCCTACGAACTATAGGGAGAGTACAATTTTTATTATAAATAAAAAAGCAAGACAACAGAGAGTGTGGGGCTGGAGAGCGCTGAGGCAGATAGACGTATGAATCTACAACAACTGCTGGTAGGAAAACCTCCCTTGCATTTGATTCTGCTTCTCAGAACTTGTCTGTCAGTCCCAGAAGCACAAAGGAGCTGGGTCCCACCAGGAACAGCTGGGCAGCAGTGAATGCTGGAAAATGAGAGAGGAAGCGACAGATGGATGAGGATTAGAGGAATCCTCCAACGGGTCCAGCTTTGAATGTGAGGCGGAAAGTGGGAAGGTGAATGGAGAGTCACTGACACAGGGACAAGTTCTAAGACTCGGAACAGGGAGCACAAAACGCTCAGCAGAAGTTAGAAGGAGTCTCTCTTTTGCCGTTATTATTCATTTGTTCCACAAGTAACACACGTCATTTGTAAACATATTAGAAAATACAGATAAAGAAGAAAAAAGTCATTTTAAATTGCAAATCTAAAGGTTGTTAGATTAAATTGCAAACCTAAAGATTGTTAGATTTGCAATTTCATTGTTAATATTTTAGTCTGTACAGTTCCATCTTTCCTACATATTTACGTATATATAAATGTGTATATATACACATATATATACATATATAATGTATGATTTTTACACAAAATCATATTTGCATTACACTCTAATTTTTGCATTAAATATTTTATAAACATCCTCATGTCAATAAAGGTAGGTTACTCTTAACATTTTTAATAAGTGCAGGAAGATTGCTCTGTATATTTTTACTATAGTTTATCTAAACACTTCCCTGATCATTTAGGGTTTTTTTCACATTTTGCCTTCATAAAGAACCACGTAACAGAGGTCTCTAAATTTAGATGTTGGGCACTTGTTGTTTCTTGATACTAAATACCTAGATAGGCTATCGCTAGGTTAAAGAAGTAAAGATTTCAAACCTCTAGATATATCGGCAAACAGTTCTCAAAAAGTATTGACTTAAAAACTCCCCCAACATGGTGTTCCTACTACCCCCACACCATCACCAGTACTAGCTACTTCACTATTTTGCATTTTTGTTATCATCGGGTCAACTGTGACACTACTTAATTGTTGTATTAGTTTTTACTTTTGTTACTAATTTTCATGTACTTATTCGTCTTTCTGGAACTGCCTAGTTCATATCTTTTGCCTACTCTGTTGAGCAGGCTTGTCTTTTTCTCATTGTTTTTGAGAGTTCATATTATGTTTATAGTAATTCTATTACGTATGTTATGATAGTGTTCCAATTTTTTTTTTTTAATTTTTTTATACAGAGACTCACTCTGTTGCCCAG
>NW_012115110.1:7093966-7098289 GCF_000951035.1 Colobus angolensis palliatus
TTTTTCTCGTAGGTTATAGAGTGTCCTGAGAGTAATTAATCTCTAGCTCTGACCACAGTGAGGCTCAGCAGGCTCCAGTCATATAAGGCACAGTCCCTAAGGCTTGCTTCTATCTTTCCTCAGGGGAGGGCTGTCCCCAGCTCCTAGAGTGGCCCCTTGTGTCTTCTCACACACACAGGGAGGAAGGAGATGAAGGAATGACACTCCTCTTAGATAGCCTGCCTATTTGACTTGACCTTTCCCTACATCTGTCTAAAGTCATGATGGATGGCCACACTGGAGTCACTGTTAGACTCTCCTCTGAAGACTGTCTGGACCACCAGTGACCCTTAACACAGACAAGTATGTGCTGTGGAAGAGTAGCTTCTAGACTTTTCTTCTTCCTCTGCAGTCACCCCCATTTAGTATATGCCCCCAGAAGGCAATCAGGGTATCACATCATTCTGTTTGAGCTTTAAAAACAGTGCTTTTTAAAAACAATGACTACAAGGAAGAGGTAAACTTCTTAATCCCCAAGACTGTTGATCTTCTCTTGAGATTTCTGTTCAAATGTCACTGTGAATTTTCTACTCCCTAAATTTATTAAACCAACAGCATTCCCAGAGCACATGTACATACTTGGTATTATTGAAATGCTGTCACTTTGGGGATAGAGCAGCTGTTTCTTAGAGGCAGTAAACAATGGTTTTCAACAGGAAGCAGGAGAAAACATGTCCGGAGAAAACTTTCTGGGAGAAAAACAAACATTGACTAAGTTTGATTCTGGTCAAATGACACAGTTTTGTTTTATCTAGAAAGTGATATCACAGAAACTCCATGTTCTAATATTTAATTATATGATTAATACAATGATCACAGATTACTTCATTATAAAATTGTTACTCTACATATATACTGGTCCATTTGCAAAGTAAAACACATGAGTTCCTCTATCAGTGTTGTTCTTGAAGGCAGGGGTAGGGTGGGGTGGGGGGAGCAATTTTGCCTGCCAGGGACATTTGACAATGTCTGGAGGCATTTTTTTAATTGTGACAACTGGGAGGGGTGCTACTGGCATCTAGTGGCTAGAGACCAGGGATGTTGCTCAGCATACTACAATGCTCAGGACAGCCCCTGCCGCTGCTCCCATCAAAGCAAAGAATGACTAGCTCCAAATGTAAATAGTATTGAGAGAAAAGCTATGGAGAGCAATTAGGAAAGGCATCTCCTACACATTCTCTCTGATTTTCTCGCAGTTTAATGCAGGAAGAAAAACATTGACCTGTGCCCAGAAGGACACTAGTGATGCAGGAAAAGTGGAACCCTAGGAGGCAGGAATCATTGCCTGCTGATGCAAAGGTCCTGGGAACATGGAGTATTAGAATTATGTTTATGGGGGCCTAGTCCAGTCCCTCACCCCAGGTCTTGTTCCCTCCATGTCATGACTTCAGTGCCCTCCACACTGTAAAAGTCACCAGGGAATGGCGTGTGAAACTTTCCAGGCTTTCTTTGGGTGGGAGCATGGGCGCATGTCCCAAG
Organism: Colobus angolensis palliatus; assembly: GCF_000951035.1. Taxonomy (NCBI): domain Eukaryota; kingdom Metazoa; phylum Chordata; class Mammalia; order Primates; family Cercopithecidae; genus Colobus; species Colobus angolensis. The sequence continues at coordinate 7,095,485 of NW_012115110.1, forward strand.
TGTTGTTGAACTCTGGTTTCGGGTCGGCTCAGCTCAAGCTGCTGTTACCACAGCTCCATCTTCAGCTCCTTATCATGCTCTTCCTCTCCACCTCCTTTCTTCTTTTCTTCTCCTGGTTAAGGTTAAGAACCTGCAGTCCCATCCACCCCTGCTCCAGGAAAACCTCAGCAACACTTCTCTGGTCTACTCAATCCCTTCTTTCCTAGGGGCTCTTTCTCTTTATCTGTGATCTCCCAGGAAGCAAAGTTTCCCTTGAACCCATCTACCGTCCTCTCCCCAAGGCTCCAACTCACCTTCTTGCAAACATGGTTTCAGCTATCTCCTCTGTCATTGATAATAATGTGTGCCATGCACTGTGCTAAGAATTTGACCCTCAATACCCTAAGGAGGTCAACATTGCTATTCAGCTCATTGTAGAGATGAGTTTGAAAACCTGGGTTCAAACTGTGGCTGCGGCAGTCACTCAGCCTCTGAGTCTCAGATTCCCTATTTGTAATGGGACCAATAACATCTTCCTTGGGACTCAGGTTTCTAAAATATAGGATCAAGTGAATTAAAGCACATTATCATCATCATCACCATGAGTGCTTTAATGTATTGTTGATTCGATATTAATTTCTGAAGAAACCAAATAAGGAGACAAGGTAAAATCATGTAACATATTCCTGACTTTCTATCTGTGTCAAGTCTGAAGAAATCACACACAGGGTCTGTTTCCCTATGCCCAACCCATCAACGACAAGCCCTCAGAGCAGGGACTGTGCAATCCGATCACCTGAGCCAGAATCCTCATGGCTAAGTGATTGCAGGCAAATTATACCTTCCAGTAATCCTGTTTTCTTATCTAGAACCTGAGGATGAAAATAAGGATGCCTTCTGTGCTGTTGGGAAATTCATTCAATTAATCGTTTACGATGAGCTGAGGACAGAGCCCAAACCATGTTACACACAAGGTATGTAGCCAATCTTACCACAGCTCTAGGGAGAACTTGCAGTAAGCAACATCACTTTCTGCAACATCCATGCTTATGGTTATGAGCCTTCTCTGTCCGCCGCAAGCAGCCCCCAAGTCTCTGGCCCCTGGTCTGCCTTTTGGAGAATTACTGTCTCCTTCCATGGCCACCGGGGCCCAGCATGCATTGGCATCCCCCATGTGCCAACCTGCATGCCAAAGACAGATGTGTAAGGTCCAGTGACTTGGGTAATCTTGGCAGGACACAGGGGGTGCAGAATCCTTCACATGCTAATTTTGGAGGTCTCTAACTTGCTGAGATTTATTGAGAAAACTTAAAAACTAATTAGGTTCTATGTCAGGCCCTAAGAAAAAGGCTTAAAAAATGAAGATGAAAAGCAAAAGTTACTGGATAATCATTTTAAGAGAGAGATTTGCAAATTAAAGTCTCTCTCTTTGCACCTATTAAATTAGCAAATGTTAAAGAATAAGATATTAACTAGCAATGTTGGCCAGGATATAAAATACCAGCACATTGGTGCACGGCTAGTGGAAATGCAAATCCATACGACTCCAGTAAAAAGAAATTTGCCACTGCATTTCATAGCCATTGATCCAGTAATCCTCACTCTAGGAACCTTTCTTAGTGAAATTGTAAACAGTAAGAAAAAAATTTACAAAGGTGCCCACTACATATTATACATAACACTAAAAATGGGAACAAACGCAATGCCCCTAAATAAGGAAGTTGATAAGTAAATCTATTAATTCATATTTTCAACAAATATTTACAAATTCCTCCATTTCTGAGTTCTCTGCTAGATCAGCTCAATATCTTGCAGTCATTAAAATGATCAGTAATAAAATATTTAACATAAGAAGTGAAATGAAATTCATAAAAATATACTTTTGCCATGATTATAATGAAGCAAAAATTAAGTATTTTTATTTGCAGTGTTTGAATGGGAACATGGACAAATCAAAAGTGCTCATTTATTAAGATGGTGAATTCTAGATTATTTTCTTCTCCACTACTTGTTATTCATTATTACATTATTTGGAATGAAGAAAAATCTTATTAAAGATGTAAAAAGGCCGGGCATGGTGGCTCACGCCTGTCATCCCAGCACCTTGGAAGGCCGAGGTGGGTGGATCATCTGAACTCAGGAGTTTGAGACCAGCCTGGATGACGTGGCGAAACCCTGTCTCTACTAAAAATACAAATATTAGCTGGGCATGGTGGCGGGCACCTGTAATCCCAGCTACTCAGGAGGCTGAGGCAGGAGAATCGCTTGAATCCGGGAGGCAAAGTTGCGGGTGAGCTGAGATTGCATCATTGCACTCCAGCCTGGGCAACAAGAGCGAAACTCTGTGTCAAAAAAAAAAAAGAGAGATGTAAAAGTCCCCATTCTTGCAGCCCTGTGCGAGCCCTACTCTGAGACTCGCACTGCCGTTCATAACTCTCTGCACATGAGTAGCAGAAGCGGCCTGGGTCTTGCTTGACCATGGTCACAGGAGGGCTCAGCCTGTGGATCTGAAGCTACTTTCCTTGGAAGCCCCTGCTTGTCTCTCCGGATTGTTCTGCTGTACTTTATTTTTGCTCTCTCAAATACGATTTAAAACCCCAAAGAGAATACATTGGAGAGTCATTTCACAAGAAGTCTAGTCATTCTATTCCTATAAAAACAGGGAGATAGCCATTCATCCTTGGGATCCCTCTGGGCATTCTTTAGAAGCAGCAAGGCTCAGCCTGTAACAGACAAGCTCCGCTCCGCACATTCCAGTGGATCTGGGTGCAAAAGCTGACCAAGCAGCTGCGATTTGCAGGGGTGGAAACCTGGAATGTAACAAAA
>NW_012115110.1:7098796-7099228 GCF_000951035.1 Colobus angolensis palliatus
ATAAGGAAGTTGATAAGTAAATCTATTAATTCATATTTTCAACAAATATTTACAAATTCCTCCATTTCTGAGTTCTCTGCTAGATCAGCTCAATATCTTGCAGTCATTAAAATGATCAGTAATAAAATATTTAACATAAGAAGTGAAATGAAATTCATAAAAATATACTTTTGCCATGATTATAATGAAGCAAAAATTAAGTATTTTTATTTGCAGTGTTTGAATGGGAACATGGACAAATCAAAAGTGCTCATTTATTAAGATGGTGAATTCTAGATTATTTTCTTCTCCACTACTTGTTATTCATTATTACATTATTTGGAATGAAGAAAAATCTTATTAAAGATGTAAAAAGGCCGGGCATGGTGGCTCACGCCTGTCATCCCAGCACCTTGGAAGGCCGAGGTGGGTGGATCATCTGAACTCAGGAGT
>NW_012115110.1:7100761-7103600 GCF_000951035.1 Colobus angolensis palliatus
CACAGTATTTATCTGTTAGCCTAAACACAGTATTTATCTGTTAACCTAAACATAACCTGATTCTAATGGGGAAGACTAATTGAGGTTTAATCGTGAGTTCGTTCACAATGGAGATTCGGTCACCTCTGTTTTCCCCGTGAACAGGACCAGAGTATCCTGGTAGAAGTACACCTGGTTCTTCTCCTTTTCTTTTTTGGTAGAATTATATTTTTATTGTGGATATATATATATATATGTTATATATTGTGTATACATATACACACAATAACATTTACCATTTTAGTGTATAAGTCAGTGGCCCTCAGTTGTGTAACTATCACTACTATTTCCAGAAGGTTTTCACCATTCCAAACAGAAATTCTCCATCAATTAAGCGATCACTCCCCATTTCCCCTGCCCCCTAGCCCCTTGTAACTTCTATTCTGCTTTTTGTCTCTGATTTTGCCCTCTGTGTGGGATGGTACAATATTTGTCCTTTGTGTGTGGCTTATTTCTTTTAGCATCATGTCCTTAGGGTTTATCCACGTCGTGACATGTAAACAAACTCCGTTCCTTCTTAAGGAGTATTCCATTGTATTAACATGCACTTTGTCTCCGCATTCATCTGTTGGTGGACATTTGTTTTATTTCCACCTTTTGACTACTGTGAATAATGCTGTTATGAACATGGGTGCACATGTATCTGTTCCAGTTCCCGTTTTCAGTTCTCTTGGATGCATATCTAGTCATGGAATTGCTGAGTCATGTAGTCATTCTACGTTTAACTTACTGGGGAACTGCCAAGCTACTTTCCATAGTGATTACACCATTTTACATTCCCATACGGTAGGATGGTTTTATCCCCAGATATTTGTTACCCTTCTCTGAGGAATTCCATCTCTCTCCTTTTTACACTGGGCTCGGCTGCCTGATTTGCAAGTGGATATGACAAAAGTTTTAGACCTCCCCAGTCCCTATTGTTTTCACTCTTTCCTCTAGCCTGTCCTAAACAGGAGCTGCTCCTGCAGGAGTGTGAACAGTAACAGGGCTGCTGTACAGCCACAGCCAGCACACAACCCAAGTGAGAATGAACCTGTGTCTTGGAGGTGCTGCAGTCCTGGCGTCATTTTGACCTGCAGCAAAAGCAACTCCACGTACCTTTGATTGTTCCTTTGGCCTCTCCTCTTTTCACTGGTGCGTGATTCTCTGTGGGGTTTCTACTTCCTTTCTTTGCCAGGTACTTTTACATGTGCTGTTTCCTTTTTCTAGAATTAGCTGTCCTCCAAAACCTGTGACTGATTATTAGGGGGAAGCATACAAAACTGTCATTGTTGCAGATGGAAAGTCATCAAAGTCTAGCAGTTTCCTCTGGCTAACATAACTAAAAACAACAATGGCAGCAGCCAGGCATTGTGCTGGGAACCGGGTTCCACTAACCCCTCAGCTCCTCTCATTAAGCTTGGAAAGATTCCTAACCCCATTACGAAGATGAGGAAATGCGAGGCTCGGGCTCATCAGGTCACTTAGCTCATTAGTGGTGGATCTAGACTCCAAATCAGGCTCTTAATTAGGACCCTCTATTGTTCAACGTTTTCCCTCCTGTGCACTCCTCCCTTCTCTGGAGGGGCTGCTGGGGATTCCTCGTGACAGTGCTTATTACAGTCCCCATTACCTGGAGGTTCCATTCATTTGTGCTCACAATGGTGAAGAAGCTTAGCCAAGCATGTGGTATGTATTATTCTTAATCCCATTTTGCAGAGGAAGAAATTGAGACTCAGTTCATTACAGGGCTTACTGCATTGCAAAAAAGTTGCCTAAATCACCAAAATAAGCAGGCGCTGTTCCAGGGAGGAGAGCTGAGACTGGGTTGCTGGCTTTGTGAACGCAGTGCTGTGACTTGCCTACGGACTAATGACTTTCCTCTCAACAGGACTACACATATCCAGTCAGCCTCCCAATCTAAAATGTCACACTCAAGGTTCCCTCTCTCATCCCATAGAGCTGCTTCTGCACACCCATCAGGAACCAATGCTGCTGAAAACATCATACCTCATTATCAAAGGCATAAGTCCTTAGTTCAGGAATTTCAAATATTTTAGCAGATAATCAGTGGTATTTTGGAGACTATTAATCATGAAACTAAACTTCCTGACCAAATCCTATTTCTGGTCAATGTTTCTAGAAGCCATCAAGGCTGGGTTTCAAGTGAAGTAAGACTTAGTAATTTACAATCGCAAATGCAGCATCTGCTGTTCAAATGGGTGGGATTTTTGCCAGAGGACATTCCATGTATTTAGTGATATAAGATCCTACTCCACCTTTAGCCACTTATTTAATTTCTACACTCCTTTTCATCTGTTCATCCTCAGGAGAATCTGAAATTTCCCCAGCAGTTGTGGAACTGGGGTCATTCAAGTGGTGCCCACCAAGTGCCAAGTCCAGTCTAGCTATAGGACTTAGTCCCTGCACACTCCCGAATTCAAATTCCACCCGGCACACTTACGTGTGTGCTTATCTTGTAGGACTTACACCGATCCATGGGAGGGAGAGAGTTTAAGTCATGGATGCGAAAGTTCTCTCTAAAGAGCATGCATCCCAACTTCAAAAATAGAAAGGGAGTTACACTATACCTTTTTTCCTCAGAAACGTTGAAGTTTAAACAAAGTGAATCTTTAGTATTTTAAAAATTGACCTGGGCCAGGCACGGTGGCTCATGCCTGTAATCCCAGCGCTTTGGGAGACGGAGGCAGGCAGCTAACCTGAGTCTGGGAGTTTGAGACCAGCCTGGCCAACATGGTGAAACCCCGTCTCTACTAAAAACACAAAAATTAGCTGGGCATTGTGGCACATGCCTGTCCTT
>NW_012115110.1:7104075-7108452 GCF_000951035.1 Colobus angolensis palliatus
CTTGAAAACAATCATTATTTTAATCCTACCAAGGTATAAGTTGCTGTATTAGTGAGAGAGAGACTAGTTTTGTGTAGAAAGACAGCAGTGAAGATGGCAGTGAAACACATGTCCATGAGGTATCTTGAATTTGTATTGACTGTCCCCAAAATCTTAATGTTTTCAGCTTATTGAGGAGATTTTCCTAGTACATACCCTTCTCCTGGCATAAAGTTTTCCTAGAGAATCTGCAATTTTTAGGTAACAAAGAATATTAATAATTAAAAAGGAACTTTCTACTGATCTCAAGTTTGTGTTAATACAATGTTCAGTCTAACACCAAACTCATTCCCTAGCAAGACCCTCTTTAAAACATGTGGGTCCCCCTGCCCTCGTCATTTGGATCTTTCTCCATTATCAGTGCCATCTCACTGTAACATCTGTCTCCCCTTTGATTGCCAATGTGAATTTCGATGGTCTGGCTGGTTTCTTCCTCTCTTGCATATTTCTGAGTACCTGTTTCTTTGCTCACCCAAAGAGGTATAACTCTACAAGGACAAAAGTTATGGAAACTATATTTTCAAACCTAAAATCACAATATCCTTAGCATGAGAAGTATGCCTGTACTTTAACATACAATGGGGCAAAACATTTGAACTGTCTGAAACACCTAGGATGCCTGGTCATCAGCCTGAAGAAGACAGATGGCAGACATTAGATGTCTTTCTAGCACCTTCTTGTCCGGAGCACTGTATCTTCAAGTAATTATTACACTTGAATGAGTGGCTGAGAATTTAAAGGCATTTATCATTGGTGAGGATCTCGACTCACTGCAACCTCCGCCTCCCAGATTCCATTGATTCTCCTGCCTCAGCCTCTCAAGTAGCTGGGATTACAGGTGCACACCACCACACCTAGCTAATTTTTGTGGTTTTGGTAGAAACAAGATTTTGCCATGTTGGCCAGGCTGGTCTCGAACTACTGGCCTCAAGTGATCCACCTGCCTTGGCGTTCAAAGTGCTGTGATTACAGACGTGAGCCACCACGTCCGGCCAACATTTATATTCTTATCAGTCTATTTCTAGAGCCACCACCCCCAGCCAACGTTTATACTCTTAACAGTCTATTTCTACAAGCATACAGATTTAGCCTTCTCTGTTGGTGTTAACATGTTCAGTCAGTGGAGACTGTGCAGAACCCCTGGGACTGGGGACTGAAAGAGCCAATGACAGAATAGAGAGTGGGATAGAGTAAGATAGCCTTTCTCTCCTGATTAGGGTCTGCTCATTGAACCTCCATCTACAGTGGAATGGAAAAAGACTGCTGGTTCCCATTTCACTAAGAGTCGGCCTCCTGGTGCAGCGTCTATTTGGAAGCCACAACCAGAAGCCACTTAACTGAGCAGCAAGCGCTGAATCTCCTCGGGGAGCCACAGGATGTAGAGGAAGTGTGGCACCACCACGTCCTGCAATCAGCAGTCAACTGGCCTCACCTATGGGCATGCGATTCCACAGCCAAGGCTCCCCAAGACCATAATGTCCAGCCCCATCTCTAAAACTACAGGAATGGGTACAAAAAGATGTTGCACCATGATAGAGGTCAACCCACTGTTCAATGTGGACAAAGGCAATTTGGCAAAGCTGGTGAGTGCAGATAAGCGTGGCTCCAGAGAGACAAAGGCTCAGTCTGTTTTGCTTCTAAATTTGAGCAATTAGTGTCCTATGCAATACTCATCAACTCAATAGCTAGGCAACATTTCTGGAAGAAATACATTTCTAGGAAAGTAGACTATGAAAATGTTTTTAGAATAGTTTGTTTTATTATGAATTCTTTTTTAAGCATTTCTTGATAACAGTATACGAACCTAGTCATACCTTAATAGTTATCTAATTAGCTAACATTATTAAAGCAGGAGTTGCATGAAATAGAATCAGAATTTAATATCAGAAGGAAAAAAAAACACATGAGACTTGTATCATGACAAATTTCTCCCTGAATGTTTGAAATTGCTCCCACCCTTTCAGGTACACATATCACAGATTCAAGGAACAGGATATTGTCTGAACTTGAGACAAATAAAACTGACTTTTCTTTGTCCTTTCCCCCAATCAGAAGCAATAATTACATCCAGGATACAACTGATCTTCCCACAGTTGGCTTCCTGAGTGCGTGATTAGCTACAAACCTTCCTACCTAGTGGGATGTGGGAAAATGAAATAGCAGGAAGATGGAGGCTGACATTTTGCTCCTTGGGGAATGAAGTGTGAAACCCGTGAGAAGTTGCGAGTATACTCAGAGCTTAGTTCCCATGCCCAAGAAGATAAGTATGTCCCTGAATCTTCTGAAGCAAAATCCTTCATTTGTGTATTATAACCAGGCCTGCGTGGCTTGGGTTAGAAAAGCTGTATTTGGGTTCCTATTACTGGTGATGGACAAATCTACACCTAAACCTACTTTGCATCATCACACCTGAACTGCAAGTTACGGCTAAGCTTAAGAACATTTTTTACTTCATTTACTTGTCTGGAAGCAAAATGGTTCTGAAGCTGTTTTGGAAATATACAAGTATATCTATCTCCATAATTATCTATCTATCTATCTATCTATCTATCTATCTATCTATCTATCTATCTATCTCTCTATCTCTTAGTATTCAAAATCTCAACCAAAGAGAAAATGTATATGTGACTTCAAGCAGATGGAGACACCCCCAGCCCCACCACCTACTGATGTTGCTTCATTGGGAAGACATGCAATGCAGGAGGAGTTCCAAATTTCTGCCCTTGGTTGAAAGGGTCTCAAAGTCAGGCACATAAATACAAAGTAAAACATCTTTGCAAGTTATTGTCTGTTCAGAGGGCACAGCTAGGAGAAATGGAAAACAGGCATTCAGCCCTCGACTCCTCCTCCTCCTCCTCCTCCATCTGTCTTCCCCTTTATCTGTTGATTGGCCATGTCACCATGGCATCTAGACTCTCTGCAGGATGAAGTAGTAGACTATGCTTATAAGGATGGAGAAGGCCTGCTTGTCCTTGCTTCGTTTGTTATCTGAGGAGAAAGAATGGCTCCATTGCCTGCAACTCCAACAAACAGAGCAGAAATAATATCCAGGTAGACTACAAATGAACAGTCAGCCCGTTAAGGTCAGGATAAATCGTTGAAGACTAGGCGTCAGACAGTCATGGACCAGACAGCATTCATGTGTCCTTCTGATAACACAAGTTCAAACATGTGCTTTTCTTTTTCACCAAACTTTTAATTATGAAATAATTGTAGATATGAATGCATTTGTAAGAAGGAATACAGAAAGACCCTGGATCATTTACTCAGTTTTCCCAATGGTAACAACTTGCAAGATGATAGTACAATAGCACAACCAGGATATTGACATTGATGTAATCCATCAACATATGTTGTGTTTTCAAAATCAGTTTAACTGCTTGAAAAAGTAGCAAATCCATAAAAATACCTCAGGCTGGATAAACAGCCTGAAGGGGATGTGTTGTATATTTATGAACAGGCTGCTTTGTCTGGCTGAGGGAAGTGTGGCCGGCGTGGGTAAATCATTAAATCATGGGTTCTAGGAACTGATCAAAGTTCTCTCTCACTGACAGCACTTACTGTGGCAGAGGAACTTTTTTGTATTTTGTTTCAATTTAGGATTTCCTAAAATTAAGATGAGAGAGTGTCCAGAAGGGTATGTACCAATCACAAGGATGCAGAACAGAACGATGGACCTTTTGACATGAAACTTTAGAGAAGAGAGAAAAGCTTTTATCAAGTAGTGGGAGATGTAGAGGATCAGGAAGGACAGGATGGACAGCAACGCGCTGATGTGGGCACCCCTGCCAGGAACCCTGCTGCCAGCCACTGTGTTTCTCATTTGCCGGGAGTGCCTCCCCAGAGAGAAAATCAAGAGCAGAACAGCAACAAGGAAGATAAGTAATGGCACTAAGAGCTCAGCAACAAAAGAGAAAATCTGTATACTCTGTTTAACTTCTGTTTGAATTGTGGCATTTTGGAAGAAAAAGTTTCTTAAGAAGTATGGGACCATAAACCCTGTATATTTGCTATGGAAAATACAAATCATAGATACATATAGCAGAGACCCCAGGATCATCCATGGGACTAACTTGGATATCCTCATCTTCAACCAGATGAAGAGTGGGTGAGGGATGCTGGCAACCTTGGCACAGTAGAAAACGCCGAGCCATGTGGCAAGCCAAAGTTCCAATTCATTTACAAATATGAGAAATACACAATTCGCAGAACACGTGATGAATTCCATCAAGAAGATAACAACCACATTAATGTAGAAGATGAACAACTGCAGAAAAATTCTAGAAACCGCCAGGCAAGAAAGAAGAAGATCCAGCGGAGCCATTTTTCTGTGCTTGA
>NW_012115110.1:7116292-7123448 GCF_000951035.1 Colobus angolensis palliatus
GGTATAATCGCAGCTCACTGCAGCTTCAAATTCCTAGGCTCAGGTAATCCTCCTGCCTCAGCCTTCTGAGTAGCTAGGACTATAGATATGAACCACCATGCCCGACTGCTTTTAAAAAACTTTCATAGACATGGACTCTTGCTACATTGCCCAGGCTAGCCTTAACCTCCTGACCTCAAGCAATTCTCCTACCTCGGCCTCTTGAGGTATTAGGATTATAGGCATGAGCCACCACTCCCAGCCAAGTTAGTTCTTTAGACTATTTATCTTTAGTTAGTTCTTTAGACACAATTCATCACCAGAGCACAAAGTGGGGACCAATTCAATAAACACTGAGGGAATTAAAGCGCCTCCAATTTAGCACTTAATCAAAAAGTACCTGGCAGACCCGATAATGAGACATATGTCTTAATGAACGTGTTACTTTGTCTAAATTTGTCGTAAAGAATACTTAAGATTAATCTTACTTTTAGAAAACCGGAAGGGCAGTCATATTTAAAAAATTAGTAGTGAGAGTAAATCTGTAGGTTCTTTTATGGCTCTCCTCTGAATAGGACCGTCTATGCCATCTTGGACTCACTTTGTTCTTCCTGACACAACTACAGTGAGATGAAGGAAAGAGACAGGATCATCTTCAAGGAAGCACCAAGGGAGGCGTTCATGAGCAGATGCTATCAGAATAGGTCCAAATCCAAGCATGCCAGGAGGATGAGCCTTGTTTTCCCTCAAGTAGAAAGAAGAAGAAACTTGGCAATTTCGCATTCTGCAGCTTAGAAAAACAAAAATATAAGGGCATGCAGCTATGAAATACAAGCATACTTCCATAATACTGTGCATTCGATTCCAGACCACCAAAATACAGGAATATTGCAATAAGGCCAGTCACACTAATTTGTTGGTTTTCCAGGACATATAAAAATTATGTTTATACTAAACTATGGTCTATTAAGTGTACAATAGCACTATGTCTTAAAAAAAGATATACATACTTTAATTTAAAATACTTTATTACCATAAAACGCTAATGATCATCCAAGCCTTCAATGAGTCATAATCTTTTTGTTGGTGGAAGGTCTTGCCTCAGTGTTGATGGCTGCTGACTGATCAGGCTGGTGGTTAATGAGGGTTGAGTGACCGTGGCAATTTCCTAAAATAAGACAACAATCAATTTTGTGCATTGATGAACTCTTCCTTTCACAAAAGACTTCTTTGTAGCATGTGATGTTGTCTGACAGCATTTTACCCATGGTAGAACTTTCAAAATTGGAGTCAGTCCTCTCAAACCATGCCACTACTTTATTAACTAAGTTTTGAAGTGTTCTAAATCCTCTGTTGTCATTTCAACAATGCTCACAACTTCTTTACCAGGAGTAGTTTCCATCTCAAGAAATTATTTGCTCATCTGTAAGAAGTACTTCCTCACCTCTTAAAAACTTCATCATGAGATGACAGCAATTCAATCTCATCTTCTGGCTCCACTTCTCATTCTAGTTCTCATTCTATTTCCACCACATCTCCAGCTATTTCCTTCACTGAGGTCTTGAACCCCTCCAAGTCATCCAGGAGGGCTGGAATCAAATTCTTTTACACTCCTGTTATTGTTGATTTTTTTTTTTTTTACCTCCTTCCATGAGTCACAGATGTTCTTAGTGGTATCTAAAATGGTGAATTCTTTCCAGAAAGTTTTCAATTTACTTTGCTCAGGTACATCATAGAAATCACTATGGCAGCTGTAGCCTTATGGAAAGTATTTTATAAATAATAAGACTTGGATGTCAAAACTACTTCTTGATCCATGTGTTGCAGAATGGATGTTGTATTGGTGGGCATGAAAACAACATTTATTTCCTTGTACGTCTCCATCAAAGCTCTTAGTTAATTAGATGCATTGTCAATGAGCAGTACTATTTTTTAAAAGCTATTTTTTTGCTGAGCAATAGGTCACATTCATTTTTTATGGCTTAGCATTCCATGGTGTGTGTGTGTGTATATAAATTTTCTTTATCCACTCAATGGACACTTAGGCTGGTTCCATATTTCTGTATTTGCAAATTGTGCTGCTATAAACATGCATGTGCAAGTGTCTTTTTCATATAATGACTTCTTTTCCTCTGGGTAGATACCCAGGAGTGGGATTGCTGGGTCAAATGATAGTCCTACTTTTAGTTCTTTAAGTAATCTCCATATTGCTTTTCACAGTGGTTGTACTAGTTTACATTCCCACCAGCAGGGTAAAGTGTTCCCTTTACACCACATCCACACCAACATCTATTATTTTTTGATTTTTTAATTGTGGCCATTCTTGCAAGAGCAAGGTGGTATCTCATTGTGGTTTTAATTTGTGTTTCCCTAATAATTAGTGATGCTGAGCTTTTCTTTCATATGTTGTTGGATATTTGTATATCTTTTTTTGAGATTTGTCTATTTATGTCCTTTGCCCACGTTTTGATGGGATTATTTGTTTTTTCATGCTGATTTGTCTGAGTTCCTTGTGATTCTGGATATTAGTTCTTTGTCAGATGCATAATTTGTGAATATTTTCTCCTGTTCTGTGGGTCGTCTGTTTACTCTGCTGATTATTTCTTTTACTGTGCAGAAATTTTTTAGTTTGATTAGGTCCCATCTATTTATTTTTGGTTTTGCTGCATTTGCTTTTGGGTTCTTGGTCATGAACTCTTTGCCTGAGCCAATGTCAAGAAGAGTTTTTCTGATGTTACCTTCTCGAACTTCTATGGTTTGAGGTGTTAGATTTAAGTCTTTGATATATCTTGAGGTTGTTTTTATAAGGTGAAAGAAGAGGATCCAGTTTCATTCTTCTACATGTGGCTTGCCAATTATCTCAGCAGTAATTGTTGAATATGGTGTCTTTTTCCCACTTTATGTTTTTGTTTGCTTTGTCAAAGATCAATTGGCTATAAGTATTTGATTTTATTTCTGGGTTGGCTATTTTGTTCCATTGGTCTATGTGCCTGTTTTTATAACAATACCGTGCTGTTTTAGTAACTATAACTTTTTAATATAGTCTGAAGTCAGGTTTTGTGATGCTTCCAGGTTTTTGTTGTTGTTGTTGTTCTATGGTCTTGCTTTGGCTATGTGGTCTCTTTTTTATTTCTATGTGACTTTTAGGTTTTTTCTAGTTCTGTGAAGAATGATGGTGGTATTTTGATGGGAATTGCATTGAATTTGTGGATTGCTTTTGGCAGTATAGTCATTTTCATAATATTGATTCTACCCATCCATGAGCATGGGATGTATTTCCATTTGTTTGTGTCACAGACAATTTCTTTCAGCAGTTTTGTATTTTTCCTTGCAGAGATCTTTCACCTCCTTGGTTAGGTATATTACCAAGTATTTTTTTTTTTTTGGTAGCTGTTGCAAAAGGGACTGAGTTCTTGATTTGTTTCTCAGCTTGCCCATTGTTGGTGTATAGCAGTCCTACTGATTTGTGTACAATGACTTTGTATCCTGAAACTTTACTGAATTCATTTATCTGATCTAGGAGCTTTTTTGATGTGTCTTTGGGATTTTTTAGGTATACAATCATATTACTGGTGAACAACAACAGTTTGACTTCCTCTTTACTGATTTGGATGCCCTTTATTTCTTTCTTTTGTTTGATTGTTCTGGCTAGGACTTCCAGTACTATGTTGAATAAAAGTGGTAAAAGTAGACATCCTTGTCTTGTTCCAATTGTCAGGGAGAATATTTTCAACTTTGTCCCATTCAGTATAATGTTGGCTGTGGGTTTGTCATAGATGGATTTTATGATCTTGAGGTATGTCCCTTCTATGCCAATGTTGCTAAGGGTTTTAATCATAAAGGGATGCTGGATTTTGTCAAATGTTTTTCCTGCATCTATTGAGATGATCATATGATTTTTGTTTTTAATTCTGTTTATGTGATGTATCACATGTATTGACTTGTATATGTTAAAATATTCCTGCATCCCTAGTATAAAATCCACTTGATCATGGTGGATTATCTTTTTGATATGCTGTTGAATTTGATTAGCTAGTATTCTGTTGGGGACTTTTGCATCTATGTTCATTGGGGATATTGGTCTGTAGTTTGCTTTTTTTATTATATCCTTTCCTGGTTTTGATATTAGGGTGATACTGGCTTCACAGAATGACATAAAAGGATTCCCTCTTTCTCTATCTTTTGGAATAGTTTTAGTAAGATTGGTACCAATTCTTCTTTGAATGTCTGATAGAATTCAGCTCTGAACCCCTTTGGTCCTGGACATTTTTGTTGATTTTTTTTTTTTTTTTTTTTTTTTTTTACTACTGTTTCAGTCTTGTTACTTGTTATTGGTCTGTTCAGAGTTTCTATTTCTTCTTGACTTAATCTGGGAGGATTGTGTATTTTATCCACCTCCTCTAGATTTTCTAGTTTTTGTGTGTAAAGGTGTTCATAGTTGCCTTGAATAATTTTTTATGTTTCTATGGTGTCGGCTGTAATATTTTCTGTTTCATTTCTAATTGAGGCTATTTGGATCTTCTCTCATCTTTTCTTGGTTAATCTCAGTAATGGTCTATCAATTTTGTTTATCTTTTCAAAGAACCAGCTGTTTCATTTATCTTTTGTGTTGTTTTTATTTCAATTTCATTTAGTTCTGTTCTAGTCTTTGTTATTTCTTTTTTTTTTCTGCCAGGTATGGGTTTTGTTTGTTCTTGTTTCTTTAGTTCCTTGAGGTGTGACCTTGGATTATTTATTTGTGCTCTTTCAGACTTTCTGATGTAGGCATTTAATGCTAAGAACTTTCCTCCTAACACTGCTTTTGCTGCATCCCAGAGGTTTTAATAAGTTGTCTATTATTGCTCAACTCAATGAAATTTTTAAATTTCCATCTCAATTTCATTGTTGACCCAAAGATTATTCAAGAGCAGATTATTTATTTCCATGTATTTGTACAGTTTTGAGAGTTCCTTATGGAGTTAATTTCTAGTTTTATTTCACTGCAGTCTGGGAGTGTACTTGATATAATTTTGATTTTCTTAAATTTATTGAGACCTGTTTTGTGATCCATCATATGGTCTATACTGGAGAATGTTCCATATACTGAAGAAAATAATGCATATTCTGCAGTTGTTTGGTAGAATGTTCTGTAAATATCTATTAAGTCCATTTGTTCTAGGGTATAGTTTAAGTCCATTTTTTCTTTGTTGACTTTCTGTCTTGATGAGCTGTCTCGTGCTATTAGTGGAGTACTGGAGTCCCTCATCTATCTCATTTCTTAGGTCTAGTAATAATTGTTTTATAAATTTGGGAGTTCCAGTGTTAGGTGCATATATATTTAAGATTATGATATTTTTCTGTTGGATTATCCATTTTGTCATTATATAATGTCCCTCTTTGTCTCTTTTTTACTGTTGTTGCTTTAGAGTCTATTTTGTCTGATATAAGAATAGCTACTCCTGCTTGCTTTTGGTGTCCATTTGTATGGGATATCTTTTTCCACCCCTTTACCTTAAGTAAGTTCTTATGTTTGGGTGAGTCTCTTAAAGACAGCAGATACTTAATTGGTGGATTTTTAATCCATTCTGCCATTCTGTGTCTTTTAAGTGAAGCATTTAGGCCATTTACATTCAATGATAGTATTGAGATGTGAGGTACTTTCTATTCATTGTGCTAGTTGTTGCCTTAATACCTTGGTTTTTTTTTTTCCCATTGTGTTATTATTTTATAGGTCTTGTGACATTTATGCTTTCAGGAGGTTCCATTTTGGTGTATTTCAGGTTTTGTTTCGAGATTTAGAACTCCTTTAAGCACTTTTTGTAGTGCTGGCTTAGTAGTGGCAAATTCTCTTAGCAATTGTTTGTCTGAAAAAGACTTTGTGTCCTTCATTTATGAAGCTTAGTTTTGCCAGGTACAAAATTCTTGGCTGGCAATTATTTTGTTTCAGGAGGATAAAAATGGAACCCCAATGCTTTCTGGCTCGTAAGGTTTTTGCTGAGAAGTCTGCTGTTAATCTGATAGGTTTTCCTTTAAGGGTTATCTGATGCTTTTGTTTCATAGCTCTTTTTTATTTATTTATTTATTTTCTGCTGTTAATCTGATAGGTTTTCCTTTAAGGGTTATCTGATGCTTTTGTTTCATAGCTCTTACGATTCTTTCCTTTGTCTTGACTTTAGATAACCTGATGACTATGTGACTAGGTGATGATTTTTTGTGATGAATTTCCCAGGTTTTCTTTGAGTTTCTTATATTTGGATATGTAGATATCTAGGAATGCCAGGGAAACTTTGCTCAATTATTTCCTCAAATACTTTTCCAAACTTTTAGATTTCTCTTCTTCCTAAGAAACACCAATTATTCATAGGTTTGGCCATTTAACATAATCCCAAATTTCTTGGAGGCTTTGTTCATTTTTTAAAATTCTTTTTTATTTGCCTTTTTCTGATTGAATTCAAAAGTCTTGTCTTCAAGCTCTGAATTTCTTTCTTCTACTTGTTCAGTTGTATTGTTGAAACTTTCTAGTGCATTTTGTATTTCTCTAAGTGTGTCTTTTGTTTCCAGAACTTGTTATTGTTTTAATGATATCTATTTCTCTAGATAATTTTCTATCCATAGCCTACATTTTTAAAATTTCTTTTAAGTTGGTCTTCACCTTTCTCTGGTATCTTCTTAAGCAGTTGAATAATCAAACTTCTGAATCCCTTATCTGGCTCTTCAGAGATTTCTTCTTGGTTTGGATCCATTGCTGGGGAGCCAGTGTGTGTGATGTTTGGGGGTATTATAGAAACCTGTTTGTCATTTTACCAGAATTATTTTTCTGGTTCCTTATCATTTGGGTAGACTACTTCAGTGGAGAGGTCTAAAACTCAAGGCCTGCTGTTAAGATTCTCTTGTCCCATGGGGTGATCCCTCAATGTGGTACTCTCTTTCTTCCCCTAGGGATGAGGCTTCCTGACAGCTGGACTGACTGAAGTGATTGTTGCTGTTCTTCTGGGCTTAGCCACCCAGCAGGCTACCAAGCTCTGGACTGGCATCAGGGGATGTCTGCAGAGTCCTGTGATGTGATCTGTCTTCAGGTCTCCCAGGACATGGATACCAGTACCTGCTCTGGTGGAGGTGGCAGGGAAGTGAAGTAGACTCTGTAAGAGTCCTTGATTGTAGATAGGTTTAGTTTGCTGGCTTTCTTGAATGCTGGTTA
>NW_012115110.1:7123498-7155672 GCF_000951035.1 Colobus angolensis palliatus
CCTTTAAGGGTTATCTGATGCTTTTGTTTCATAGCTCTTACGATTCTTTCCTTTGTCTTGACTTTAGATAACCTGATGACTATGTGACTAGGTGATGATTTTTTGTGATGAATTTCCCAGGTTTTCTTTGAGTTTCTTATATTTGGATATGTAGATATCTAGGAATGCCAGGGAAACTTTGCTCAATTATTTCCTCAAATACTTTTCCAAACTTTTAGATTTCTCTTCTTCCTCAGAAACACCAATTATTCATAGGTTTGGCCATTTAACATAATCCCAAATTTCTTGGAGGCTTTGTTCATTTTTTAAAATTCTTTTTTATTTGCCTTTTTCTGATTGAATTCAAAAGTCTTGTCTTCAAGCTCTGAATTTCTTTCTTCTACTTGTTCAGTTGTATTGTTGAAACTTTCTAGTGCATTTTGTATTTCTCTAAGTGTGTCTTTTGTTTCCAGAACTTGTTATTGTTTTAATGATATCTATTTCTCTAGATAATTTTCTATCCATAGCCTACATTTTTAAAATTTCTTTTAAGTTGGTCTTCACCTTTCTCTGGTATCTTCTTAAGCAGTTGAATAATCAAACTTCTGAATCCCTTATCTGGCTCTTCAGAGATTTCTTCTTGGTTTGGATCCATTGCTGGGGAGCCAGTGTGTGTGATGTTTGGGGGTATTATAGAAACCTGTTTGTCATTTTACCAGAATTATTTTTCTGGTTCCTTATCATTTGGGTAGACTACTTCAGTGGAGAGGTCTAAAACTCAAGGCCTGCTGTTAAGATTCTCTTGTCCCATGGGGTGATCCCTCAATGTGGTACTCTCTTTCTTCCCCTAGGGATGAGGCTTCCTGACAGCTGGACTGACTGAAGTGATTGTTGCTGTTCTTCTGGGCTTAGCCACCCAGCAGGCTACCAAGCTCTGGACTGGCATCAGGGGATGTCTGCAGAGTCCTGTGATGTGATCTGTCTTCAGGTCTCCCAGGACATGGATACCAGTACCTGCTCTGGTGGAGGTGGCAGGGAAGTGAAGTAGACTCTGTAAGAGTCCTTGATTGTAGATAGGTTTAGTTTGCTGGCTTTCTTGAATGCTGGTTACACTAGCAGTGAAGATGTCATGTGGACAGACTCTGGGTCTCTGCTTAGCCCAGGATATTGCAGGCAGTAGAATTAGGTGTTGTATTCTCCTTCCTGCGGTGTTATTCTGTCCTGAGTTGCTTTAATGGCCTGAGTTCGCTGCCCTCCAGCCAGGGGATGGCACTTTCAAGAGAGCACCAGTTGCAGTAGTAGTAGGGAGCTTTAAGCTTGCCCTAAGATGGCCAGGGTAATTTTTTTGGTTTCTCAGGTGACAGGTGGGGCCATAAAGTTCCCAAGAATTTCTATGTCTTGAGTTTGGCTACCATGGAAGGTAGGGAAATACCATCAGGTGGGGGCAGGGTTAGTGGGTGTGGGCTCAGACTCTCCTTGAGTGGGGCTTGCCACAGCCACTGTGGGGGATGTGGACAGGGGAAGGGGGCTCTCAGGCCAATGGGGATATGTTCCAGAGAGAATCTTGGCTACCTCTGCTGCATCATATAGTTCACCAGGGAAGTGGGGGATAGCTAGTAGCAAGAGGCCTGACCCAGCTCCCACACAGTTGGTGAGGCCAGTCTCACTCCTGCAGTGCCCCCACTCAGACCTTGCCCAAGACCATGAGGTACCCCACTGGGAAAGCAAGCATGGCTTTCAGACCTAACCCCTCTCCAACTGCCCACTCCATTGGCAGCAGCTCCTGTGCTTGCTTGCTTATACCTACAGCAGCTCCCACTCACCCCCACGACTCTGCTCAAGAAAGTTTGTACCCAGTCAAAACCATTACCAATTTCTGATGGGAACTTCCTTCACCCTGCAACCCCTCCCCAATTGCATTGGCTGCCTTCCCCAAGGGACCCTGTGAGATATAGTCAATGATGCCTTCCCTGGGCTCCAGCTGGAGACTGGGAGTGTATGCAAGGCACTACCCACTGCTACTTCTACTTTTATATTTGGCCCAACTTGCTAAATCCACTTTATCCCTAGGTAGGTTAAATCCTTCTTCTGTGATCTGGATTTTCAGATTCCCCAGCGAGTATGCGTGTTCAAAGGTAGGTTTTCCCCCTATCATGCTTTGCGAACTCACAGTTTGTTGCCTGTTTTGTGGAATTTGCAGCAGCAAGTCACTTCTTTCAAAGGATCTGTGAATTATTTTGGTTTTCCTGGCATGTTCCTGCAGTGGTTCTTGGAGCAAAAGATCATGATGTTAGTCTCCATACACTGTTCTGCCATCCATGTGGAAGATCCACATTAGGCCTTTCTTTTATCTGCCATCTTCCCCCAATCTCTGATCATAGCTAAATCTTCTGAATTGCTGCAACTTCTAAATAAGCAGTTGCTGCTTTACCCTGTACCTTTATGTTATAGAGAAGGCTTCTTTCCTTAAACCTCATAATCTATCCTCTGCTAACTTTAAACTTTTCTTCTGCTGCTTTTTCACCTCTCTCAGCCTTCATACAATTGACAAGAGTTAGAGCCTTGCTCTAGATTAGGCTTTGGCTTCAGGAAATGTTGTGGCTGGTTTGATTTTGTATCAGAGTCCTAATACTTTCTTCATGTCAGCAATAAGGCTATTTTATTTTCTTATCACTTGAATGTTCACTGGGATAGCACTTCTAATTTTCTTCAAACAGTTTTCCTTTGCATTCACAACTTAAGCATTTGGCCTATCATGGCTTTCAATATGCCTTTCTCACTAAGATTAACCATTTCTAGCTTTTAATTTAAAATAAGAGACAGGCAACTCTTCCTTTCACTTGAACACTCAAAGGCCATTTTAGGGTTATTAATTGGCCTCATTTTAATATTGTTGCAAGTCAGGGAATTGGGAGGCTCAAGGAGAAGGAGTGCAATGGGACAGCCAGGTACAGGGTCAGTCAGAATACACACAACATTTATCAATCAAGTTTGCCATCTTGTTTGGACACAGTTGGTGGTGTCCCCCAAACAATTACAATAGGAACATCAAAGATCATTAATCACAGATCACCATAATGATACAAAAATAATGAAAAAGTTTCAGATAGTGAACGAATTACCAAAATATGACAGAGACACGAAGAGAGCGCACGCTGTTGGAAAAATGACCCCAATAAACTTGCTTGACACAGAATTGCCACAAACCTTCAATTCCTTAAAAAAAAAAAAAAAAAAATCTGTAAAGCACAATAAAGTGAAGTGCAATAAAATAAAATGAGGTACGCTTGTAGGAAAGCCAAGAACTCTCAGAAGAGCAGTTACTGCTAGTTCCTTGGTTTCTCAATCAAGCGTCTATCATTGCACCTGTCCTTTCTGTTGCAAATCTTGGTTAACCCACCTGTGCCCTGGAAGACTCCGCCCTGTGAAGCAGATTTGTGCTTTCTTCTCATCCTCAGCACTCTTCATTCATTAATTCATTTAGTGTTTAACATGTGGTGGGTTTGTTAAGTATAACCAGACTCAATTATACAAGGGAGGAAAAGAAAAATAAGTATTACCAGAAGAAAAAAGTAAATATTACCAAGCCACTTTGAAAGACAGTCATTGTTTTCTAGCTCTCTCTTCCTAGAGAACCCAGGCCATAATACCAGCATGGAGTTCATCCCCGTTTGCTGTCAGATTGCCATGACATTTATGTACTGATCCCGTGGTGTGCGCCTTCAGCAAGGTCCTGGCATTTCAGTATTGCAAGAAAAGTAACAAGAACACTAAAGTGGGGAAGTGAAAAAAAAAGTTCACATCGTGAGTCTAGGAGAGCAATACAGTTTTTCAGCACTGCCAGAAAACTAGCAGAAATAATGCATATTGCACCAAAGACTTAAAAGAAATAACGAGTCCAATTCTATTCATTAGCATGTTATTTGGCTTTTGGAATCTAGTATCCTGAGGGGCCGTTTGGTTCTCAGATATTCTATTATCACTTTTGTTAGAACTAACTTGGAGAGCAGAGACAGTTCTTCATAGAGAGCTTTATTTTGTGTAGAACAGGTCTTCTGACATGGGAATCCACGGAGTGAAAAATAAAAATTCGTAAGGCTTGTGCTACATTTTTTTCATTACATACTTCCTGTCACTGTCACTTCCATGAGCACACACAGAGGCTGCCAAAGATTCACCGTTCCTCACTCTCTTCAGACTCACCCTTCTTACCCTGAAGGATGGAAGAATAAGAGATGTCTGTCTACAGGTGCGCAGCATTCATGTGACTGCTAAACTAATGTCCCCTTTTGCTTCCTGAATGAGCCTCCTTTCAGTGCTGGGGTGGAGACCTCTAAGGACATGTTCTCCAGCCTTCCTCTGAGGATTCTACTGCATCAATCAAGCCACAGATATTGGTCATGCTCTTGCACTAAGCAAGAGTGAACTAAATATTTTAACAATCAACACAACAAATATAATTTTTAAAACAACGGTCCTGAGTATAAAATCCTTTTAGGTCTTTAAACAGTTTGCTTAGTAAGAAGGGCACATCAGAGAATTTCTGGCTCTCAGATGAAAAACGTACATGTCTGGCCTCACCTGTCAGTCAGTGGCTCGGAACGTTGACAGTTTTACATGGACAAATGGCTTGGAACAGATGGGACAAGACCTGATGTGGAGAAATTCACATGATTATTACCCCGTATTACCCTGATTAAATCCATTCACTTGCACTCATCTTAATGAGCAATCATTAAAGGAGACAGCACTAAATATTCTTGAGGTAACTGACAGGCGGAAAGAGTTGCTTATTTATATTCAAATCATTTAGCTCCTCAAAAGAAAGTGTGATTTTTTTTCACATGCAGTTAGATTGACGTTGGAAAGCTTTACGTCAGGTAGAAGGCTGTAATGTTCATCTTTCTGCTTTCCAGCAGCACTTGGACATTTGCTTTGGTATTAGAGGCATCCTGAAAGTGAGCGGTGGTTTTAATACCTTTCCCAAGTGGGCCCTCACACTTCATTATCAAGGGAACAATTCCTGCTTTAAGAAACATGTGCATGTATTAACGTTGTATATTTAATAAGACCATTCAATAAGAAAGAAATAGACCCTGAGCAAACCAACCCAGATATCCTTTCTGCATCTTCCCTGTAGCAGAGCTCGTCCCTTGTAAAGCCTATCTGGAATTTATTTCATTTAAAATTCACAACATCTTGGTTAAAAAGCACCAGATTCTTTCAGGCTAATCATTCTTCAAATCCATTCATTTGCTTCTCTCCACTTGAATTCGTAGTTGATCTTTTAGACTAAAATTTTTGTCTTTAATATTCAGATCACCTTCATATACTTGTCCCTTCCCTTGCTCAATTTATTCTAGTAATATATTTCTGTGCTTTTTCTTACTCCACTCAATATTCTGAGATGTATTTGCATTGCAGCAAATAGAAGAATGGAGCAATGCAATACATTGAATTTAAGTCTTCCACATAAAGAACTCAAAGTGCTTTACAAACAAGAATCCCTTGTTAGTTACAATGAGGAAACAGAAGCCACAGATGCCGCAGTTGAATCATGGGAATAGTCTCTAGTCCTCACGATTTTGTCTTCAGCTCTAAACTGAGTTCCTCTGTGGAATTTCAAATCCTTCCTTGCTTCTTCCCTCCTTCCCTCTCTCTCTCTTCCCTTTCTTTCCTTTTTCCTTCTTCACTCCCTTCCTCTTTATCCTTCCTCTCTTCCCCCTTCCCTCCCATACCCCAGCACACACTTATTGTTTGTCTTATGAACTAGGCACTGTTCTAAACACACAGCATTTACAGCCATGCACTGCTTAATCACAGGGATAGGGGATACACTGTGAGAAAGTAATCCATAGACAATTCCATAATTGTGCAAACATCATAGAGTACACTTACACAAACCTAGATGGTATAGCCTGCTACACACCTAGGCTGTATGGTATAGTCTATTATTGCTCCTGGGCTACAAATCTGTACAACACATTACTATCCTGAATGCTGTAGGCAGTTGTAATACAATGGTAATTATTTATTATTTGTGTAGCTAAACATAGAAAAAGTACAGTAAAAATAGGGTATAAAAGATGAAAAATGTCATATGTGTGTGGGGCAATTACCATGAATGGAGCTTGCAGGACTGGAAGTTGCTCGGGGTAAGTCAGCGAGTGAGAGGTGAGTGAATGTGAAGGCCTAGGACATTACCCTACTACAGACTTTATAAAACTCATACACTTAGGCTACCTGAAATTCATAAAAAATAAAGTAATTGTGTTAGGACATTACAATGGCTTTGCTGTCACTAGCTGTTCAGAATTTTTCAAGTCCGTTATAATCTTCTGGAACCACCATTGTGCATGCAGTCCTCTGTTGGCCTAAATGTTGTTATGTGGTGCATGACTGTAGTAATGAACAAGACAAAGCTTCTGTCATCTTGGGAATCACGCTGTAGTGGGGAAGAGGAGAGTTGAACAAGTGAAGAAATAAATAATTCCAGGTAAAGTAGAGAGAGGTGCTATATTAGAAAGTGTGGTCAGGACCTCCCCAGAGAGGAGGTGATAAAAGACCTGGATGGAAGATCTGGGAATGAACACTTCAGGCACAGAGAGGAGGAAACAGTATCCTCACTCCCCATCCCATCAATAAAAGAACTTGCAGCATTCCAGGAATAAACAAAGCCCAGCAACCCTGCAATATGTGGGGCAGAGCACAGAGGAAGTTAGAGGGGAAGGCATGGAGACTGCATCTCACCCTCAATTGAATGGGAACCCACTGAAGTGTTTGGGTGAGGGGGAAGCTTTGTTATAATTACAGTTGTATCCTACAACATTTATTCTGACTGCTGTTATTTAAAGAAAGGCATTTACTCTGGAGAACATACGTGGAGGTTGGGAGAAGGCAAGTGTGGAAGCAGAAAGAACAATTTGAAGGCTGTTGCAGTAGACCAGGCAAGGCATGTCATTAGCTTAAATTAGGTTTGTGGTCAAGATGGGAAGAAGTGGCTGGATTTGGAATAGATTTTGATGGCAACACCAACAGAAAATTCAGTTGGCTCTGAACGGGGAGTGAGGGAAAGAGAGGAATGAAGAATTACTCTTGGGTCATTGGCATCATCCCCTGGTGAGCAATGGAGCCATTTTTCAAGAAGGGGAAGGTTGAAGGAAGGTTAAAATCAAGAGCTCTGTGTGGACATGCTCCTGAGATGGCTACTGCAGGTAGAGATGTTATTATGTAGTGGATGGTAAGTTTGGAGTTTGTGGGAACTATCAAGTTTGGAAATATGCATTTGGAATTTGCTAGCATATAGAGGATATTGAAAGCCATGAGGTTGGATAAGATTATGTAGGGATGAGATTGTCAGCTGGAGTATCTGAGCACTGTAAATAAGAAATCACATTTTGTGCATTCGTATCTCTTCAATTGTCCTGTCTGATGCCATCTCCTTGTGGAAGGAAGCCCTGACGAGAGCAGAGTAGGTGAGTCAGAGCTTGCATTCCTGAAAGCAATTGCGGAACTAGTACTAGTCATGGTTTCCTAATCTCTTTATGTGTGGCTGATTTTATTTGCTGTTTCATTTAGAATTCTTCCTCCTTCTCTTACAAGGAAGATTGGTCTGGAGATTTTTATTGGTGCTATATTTAATAAATTTGATTATCTATGTTATGCTGGATTTATCAAAAGATTGTTAAGCTTTTCTTATTTCTATGCACCAGAACAAATTAAATAACATGGGAATTATCTGTTTATTTGTGGGATGGAAAGAATTCACAGTGAGAAATTCTGGTGCCAGAGGCATTTGGGAAGAAGCAGAATACTTACCATTCATTTAGTGCTAAAAATGCTAAACAATTGAAAGGCATAACATCAATTTGCCCTCTTGACAACTTTATGAAATCAGTATTCTTTCCACTTTAGAGATTATTAAGTTGAGGTGCACAGAGGTCTGGAAATTGCCCTCAGTCATGCAGCTAAAAAGCAGCATTTCAAGATGTGGACCACAATCTGATTTCAAATGCTCTACGTGCATTTAGCCATTAAGCATCACTGCCTCCTATGTTAATACCCACAGTGAGGGTGAAGATTCCTTCCAGTGGTTCAGGCATAAAATTTGGGCAGCTGCCATTTACTGCCCATCCAGCATTTCTCCCCTTGTCTTCACCCTGACTTTTTTTGCAGGAACCACTCTCCTCCACCCTTGTTTATGGGCCTCACTTAGGGCTCACTCCATCCCTGAATCCAGGAGCAGTCACAGAAACCCAGGTGTGGCAGTCAGCACATCCACTCACCTGGGCAAAAGAGATGTATTCAGGGATAAACATGAGACCCAAATTCATCAAGTCAGAACTAATCCCAAAACTTCTCACTGGGCAGGCTCTCTGTAGATAGGATGACTGCCTGGCACATCCATCTTGCCACCGTGAGAGAAGGACTTCAGCCTGCCCAAGAATGGATTCTATCCAGAGGACAAAAGTGCCCAGAAAAGAGAAAGCAAGACCATATTCTGCTCAGAATATGTCAGCCTCAGAAACAGCCCTCACTTACTGCTGGCCTTGACATTTAAATGAACCCGTAAATTCTCGGTTGTTACTTCAGTGGGTTCCCATTCAGTTGAGGGTGAGATGCAGTCTCCATGCCTTCCCCTCGAACTTCCTCTCTGTTCTGCCCCACACATTGCAGGGTTGCTGGGCTTTGTTTATTCCTGGAATGCTGCAAGTTCTTTTACTGATGGGATGGGGAGTGAGGATACTGTTTCCTACTCTCTCTGCCTGAAGAGATGGTATTTGGTTGAGATGTTTTTTTGTCCCATTGGCTGTGCTGAAATAGTTGTGGACTATTATAGAAAGGTAACGATGTATTTTCTATCTCTTATATTTAGTAATTAGAACCAGATAAGTTATCTGCCTAATGCCAGTCATTTAGTGAGGTAACTAGGGCCCATACCTGTGACTTCTATATTAGAGTTTTGAGTATTCTATTTACTAGATCATACAGTTTTCTCAAATATATCTGTGGAAGATTTATTTAGAAAAAATAAAATACAAATTTATTTTCTGGAGTCTTACCCAATACATTTAGTTATTCATTTTCCATCACTTAGTTACTCTGACAGTTCAGATTTTATTGTGCTATAGAAGAGTTCTCAAAGCATAAGGTTACCATACGGGCATCAGAAGTTTTATTCATTCCAAACCAAACAGAATGTCTTTGGCATTGACTAGCTATGCTTTGTTCAAAAGATGCATGGCCCAATATATTTTAATTTGCATTTGCATATATATGGCTGCAACCATTGGATTGGACACATGGAAGATGATAATGTGTGCTCTTAAAACAAGCAGTGCCATTTCTGCCCTGGTCCAAACTCAAATGGTTCTCTTTTGTCCTAGGAGTCAAATTTACTTTCCCTGACCTTCAAAGATACAATACTTGCTTACAAATTACCTCGCAATGATAGAACTGGCTATCCCAGATTTTCACATATAGAAGCTGCCCTGGGTCTTGCGGCTGTCTCTCCCCTTCAAAGCAGCCATCTCCAGATACAGGTCTGTCAACTTCCAGAAGACAAAAAATTGTTGTGTCTTGCTTTGTTTTTCCAGAATCTGGGACCAGGCTTTGTGGTTACTTAGTTCATGTGGTTTGGGGGAGACTGAAGCTATCTCTTGTACCCTGGAATACACATAAATGTCTGGGTAAAAATAGGGATGCTCTAGAAAGAGCTGCTGAACTACCAATGAAAACAAACGAATACAATTTCTCATCTTTAGGAAGTCATTGCTAGCCAAACTATCACTATGCAAACTATGTAATGTTTGTCATAGCACATAAAATATTATTCCATCTACCCGTATTTGTGGACATTTGTAGCAAATAAGTGGGGTGAAGGATAGGGATTGTGACCAAGATATGGCTTGAATCTCACTGACTCAGAGGAAATGAAAAACCATGAACTTGGCTTTTTAAATTCAATACAGTAAACTTAATACAGAACCACATCAAGTCAGGTCTGTAAAGGATATTAATGATTATTTGTGTCAACGCCTTACCATATGTAAAAAGAGAAAATAGAATTCCAACAAAGATGCATAAGACCCTGCACCTTGACCCAAGAACTATTCAGATGTCTTTTATTCTAGAAAAAGGAATATTGTGAATTTATTTGCTTTAGTTTTAACCAGTACAGCCTCCACAGAAGCATAGTGCAGCACAGTGGGTGGATGGGATAGTGGCAGCTGTTATCACCCCAAAGCAAGGCTAGTGACCATGCTTTTGAGGAGAGCTGTGCCAACCTCACAGTCAGATACATACATCTGAATCTCACCACAGTCGACTGAAAAACCTAGATATAGGAGTTTGCAACTCTTCCTTAAAAAGTGAGAAAAGTAAAAAACATTTAGCAATGATACTCAAGGTCCTCCAGCCATTTGAATAGAGTAAAATTGGTCCAATATATTTTAAACTGCAATAGCAATATATTAGAAAGGGAAATACAAGGGAAACTTTTAGTTATAATTTTCTGTAGACATTAATATTTATTCTTGTGTACATCAGACTTTCTACAGATAGATGCCATAATATAGAAGATTCATTTTATAAAATATTCTTTCTCAATTATTCACAAATCTGAATGTTGTCTTGTTATAGTTAGGTACATAATATGAATTTATTACCTATTCTCCCTGCCTGGCATGAAACATAATTTAGATAATCATAGATTCTACTGAAGAGAAGGAAATTTGAAGAATGTTAACAAGCAATTCATAGTGGGGGCTTTTGCTAGGTTTAGTCAACTTTATTTTTCCAGTTTGACTTAATATAGTGACTCACAAAGTTTACTTCCTCCTAAGAATTCACATAGCCATGAAAAAAGTACTTTTGGCCATAAAACAGGATGAGATCAAATGTATCTCAAAAGCAATTATTGTCAGCTGTATTCAAAATGCATCATTCTTTGATCTAAAATGGAGAAAGTAAGTGTGGCCATGGCTACACAGCAGTATGGATTGGGGAGAGTATACTTCAACATGCAAGAGAAAAATGTTATCTTCATTATAGGGACTTGTAATTAATGCATTTCAGGCCTTGATATTCAGGTTGCATTTTGGTAACTTTTAAGTAAATAAAAATTTTAAATGAATAAAGCTTTTAAGTAGTTTTTAAATAAATAATTTAAAACTACGATAAGAAATCTGTTTTTATGCCTTTTATTTTTTCCCATCAATCAAATCGACAATTTAACAGATCTGCATTGTTCCTGCATCATTTCAGGTGGCCTGAAATTTGACAAGAAGAGGACATATGAATGTCTTCTATAAGGTTAGATGAAGATCCCAATGCACTGAGCCAAGGTCTCTGAATTGTGGGAAATATGAGGTAGTTACCCCAAGCAGAAGCAGAGGCCACATCCCTCAGCTAGGTGTCCAGTGGCCCCACATTCATTCATGTTGGGAGACAGAAGTAAGGAATGATACTTTCTTTGCAATACATGGTACTGCCAAAATGAAAAACTCAATAATCCTTTACAAGATCTCCACCTTTTTTTTTTTTTTTTGGTGGAGGGGGGCAGGGGCTAGGGACTTATAGACTCTATACTAACAATCTTTGCCCTTAACTAGAAATATCATGGCTGACTAGTGACCTTTTGGATACATTTGGACCTCAAGCCAAAAACAGCCACAGCAAGGTCACAGGCTCATGAAGAGGAAGAAAACAGGGTCGGTGCCCAGGCATCCTTCCAAAACCTCTGTCTCCAATTTTTCCCATCTGGAAAGCCCCTCTTCCTTTTGCTCATTGCAAAGTCTGACTTAACACTCTTTTATCTGGCAGTGCTTAAAGTGAGTTTGACCTGAGGACCACAGTTGCTAGTTGTTGAAAGAGAATTAGAAACACTTGCTTAATTCCGAGGGTCAACATCAAAAACAAAGCTGACCAAAGTAGCAGAGGAACTATTTTACAACTAACAACCACCTTAACCTTACTTCATTTATCAAATGTCCTCAGGATTATGACACACCCAGATCTTTGGCATTGTATTTTTTGTCCACTGAACAAAACTGGGAAGCTACCAAAAGCCATGCATGGAATTCATGGTACCTCTAGTAGTGTGTGAGATCAGCAGAATGTTTCTGAAAGCTAATAGATGTATTCAAAGAACTGATCACAATTGCATTTGAAATAAGTTATCTGCCACGATTTGTTTTGGCCACAATGTGGCAAATGTTATATAAACAAGAAGATATTTAGTAAAAGTTGGAAGTAGTTACAAAATATTTGTGCAGAAGTTTGCTCACTTTAATTGTATGACCTCATTGTAGTTGCTCAGGGAGACTCCAGCTACATCTTATCTTTTCAAAATACTCCTGAGCAATGGCTTTCCTACAGCCTCTCTGGAATGTAGCATTATCAGCTTCTATTTCCCCAATTTCCTATAATTCAATAAAAAGTCAGCAATAACATGTCCAAGGGCAAGCTCTATCTCAAATATGGATTTTAATGAAACACAAATATGCCCATGCATGTTTCAGCAAATTGTTCTGTACCATGCAAAAATACATTAAAAGTGGAGCCACATTTACATTTGTTTTGCATTTGTTATTTAAGAGGTCAAAATATGCAAAGTGCATCCACTTTTGTGGATAGCTTCAAGGAAAAGAAAGTTTTGTTAAAGTTAGATTCATGACAAACAGATGAGTTGGTATCTGTCATTTGGGGGAAAAGGTTTGGAGAGGCTACATTTTTAAAATAAGATATTTATTACTTCTCCAAAACTGAGAATACTTAACAAATGTGTCTGTCTATTTTAAACCAGGTATACTGGTCTGCAGGTAAACTTCCAGTTAAAAAGCAAACTTAATTATAAGCAGTTTACAGCACAAAGGGAGATTGTTATATAGTCTGGAATTGGCCCTGGAAATTTTAATATAAAAAATGAAATTAGTAATAGAAGAATAAAAGACATTTAGTGATTTCCAAAAAAACTTTGAGACAATTCTTGTTCAAGATTTACAAATAAAGAATGCAATAGAAAAGTTTGTATTCTAAGATGATAGAAAACAATATATTATAACATTGCTTAAGAGACATAATCTTATATACTTGCTGGATTTGTTTGTGGTTGCCTTTGCCAAAGGAAACTTTTCTCAAAATTAAAGAAGTTTTTTTTTTTTTTTTTCTAAACCAGCCTCTGCATTTGCCCCTGAATGCTGGAAAAAAGAAAGGGGGGTGTGCAGGAGGGGTGGGCAAAATAAAAATTGTGTGTGTGTGGTACATTTTCTATACACTCTTGCCTATGTAGGATGGACAGACCCATTTCTGCAGTGTCACCTGGATTCTCTATGCAGCTACAGATCTATTACATTGGGGATTACACAACTCTATGCCTCTAATATATGTCAGGCTTTGTTGGACACAGCACACCAAGGCCAGGGTGGAACTTGTGGTGTGCACATATGCCGTCTGTGAAGCCTGAAGTCTAACATGCTTAGGACGTTCCTTCTTCCAGAGTCACATGGATTCATGACCTCTCCTAATTCATCTCTATTCAAATGCCACTTCATCAAAAAAGACTTGGTCCGATTATTACATCCCATGTCACCAGCACTCTCCTTATCCCTTTCCCCTGCTTTGTTCTCCTTATTTGGTTAGTACTTACTACTATCCAATATATTTTCTGTCCCTCTTCCTAGAATATAAAGTTCCATTAGAACACAAACTATTTTTGTTCAATGCTATATACCCAGTAACTAGATAGTGGTTGGCACATGGTGGGTGCTCACAAATTGTTGTGGAATGAATGTATAATAAAATGTTTAAAATAAAAATACATCTGCTGATCAACGACATTGCAGAAAGGTCCACTAGAGAATGCAGCCTGAAGATTGGCTGGGAAATAATTAATGTAATGGCTGTTGTTTTGAATACTCAAAGTATCAAGATTACTTCTACCTGCTTCTGACAGACTCAGAGTATAAAAAGTATCAAAAGACTTTGCTGTGGTGTGGAGAAATTCCAAATGGAAAAATTGAACATATTCTCTCATCAGCTCCTTTCAGACAGATGCTCTCAAGGTGATCAATTTGGCGGCCCTGGGGAGGGACCGTTTCACATACACATCACTGGATTAATCCTCATTGTGTTATTAAATCTAATTAACATAAATCTGTGCAGTGACTTATGTTTTAAATGATGGGGTAATTATTTAAATACTTTCTACTGTGAAGGGAGTTAGGGGCTTGGGTTGCAGAGACATAGCCAACCCAGAAATAGGCAACGAAAGACTTTGCAGAAGAAAAATGTGACATAGTCCAATACTATGAGTGTTATTTAAGAACACCCAATATGCTAAATACTGATCTGACAAAGAAGATAAATTGGCAAATGATGATTCACATTCCTGAAGATTTTTTTCATGTTAATATAAGCATATGTAATGGAGAAATCTGTAACAGATTTTAAAGATTTCATTTTCTAAAAGATTACAACTCACATTTTTATAAACATATGTATGATATCAATAGAGGTAAATCCATCTCATTTGTTTGACTGCAGCTCCAGCTTTGTGTAGATCTTGAGCATCCTTGGTGAGGGCTTGAGAATGAAGAACATTCCAGAAACCAGAAGCAACTTACGACTCACCAAAGCTCTGACTGCCACTCAGTAGCCTTCTAAGCCCTCCATTCATTCCCATTCCACTTGAGTGCCAAGCTTCTGAGATGGGAAAGTCACCTACAGCCCAACGAGCCCTGAGCGGCTGGGCGTCCACCTCCCCATCTGTACCAGTGGCGCACATCACTGTTCCATTCATCCCATCTATGAACTTGATCTGATTTTTGTCATGACTGTCACTATAAAAGTCACTCTGCATGAGTGTCAGAAGGAAACTTAGGGGTCTGTTGCTGAGGTAATATATTTTCAGATCAAAATGTGGGTGAATTGAAATAATTATATGTATATTCACATAACTACATATTATCATGTTAGGAGATGGGACTGATCATGGAGACATAGTATCTCTCTGCATCTCATGAGAAATATCTTTCTTACACAGTTCCCACTGCTAGGAAGATCGCTGAACTTTCCAGAAAGACGTTCACCAAATACGCTCTTCTAGTGGGACCCAACTGCATAACGTCTGTGGCAGAGACCTACAGTTCTCATGACTATCTGAGCATCTTCTTCACGGACACACAGCTGAACATTTCCCAGGATCCTTTGGATTATGTGTGTCTCTGTGACAAAGCCCAGCCAATGAAACATGCCTAGAATCAATGTGGGTCACTCTGGGGCTGGGCCCATAAACACTACCCAGTTACTATCCTCAGCCTCTTCCTCTTCACTGGTTGAGTAGAGAGGATTCCAAGGAGCTATAGGGAGGTGGAGCCACAAGATGGAAGGATGTGGCTTCCTGAATAAATGGGATGGAGATTTACCATGCCTGCCTGTCCCCACCAAACACACAACGGACAGAAATAAGAGAGAAAAGTAAGGTTTCATTGTATTAATCCATCCAAATTCAGGGCTTGTTTGTTTTACAATTAACATACCCTAACAAATAAAATGAAGTTGAATGGTTTTTCAGAATCTGTTGCATTTCATTTTCTAAAAGATTACAACTCAAATTTTTATAAACATATGTATGCGGTATCAACAGAGGTAAATCCATATCTCATTGGAGTGAGTGCAAATGAGATATGCATTTTTCTTCTGTTGCATTTACTTTTCTAAAAATTATTATTTTAATTGTGGTAAAATACACGTAGCATGAAAATTGCCATTTTAATCACATTAAGTGAACAATTCAGTGGCATTAAGTACATTCACATTTTAGTGTGCATTACCATCAGCCATCTCCAGAATGTTTTTCACTTTGCAAACTGAAGCTCTATACCCATCAAACAATAATTCATCATTTCCCACTCCCCACTGCAACCGCTAGCATCCACCTTTCTGCTTCCTGTCTCTATGATTTTGACTACTCTAGATACCTTTTCCAAATGGAATTATATAGTATTTTGCCTTCTGTGACTAGCTTATTTCACTTGGCATGGTGTCCTTCAGAATCATCCATGTTGTAACATACGTCAGAATTTCCTGCCTTTTTATCACCCACGTTGTAGCGTATGTCAGAATTCCCTTCCTTTTTATCACCCACGTTGTAGCGTATGTCAGAATTTCCTTCCTTTTTATCACTCACATTGTAGCATACATCATAATTTCCTTCCTTTTTAAGGCTCAGTAATATTCCATTTTATGTACAGACCACATTTTGCTTATCCATTCATTTGTTGATGGATGCTTGGTTTACTTCCACCTTTTGGTTGTTGTGAATAAAGCTGCTATAAACATGGGTGTACAAATATCTGTTCATGACCCTATTGTCAAGCTTTTTGAGTGCAAAGCCAGAGGTCAAGTTGCTGGATTATGTTGTAATTCCATTTTTAATCTTTTGAGGACTCATCACTATACTGTTTTTCACAGCAGCAACACCATTTTACATTCCCATGCATAGTGCACAGCCATTCCAATGTCTCCATATACTCGCTCACTCTTATTTCCTGTTTGGATTTCCTAGGATCTTAACCTCCAGAAAACATAAACAAAAGAAGTACATGATATTGTATCACTTACTGTCTTAGATTTTAATGAATATATCTGAAAATTTGCTTCAAACTAAGAACTATTCCCAAATATTCAACATCTACTGTTCTTTCCTTGATAGGAGCCACAACCACTCTCTCCTAAGACCAAGCTTTTTGGTTACAAGTGATTTCTATGTCTGCAGGTAAGGTTACAGCTGGTTTTGTGGTTAGTAAATAATCTCTTGGTAACAGACTTGCTTCATCTGTAGGTGACTTTATGAAGTTAGGCCAAGGGCTGAGTCAGACAGCTCAGCTGAGCTGCTCTGGTGGCATGCCTTGAGAGTGTCATAGCCATATCTGGAGCAGATTAACAAGAAATGTAAATTCCCTTCCAAAAATAGATTCCAAGAAGTAGAGAATTTTTAAAATTACTTTCTATAGGAATTTCCATGATGCCTGAAGCTCTAATTAAAAAGACTTCTGAACTCCACCTAGGTATAGAATTTTTGAAAAACTCTTCCTGTATTCGCTATGTAAGAATAATACCTAGTGTTTTTTTAAAATAATAATAATAATAATATTTTGTGCTGTTATTTTCTTGGGCAAAAATTTTTAGAAGGCTGAAACAATCCTGTATTATTCTCTATCCTTCCATCATTCCTTTACTTATAAAAAATAGCATTTTTATTAAAATAATCCTGAACTCCATACAAGATTAAACACATGAGAATAGTCAGCAATCTTTTGGAACAAAAAAAAGAATGAAGAGTGACTTTCACTTTCGATACCTAACTGTATTATGAAGCGACAATGACGAAAACTGAGTGATAAGGAGCCCATGGGAATAAGTGCATAGTCCAGAAAGAAAAAAAAGTCTATAAAATCATTTTGGTATTTAAAGCAATGGAACAATTATGAACTATTTGATGAAGACAGTATTACAGGAACAAGTGGCTAAGCCACTAGAGAAAGATAAAGTTAGGTTCCCATTGTCTCAGAGTTTACATAGAAATTAATTAAAGTATGAAACAAGTCTTACTAAAGACACAGAACAATAAAAACTTCCATTCCTTACTGGTGAGACTGAAAATAATACAGCTATTCCAGAAAACAGCATGCCAACTTATTATGAAGTTAAACATACATCGTGTCTGTGATCCAGCAATTCTATACCTGTTATTTATGCAAGAAATATGAAAACATGTTCCCACAAAAAGACTGGTATGAAAATGCTCACGGTAGGTTTATTTATAATAGCCCAAAATATGTAACAACATGGGTGAAACAAAAAACACTGCATTGGGACGAAGGTCAGACACAACAAAGAATTCATTGTATGACTACATTCATAGGAAGTTTTAGAATAGGCAAAGTTAATCTATGAAGTCAGAAGAAGGAATGGCCTGAGGCCTGCAGGGTTTACGGGAAGAATGAACTAGAACAGGGCATGAGGGCCCTTTCTCAGGGAAGAGAAATGTTCTACATTTTGACTGTAGTCATGGTTACATGAGGCATGTATTTCCCAAAATTTGTCAGTACAAACCTTATCATAAGTCTCATATGTATCTCAATAAAAATTAATTGGGAAGGGTTTAATATTTAAAGGAAGAGACTGACAAATATAACTACTTCAAAATTTAAATTTCTGTAGGCTCAAAAAGACTATAAATAAAAGATGAGTAATAATGAGAAAAAAATCATTGACTATGAGACTGAGTTTAGTTTAATTAAATTTAATTCAAATTAAACTAAATTCAAATCTCAAAACTGAAAAAACACGAAAAACTGCTGAACGTCTCAAAGGAAAAATGAACAAAGGTTACAAATAGGCAATTTGTGAAAGAAATATATAGGCCTCAAACAAAATGTAAACAAAATTTTAAATGTATGATGGGCTAATATATCTCTAATGTAAAACTGTTTATAGAAATACGTAGAAAATACTGTATATTTGGATTTTTAAAAAGCAAGCAAAATATAGGAATAAACAATTCACAAGAAAAAACACACGCTCAATAAGTGTCTTAAAGTGTCTACCCTCTCTAGAAATCAAGGAAATACAAATTAAAACAACTATATACCATGTCTGACCTTGCTTCTGCTTTTTCCTGCCTCTGTGGTTTTCCTTTTTATTATTATTATTACTATTTGTTTGTTTTTTCTTTTCAGAACCACTGATTCTCAACTCAATGCCTGGGAAACTTTTATTAATGTTCAAGTTATCAACTTGGATGCCACTTCTCTGGTAGCTTCCCCTGACTCTCAATGCTAACAGGAGCCCTGCTTTGCAATGCTATACCACTGAGTATGTCCGCTAGCAGGGCACTCATCACACTGTACTTACTATCCAGTTTTCCTACAATCCCCACAAAATCAGTTCTGTAAGGGCAATGCTACAGTCCAAGTGCCTATCAAGCACAGTACCTGGCATATATAGGTGCTTAATAAATATTCCTTGAATGTTTTATTGAGTGATGTAGCGTTTTCAAATTGGGAAAAGCTAAAGAAAATTATCCAATATTAGCAAGATTTAAGTTGCGGCACTTTTACTCACTACTGCTAGAAGCATAAACAGTTAGAATGTCTTCTGAAGATGTAGTAGATGGAGTTCTCCAGAGAAACTGAACCAATCACATATACAGAGAGAAATAATTTACCATAAAGAATTGACATACATGATTATATCCAAGATCTGCCACTGCCCAGCTGGAGACCCAGGGCAGCCAACGGGATAAGTCCTACTCTGAGTCTGAGTCTAATTCCGAAAGCAGGAGAAGATCAATGTCCTTCCTCAAAGACAGGCAGGGAAAAAGAATTCTTTCTTGCTCAGCCTTTGATACTATTAAGGGCTTCAACAAATTACATGGGCCCAACCACATTGGAGAGGGCAATTGGATTGACTCAAACCTGTGATTCTGATGTTAATCTCATCCAGAAACTCCCTCTCAGACACATCCATGAATAATGTTTAACCAAATATCCAGGCACCCTGTGGCCCAGTCAAGTGGACACATAAAATCAACCATTGCAGAAGGTAATTTGCCAACATTTAATAGAAGTCATGAAAATGCTTAACTTTTTTGATCTGGCAGTTCAGTCTTGAACAATGTTTTCTAAGAAAATTATCAGAAAAATGTCTCTGAATACCTGTTAATGGCATCTCTTTGTTCATTGGTTGCAACATAAAAGAACCTAAAGAGTAACTGAATAAATTATAAATTACAATAAAGTATAATTCAAAAATTAACGATGATGTGTAATATAGACTTGCAATCATTGATATAAAAACATATTCATAATATGTTAATTTAAAAATCTATCAATAAAGACAATTGTAATATGATCTAATTTTAATTTCAAATATACAATATATACAATACAAAATATACAATAAAACTTCCAGAAACATACATTTAAAATTTAGTGTGTCTTCTTTGGGTCTGAAATTATACATGAGTTTTTTTTTTTTCTTTTCATTTTACTAACCTGATATTTCCTAGTTTTAATTTCAATTTAATTAATTCAATTAATTATGTAATTTTAAACAACCAAAAAACTAACCATATGCTTTGAAAGTTTGACTTAGATCGGCTACATCTCAAAAGTCTGTTCCACTCGGGATTAAAATTAAAGCAATTAGCTTAGATCCTTTTCCCTTAAGCGTTTCATTTGGGGTCTACTAAAAATACCCAGCTCTGATTGCTTTGGTCATCAGCCTAAACTATTTCTTCTGATAGAGCCTCAGCAGGACAAGAGACAAGATGTGTTTAGGTAGAGGACTGAAAGTGATCTGAAAAACTGACAGGTGTGGTGTGGTATGTCCATGCAATGAAATATTCAGCCTCCAAAAGGAGAAAACTGCTGACCCACGCTACAACATGGAGGGCATTAAGCGGAGTGAAATAACTCAGACTCATGAAGACAGACGCTGTATGATTTCAGGAACATGGAGTTCCTAGAGTAGTTAAATTCTTAGAGACAGAAAGTAGAATGGTGCTCAGCAGGGGCTGGCGCGGAGTGGGGAATGGGGAGTTACTTAATGAGTGCAGGGTTTCAGTTTTGCAAAATAAAAGAGTTCTGGAGATCTGTCGCACAACAATGTGAATGCACTTAGTGTTACTGAACTGTACACTGGAAAAAGATCAAAATGGTAAATTTTATGTTACGTATATTTTACTGTAACTTAAAAAACAAAGCTGACATATCTGACTGGGGGAAAAAAAACAGAGTCACATAGACTTGACTGGTTGAAGGATTTACAACTGATGAGGGCTGTCACAGTGGCTCAGTCTTCCTGCCAACTCCAGGGCTCCTCCCTTCATCCCACCACCTTTCCGATGCTGAGCTCTCGGCACATCAGAGCAATTAAGACAGATACTTCTATACTCTCAATCGATCACCCCTGGGATGAAAGCAATAATAATAGCTAACACATACAGGGTGCTGACTCTTAGCCAGGTAGTATTCAGAAAACACTTTGCATGCATTTGACCAGACAATTCTCACAACTCTGTGAGGCAAGGATTATCATTAAGTCTCATTTTACAGATGAGGAGCCTGTGTCTCAGAGAGGTTAAGTAATTTCCCAGGGGCACACAGCCTGCAGTGGGATAGCTACAATGCAAACCCAGGCGTTATAGCCCTAGAATCCATTTACGTAACCATTGTAACCATGATTCTTATACTTTAAAGAATCACCTGATAGATTTGTCAAAGCTGTTTTCTAGACTCCACCCCAAGAGAGCCTGATTCAGTAGTTGGTGTTAAGTCCTGTGAATGTGCCTCTTTGACAAGCTCACCGGTGCTGCCAGTGCTGCTTGGCTGAGAGCTGCACACGGAGTAGAACAGGGATTGCAGTACATTGTAAGTGTTGCAATAAAGCACCCCAGTTATGTTCTGGAATTAAATCTAGTAAATAATCAATAATGGATGAGTTACTCGCGGATCAAATTAATTTACCCCAAATGACTTGCTATTGATATGCACGTAATTGGTAGCAATGTGAGTTGATAATCCAATTTAAAAGCTGTTACTTATTCAACTGTATTGTGGCGAGTATGAGGCAATGTGTTCTCATGACAAGCCTGCTGGGAATCTAGAGAAATGGAAAACCAAGGAATATCATTTAGTGTAAAACCACCATAACACCACAACACAGTCTTCTAATCACTAGAGCATCATTTTCAGACATTACAGAAGATACCGTATGATATAGCATTCCACAGAATCCTCACACTCCCCTTGCTCTCAGTCTATACTCTGCCTTTCCAGAAGAGGTTGCCTTGGATACGAGTATTGTCATGCCTGTAAATTTTATCCCCTGTGGCAAATTAGCAAATCGGCATCCAGGTTTAATAAATCTGTCTGTTATTAATGAATAAATCTAGTCTTTCTAGCAAGACTCATACCCACAATGTTTGATAACCTCTGCGAAAATGGGTAAAACCAGTTGGTGGACTCTCAAAGTGGACAGTTGCACCCTACATCCATGTGACCCAGGGGAGCACAGGGACCCCATGAACTACTCCCCCCAAGGGAGTGAGTAGTATCCCTCTCTCAAGACTCTGAGACTGCAGTTAGTGAGGTTGGGTTCTGAAAAGATGCTTTCACCTCCCCAATTATGACTACCACTCTAGACTTAGACCAGCTGCCCTAGGTAGAAGAAAGACAGCCTCACATTTAATAATAGGTCTCAGATTTCACCTTCCTCACTAGGAACAATCCACTCAGCTTAGAAGCTCTGGAGCTGTTTTCCCACACCCCAAGGTCTTCTATCGGTTTGAGAGCCCCTAGAGATGGCCCACGCTGGTGGCAAGGGGACATAGAGAGTCACACAGCATCACTTAGCTCCCCAGTCAGGTCTATTGCAGTATGAGAAACAGGGGAGGGAAG
The DNA here is from genome assembly GCF_000951035.1 of Colobus angolensis palliatus. NCBI lineage: Eukaryota > Metazoa > Chordata > Mammalia > Primates > Cercopithecidae > Colobus > Colobus angolensis. The sequence continues at coordinate 7,145,944 of NW_012115110.1, forward strand.
TGTTAGCTATTCAAAGACATTAGAAAGAAAAACACATGGGGTGAACATTTTTATTAGGTCATAAGGGGTCAGACTCAATAGAAGATCGTCACTTTATTACTGGATTCCGTTTTATACTACCCTGCCCAAACAAGATCTCACGATAGCACCAACAGATTTGGCTTTAATGACTTCTCCCTTGTAATCCTTGTAATTTCCAATCACCTACACTTAAGGACCATTCCCCACCATCAGGAAAGTGATGGTGGGGAAATACTTCACTGCAGTGAAGACCCTTAAACTCCCAAGATTCAGACTCACCTCCCTGAGCCCTGAGCTCACCAGTGAGTCCCTCAAGGCTGGGTAACGAATAATGCTAAGCATTCATCAGCTCTGAAAGAGTTCCTAAATAGGATGAGGTAGTTAAAAATATTTTTTAAGAATAATTAAAAGGCATTATGGAAAATCCTGAAATATTTCTAAACAGACAAAAAACAGGGTCAAATATGAACTCATTCTTCCTTATATAGAACAATATATATATAGATCACCTATTAGTCACCAAGGTGCTCAGATTTCTTAATTGGTTTGTTCTTTGAGCTAATACCTAAAAGAGGACTAACCTGGGAAGTGAAACCCAGTGGTCACAACATCCTTAAGACCCATGCATCCAATCATCCTGTGCTTCTGGGTAGTCTATGGCAGGCTGAATGATAGTCCCCCATGGATGTCCCTGTCCTAGTCCCTAGGACCTGTGACTGTGTTACCATACATGGGAAAAGGGGCTTTGCAGATATGATTAAGGCTACATACCTTGAGATGGGAAAAAAATGACCCTTGATTATCTGAGTAGATCCAATCTAATTGCATGAGTTCTTAAATTGGAAGGGGAATCCAGGGTGTATCATAGAGACAGCAACATGAGGATTCAGTGCGAATGGCCGGTTCTGAGATGTAGGGACCACATGCAAGGATCTGAGAAAGGTTCTAGGAGCTCAGAGCAGCCTTCACTTGACAGCCAGCAAGTAAATAGGGACCTCAGTCCTACACCCCTAGGAACTAAATTTTGCCAACACCTGAATGAACAAGGTGACCTTTTTCTTCTAGAATCTCAAGGAACACAGCACTGCCAACACCTTCATTTCAGGTTAGGGAAATCTGTACTGGACTCAAAGAATTATAGTATAATAATTTTTTGTTGTTTTAACCTACCAAGTTTTTGGTCATTTTTTATGGCAGAAACATAAAACTAATGCACAGTTTTCATCCAAGTTTTCCTTCTAATTAAAACCTTACCACTTTAACAAATCCTATTCTTTCTAGCTACAGCCTCTTAGCATGAACTCCAGTTTCTTTTTGTGAAGCAATCCTCTATAACTTTGTATACTAAACTTTCTATATTAAAAGCATCAGTAGATTTCCTTGCTGCATTTCAGCCCAAATGAGCTGGGCTTGACTAATCACAGCAGGGTCATTTAGGAGTGATGTAATCCTAAACACAATCCGGAAGGTGAATGCATGCTCTCTTTTCTGACATGAAAGGTGGTCTCAATCACGTCTGGCACTGATTGAAAAAATGTATTCTGGAATGCCTCAGGATGAAGGAAAGAAAAACAAAGATACTGATCTTCCAACATCACAATCTGGTTTTAATATCAGTTGTCTACAGGAAGAATCCGCTGTTAGAGAATGATTTCCTCAAGTCCATTTTTAAGATCCCTTTAATGTAGCCATCTGCTAAATTATCTTGATACAAATGAGGGGAATTTCAGTGAACATCTGAATTTCCTTGTTTATAAAACAAAAACTGGATCACATTCCTTATCTAGCCTGGTGATAAGAATTAATTTAATGTGGATATATATATATATATACACACATATCAGGATGTGTACGTAAATCATATACACAGATTTATACTACATACACATAGATGTGTACCAATCAGGGTATGCTAGTTTATGCTGCACCATTATCTTCTGCCTCAAACAAACCACTCAAACTTAGTGCCTGAAACAGCCCAGGTTTACTCCCTCCCAGTTCTGTGTGTCAGCCATTTGGAGTGGATTCTCTTGGAGGTTCTTCTGTTGGTTTCACCAGGGGTCACTCATGTAGCTGCTGTCATCTGGTGGCCCAGTTGAGGTGGCATGATCCAAGACGGATCCATTCACATGTCTGAATGTGGGTGCTGGCAGTCAGCAGAAGTTGTGAAGCCTCAGAAGGCTTTTACTCAGAACGGCCTCCATGCCATTTCTCAGTCCCCTTTGATGTAAGCAAGTCACAAATCTAGCCTAATTTCAAAGGGGTAGAGAAAGAAAATCTATTCCTTGATGAGAAGAGCAATAAGTCACATTGCAAAAGGGCACACACATGGTGGTGGGAAGAATTTGTGGCTATTTCAATAATCTATCAACACCCCCAAATATCAAAGATTTATTTTTATTCCCACTGCATGGCCATCATGGTTCACTGGGGGCTCTGCTGCCCATTATTGCTTATTCCAAAATGCAAAGTGATGGGTGATTCTGCCATGCAGAACATGCTGTGCTGGTTATCAGAACCAAGGGGAAAATGTCAGAGAAGTGGACTGTAGGAAACTAAATACTTCCATCCAGGAGTGACGGATGTCACTCCCAGCCAACTCCAAGTAAGTCATATAGCCACATCTAACTCCAGGGGAGTTGGAGGTGATTTCTTACAGGTGCCTAAAAGAGGAGAGCTGAAGTATGAATAAATAGTTCGAACAGGTAGCACAACATACATGCATGCTCTCATGCACACACCCATACTTAACATCAGTCTAATAGTTTGTCACAGGCAGCTCAATCAGTTGGAACTACCCAAAACTCTATCAGTGTTCTGGAAATGATCTTCTCTGACTGTAACTCAGTTAAGAAAGAACAAGAAGATTGATAGCGTTTTTGTCATTTCCATAAGAAGTTGTGTCAGAACACTCTTTCTGATTTGTTCCAGAGATAATGATGTAAATAGAATTCACTTGTCAATATCCAATTACTTTTGATCAGACATGAAGGGATTGTATCTACAAACTGAATTGTAGATACAAAATTGTAGATACAGAAATCAATTGTCATTTTGAAGTCAGTACATTATCATTTCTTTGTAATTCAAAGCTGTGGTAGTTAGGGCGGTTCTCAAATAGTCTAACTTTTTCTCCTTTTAGTTGTACTTTCATCCACTTAAATGTGGTCATGTGACTTTTTTTAGTCAATAAAATTCTACGTTACACTTGCAAGGTATTCTATACTATAAAGCATTATTATACATATTAACTCATAAAGTTATCAGGATAATAATTGAAAATTAGCTTAATCTCACACAAACTTTGCAAAAAAGGATGATTCTATAAACAATATATGTGCTAAAAGACAAAATGACAAGATAAATAATACTGAATCACTACAATCTCCAACTAAAATTGTCGGACTCAACTAAGGCAATCAATTTTTACAAACTGAAATCAAAGTAGAAATATATTCTAATTGTATTATACTTCCTAATATTTTATTTTTGATGTTAGAATATTTACAAGTCTGCAGTGGAGGAGGATAGATTTATAAATTCCAGCTGCCTATAATAGCTCAATTTTTCAGAGATGTAAATTTTTTTCTTCTAAGAAGAAGCTTTTCACTTCATGTAGAAGATTATGCTAATATTTACCTGAACCCAAATTAGGGAAGGTTTATATCATTGTTGTTTAACTTAATATGCTATCCACATTAATTCACTATACTGAGCTTGCTTTCTTATTTTCTCTTAGCAACCCACATTTATAAAGCTATGTGCTATTTCTCAATAAGTTTTTGGTAGCAGTCCTTGTAAGGAGTTGAATGTGACCCTCAGAAAAATCTCTAGAACTGGTGAATGCAACTTTATTTGGATAGAGAGGTTTGCAAATGTAATTAGATTAAAAATTTTGAGATGAGATTATCCTGGATTACCCAGGTAAGCCCTACATCCAACAACCAGTGTCCTGATAAGAGACATAGAGAAGAGGGGAAGGCTGTGTACAGACAGAGGCAGAGACTGAAGCAATGCATCTATAAGCCAAGGAATGCCAACAATTGCCCACAGCTCCCAGAAGCTAGGAAGGGGCATGGTAAGGATTTCCCTCAGAGCCTCCAAAAGGCACCACCAACACTATTGACACCTTGATTTTTGACTTCTTATCTCCAGGACTGTGAGATAATACATTTCTGTTATTTTAAGTCACGGAAGTTATGGTGGTTTGTTGTGGCACTCCTGGGAAACTCAGCAGCCCCTATCATACCATGCCTCCCTCATCACCCCAGGCTGCCTTTCCCTTCCACCTCTTCTACATTGGCATTTCCCAACAAGCCAGCAGGGCCATTATCTCTGCATTAACACTATCGAAAATTCATTTCACCATCTAGTCTCCTTTGAGTTCCGCAGAAAAGCAGAGGTTGTTATATCAAATACATCAGATGTCAATTGCAAATGTACATTTTTAATCATGCTTTCCTTTAGGTGCTGTGATGCATTTTATATAGAAACATTTGAGCTCTATGCTAAATGTAGGGTACAAGGGACAAGGGAGAAAGAAAAATGAGCCATGCACAGTCCCTCCCCGTCCAGGCAGCTATATGAACATATGAGCTATAAACCACGGTATATATTCTATACAGATTTCCATTTTCTTTGCTCCTGTTCTGTTTTCCAGGACTGAAAGTTGCCTCTAGAAGATGCCACAGTCTGCTATCAGTTATTTTCTTCCACCCATTAAAATGCAAATTGGTATTTCTATGCAATGTGTGACAGGTTTGGATAAACTGTGGGATTCTCTCCTCTCAATTCTTTACTGATTGAATTTTAATCTGGATTGCCTATCAAAACTCAGCCTGTTCCTTGAAGTTCAGATAAAGTGCCACATCCACAACTAAAGTTCTCACTGTTACCCCCTTACAATGCATTTTTTATACCTGAGAAATGTGATTACATTTATTTAACTTACTATGTCTCGGGCACCATGATTTCATCTAATCTTCAGGGAACACACCTACCATTAGATACTCTTTACAAATGAGGAAACAAACTTGGCAGTGTTCAGGAACTTGGCTAAAGTAATCTTATTAGTGAGCTAGAGATGCATAACAAAGTCCCACAAACTTAACAGCTGAAAACACCAATTTATTATCTCATAGTTCTGCCGGTCAGGAGTCCATCACAGAACAGCTGGATTCTCTCCTCAGCCTCTGACAAGGTGTCAGCTGGGCCACATTCTTTTCTGGAAGATCCACTTCCAGGCTCCTCCTTGTTGTTGGCAGAATTCAATGGTGGTAGGACTGAGGTCCCATTCTTTGACACATGACCTCCGTCTGTGAGTAAACCATGACATATCAAGCCCTGCTCATGCCTTGGTTCTCTCTGGCTTCCTCTCTCTGCTCTTAATGGCTCCTGCTCCTGTGATAACATCCAGGCCATCTGAACAATACTGGATAATCTCCTCATCTCAAAATCAACTGATTAGTAGCCCTAATTACATCTACAAAGTCTCTTTTCCATGTTCAGTAACATTTCCCTGGGTGTGGCATCCTATCATCTCAGTTCCCACTGATTGGGGCGTGGAATGTTCTTGGGCCATGATTCTGCTTCCCATAGTGATTCGCAGTCAGTAAGAGACAGACCAGGGATTTAAATCCAAATTGTTTTAGTCTTTGTAACATATCCTGCTTCCTCTCTAACACACACCTTAAACTAAAGCTGCAGACGTTGGTGAGAAGGGAGAGTGTGATGTCTAAGATCACAGCCTCTGGGCAGCCCTGCCTGAAGGCAAATCCTCAGCCCTTTCATCAGTAGAATGAGTACAAAACAATGTCTGCCTCTAGGGTTGTTATGAGAATTCAATGGCTTAATACTTGGAAAGGGCTTGTATATTACATTGTCTGGCATAAAATAAGCATTGTAGAAGAGATGTTAAATAAATAAAAATAAATGAACATAAGGCAAGAGAGAAAAAGGACAGCAGTGTAGAAGGCATTTGCCCATTTTATTACACCATGATAATTCACAACCTTTTAAAAGGTGAAATATTTGTAACTGTAACATTACCCTACTTTTGAGCTAACAGTTTAAGATGTAGCCTGGCTAGGTTTCAACCTACTTTTGGGCAAGGAGTACGATTTATATGCATTAGATACTTACTAATCAATCAGGGAGTTGAACTGGATTCGGGAAAGTTATATAACAAGAACTTCATGATTTTTTTTAATATTGCCTATTTCCAGACAGATTACTAGTGGGAAAATAATTATGAGGAGAGAGTTTAAAAAATATTTTTAAAAGCTTTTGTTTTTAAAATGAATTTGGAGAGAGTTCTATTTATTGAAGCAGCTGCTTTGACTGGAAGCGAAATCAAAATCTAAGTAAAAAAGAGTTACAACAATCTCTGTGACTGAAGACCCTTGATGGGCCTAGGGTACTAGAGTTGACATAGCAACACATGCTGGGTCTGATGTGTGATAGGGAGGACTCTATGAAACTCATATCTGCTCCTAAAGTGCCACATCCCCTGGCCAACCACAGCTATATTCTTAATGTCTACAGAATATCTTCATTGATATTCATTATATCTGGGAGGAACAAGGGGCTTCATCAGTGAAAAAGCATCCAGGAATTTATCAGATGGTTGAGAGGAATGAAAGCCTGATTTTTTCCTTGATGATGATACTTACAGAAAACAGATTCAAATTTGCTAGTAAAATCATAGCACTGAGTAAGAGTAGGAAAAAAATAGGTTGTATATCTTCCTACTGCTGGGTGGGGTGGGGGCAAAGAAAACAAAAAATAGATCTGCAGATAATAGAGTAATGAAAGAAAAGAAAGAAGAAAACAGAAAGCAAGAAACAAGGAGGCAAAACTAACAGTTTAACATCCGTTACAACAACAAATGTGAGCTGAATTCAATTACAAAACAAAAGATGCACAGCATCATAAAGGAAATTCTATTATATACTATCCCAAATGTATCCCACCTAAAATAAAATGATACGTGGTTTAAAAATAAAGTGATGGGTAAAATATATTAGGCACAGAAAATCAAACACAGAAAAGTAGAGACAGCAATATTAACTAAAAAGTCAAGCTCAAGGAAATTTTTTTAAAAAAAGATGAAAAAAGATCCTTATATGAGTATAACAGATACGTTCCAAAATAAAAATACATAACACATGAAATATTTTTTATTGACTTCTTGAGTCCATTTTTTCTACAAATTCTAATACACGCACACCATGTGCCTGGCATTCTGTTAAAAACTAGAAATACATTTAAACTAGACATGAGCACAGTCAGGACTTTAAAAGTTTAGACTTCAGCACTCCCACTTCTGCCTCAACTTGCAACTTCCTGTTGTCCAGGAAAACACCCTGACGGCAGGGTGGACCACTCCACCTACCCCACCTCTCATAGCCAGGAGAGTTTTACCTGTTAGAGCTTCCAGCCTGGAGGCTCTACCTCTGCCTGAATTTGCCAAAGGGTACAGCCTCCTGTTGCCCTGGAAATACCTGGATGGCAGGACGGGCAACTGTATCCACCCTACTTCTTGTAGCCAGATGGGGCACACCTGCTAGAGCTTCCTGCCCAGTGCTCTCACTTTTGTCTGAATTCTGCAGGCAGGCATAACCGTATATTCCCCCTGTGCCCCACTGGACAGCAGATTTGGGCTGACCTGGAAAGGATACAGCCTGTCTGTAAGCTTTGGTTCCTGCCTGAGGGAGACACATGGAGGAGAACACCCAACAGAAGAATTGTGGGCATAAAGATAGTAATCAAAGAGGGCTCCTCCAAGACCCAGGAGCAAACTAAAATTGAAGCCAGTCAACTGAACCCACTTTATGCCACAAAGAAACCCCCAAGAGCATCAAAGAAAACAAAAACAAAAACAAAACTCACCCAAATGATAAGAACTTCAAAGATTGAAGGAACATCAGCCCACACAGATGAGAAAGAACCAATGCAAGAATTACGGCAACTCAAAAAGTCAGTGTTTTCTTACCTCCAAACAACCACACTAGTTCCCCAGCAATGGTTCTTAACCAGGCTGAAATGTCAGAAATAGAATTTAGAATATGGATAAGAACAAAGATCATTGACATCCCAGAGAAAGTTAAAACCCAATGCAAAGAATCTAAGGAATGCAGTAAAATGATGCAGGAGATAAAAAAATGAAATGGCCATATTAAGAAAGAACCAAACTGATCTGATAGAGTTGAAAAACTCACTTTAAGAATTTCATAATATAACACAAATATCAACAGCAGAATCTGCCAAGCTGAGGAAAGAATCTCAGAGCTCAAAGAGCAGTTGTCTGAAATAACACAGATAAAAATAAAGAAAACAATAAAGAAGAATGAACAAAGCCTTTGGGAAATATGGGACTAGGTAGAGACCAAATAAGACTCATTGGCATCCCTGAAAGACAGGGAGAGAAAGCAAGCAATTAGAAAACTTGTTTGAAAATATCCTTAACTAAAATTTTCCCAACCTTGCTAGAAAGGCCAATATTCAAATTAAGAAAATTCAGAGAACCCCTGAGAGATACCTTACAAGATGGCAATCCCCAAGACACTAGTCATCAGATCCTCCAAGGTCAAAATGAAAGAAAAAATGTTAAAGGCAGACAGAGAGAAGGGACAGGTCACCTACAAAGGGAACCCCATCAGGCTAATAGCAGACCTTTCAGCAGAAGCCTTACAAGCCAGAAGAGATTAGAGGCTTACATTCAGCATTCTTAAAGAAGAGTAATTCCAACTAAGAATTTTATATCTGGCCAAACTAAGCTTCATAAGAAAAGGAGAAATAAGATTCTTTTCAGCTATGCAAATGTTATGGGAATTTGTGATCACTAGACCTATCTTACTAGAGGTCCTTAAGTGAGTGATAAACATGGAAAGGAAAAACCATTACTGACCAGCACAAAAGCACACTTAAGTACATAGACCATTGGTACTCTAAAGAAACCACACAATCAAGTCTGCATAATAACCAGCTAATAATATGATGACAGGATCAAACTTGCACATGTCAATATTAACTTTGAATTTAAATGGGATAAACATCTCAATTAAAATGCAGAGTAGCAAGTTGTGTAAAGAAGCAAGACCCAACTATATGCTGTTTATAAGAGACCTATTTGACATGTAATGACACCCATAGGCTCAAAGTAAAGGGATAGAGAAACACTGGCAAACAAAACGGAAAACAGAAAAAAAAGCAGGAGTTGTTATTCTACTTTCAGACAAAACAGAGTTTAAATAAACAATGATCAAAAAAGACAAAGAAGGGAATGAAAGAATGGTAAAGGGTTCAATTCAAAAGAAGACCTAACTATCCTAAATAAATGTGCACCCAACACAGGAGCACCCAGATTTGTAAACCAAGTTCTTAGACATCTACAAAGAGACTTTGATAACCATAGACTAATAGTGGGAAACCTCAACATGCCACTGACAGTATTAGACAGATCATCAAGGCAGAAAACTAACAAAGGTATTCAGGATTTGCTCTCTATATTTGACCAAATGGTCCTAAGAAACATCTACAGAACTCTCCAGCCAAAACAACAGAATATATATTCTTCTCATCTGCACATTTCACATACCTCTAAAATCAACCACACAATGGCCAGCAAATGTGCCTCAGCAACTTTTAAACAACCAAAATTATACCAAACACTCTCTCAGACCACAGCACAGTAAAAATAGAAATAAA
>NW_012115110.1:7157757-7162529 GCF_000951035.1 Colobus angolensis palliatus
TAGACCACTAGCTAGACTAATTTAAAAAGAGAAAAGATCAAAATAAACACAATGAGAAATTAAAAAGGGGCTATTACTACCAACCCCACAGAAATTAAAAAAAAAAAAACGAGAGATTATTATAAACACCTCCATGTACACAAACTAGACAAACTAGAGGAAATTGTTAAACTCCTGGAAACATACAACCTCCCAAGATTGAACCAAGAAGAAATTAAATCCCTGAGCAGGCCAACAATGAGTTCTATTAAATCAAGTTTATCCTAAATCTGCCTCCCTAAATTTTTTAAGTCTGGCCTAAAGGTTTCTCTGTACATACTGAACTATCACCAAAATGGAGCTATAAACAGACTATAAGTTACTCTTGTGCCAATCACTGAGTTTGGGCCAATCGAAGAGGGCAAATGTTGAAACTGTGTTTAAATAAGACAAATTCTGAGCTGTTTCTGTGCCTTACTACTGTTTTCTGTATATCACTTTCCTTTTTCTGTCTATTAATCTTCTTCCACCATTTGGTTGCACTGGCATCTCTCTGAGCCTACTTTGGCTCAGGAGGCTGCCCACTTCATGAATCATTCTTTGCTTAAATAAACTCTGTTAACTTTAATTTGGCTAAGGTTTCTTTTTAAACAGTTCCAAAACTGAAGCAGTAATAAAAAGCCTGCCAACCAGAAAAAGCTTAGAACCAGATGGATTCACAGCCAAATTCTACCAGATGTATAAAGAAGAGCTGGTACCATTCCTACTGAAACTATTCCAAAAAATTAAGAAGGAAGGACTCCTCCCTAACTCATTCTATGAAGGCAGCATCATCCTGATACCCAAACCTGGCAAAGATACAACAAAAAAGAAAACTTTAGGTTAATATCTTTGATGAACATAGATGCAAAACTCCTCAACAAAATACTAAGAAACCAAGTCCAGCAGTACATCAAAAAGTTAATCCACCATGATCAAGTAGATTTTATTCTTGGGATGCAAGGTTGGTTCAACTTATGTAAAACAATAAATGTGATTCACTACATAAACAGAACCACAAACGAAAAGAACATGATTATCTCAATAGATGTAGAAAAGGCATTTGATATCATTCAGCATCACTTCATGTTAAAAACCCCCAACAAAGTAGGCACTGAAGGAACATACTTCAAAATAATAAGAGCCATTTATGACAAACCCACAGCCAACATTGTACTAAATGGCTAAAAGGTGGGAGCATTCCCTTTGAAAACCAGAACAAGACAAGGATTTCAACTCTCACCACTCCTATTCAACACAGTACTGAAAGTTCTAGCCAAAAAATCAGGCAAGAGAAATAAAGAAAAGGCATCCAAATAGAAGAGAGGAAGACAAACTTATCTCTGTTGACAGACAATATGATTTACATCTAGAAAACCCCATAGTCTCTGACCAAAGCTCCTAGATCTGATAAACAAATTCAGCAGTTTCAGGATACGAAATCAATGTAAAAAGTCAGCAGCATTTCCAAACATCAACAATGTCCAAGCTGAGAGCCAAATCAATAATGCAATCCCATTAACAATAGCCACAAAAAGAATAAAATACCTAAGAATATAGCTAACCAGGGATATGAAAGATCTCTACAATGAGAATTACAAAACACTGCTTAAAAAACTCAGAGATGACACAAACAAATGGAAAAATATCCCATGTTCATGGACAGGAACTATCAATATCACTAAAATGACCATATTGCCCAAAGCAATTTACAGATTCAATGCTATTCCTATCAAACTACCAACATCATTCTTCACAAAACTAGGAAAAAAACTATTTTAAAATTCATGTAGAAGCAAAAAGAGCCCCAACAGCCAAGGCAATCCTAAGCAAAAATAAATAAATAAATAAATAAATAAATAAATAAATAAAGCTGGAGGCATCCCATTACCCAACTTCAAACTATACTACAACACAACAGTAAACAAACCAGCATGGTACTAGTACAAAAACAGGCACATAGACCAATGGGACAGAAGACAGAGCCCAGAAATAATACTTCACACCTACAACCATGTGATCTTTGATGAAGTCAACAAAAACAAGCAGTAGGGGAAGGACTCCCTATTCAATAAATGATGGTGGGATAACTGACTAGCCATATGCAGAAGATTGATGTCAGACCCCTTCCTTACATCACATACAACATTTAATTGATGATAAATCCAAGAGTTAAATATAAAACCTAAAATTGTAAAAACCCTTGAAGATAACCTAGGACATGCCATTCTGAATATAGGCCCTGACAAACATTTCATGATGAAGATGCCAAAAGCAATTGCAACAAAAACAAGAATTGACAAATGGGATCTAATTAAGAGCTTCTGCATGGCAAAACACATGATCAACAGAGTAAACAGACAACCTACAGAATAGGAGAAAATATTTGCAACCCATGCATCTGACAAAGTTCTAATATGCAGAATCTATACGGAACTTAAACAAATTTATAAGCAGAAACCAAACGACCCCATCAAAAAGTGGGCAAAGGACATGAACAGACATTTTCAAGAGAAGACATATACACAATCAAGAATCATCTGAAAAAATGCCCAATATCACTAATAATTAGACAAATGCAAATCAATACCACAATGAGATACTGTCTCATACCAGTAAAAAATGGCTATTAATAAAAAAGTAAAAAATAACAAATGCTGGCAAGGTTGCAGAGAAAAGGGAACTTTATATACAGCTGGTTGACACTGGTCAAAACGTAAATTAATTCGGTCATTGTGAAAAGCAGTGTGGTGATTTTTCAAAGAACTTATAACAGAAGTAGCATCTGACCTGGCAATCCCATTATTGGGTATATACCCAAAGGAACAGAAATCATTCTCCCATAAAGACACATGCACATGTATGTTCGTTGCAGCACTATTCACAATAGCAAAGACAGGGAATCAACTTAAGTGCCCATCAATGGAAGATTGGATAAAGAAAAGGTAGTACATATACACCATGGAATACTACACAGTCATATTACGAATAAGATCACGTCCTTTGCAGCAACATGGAGGAAGCTAGAGGCAGTACCCTAAGCAAACTAATGCAAGGAAAGAAAACCACACATTGTATGTTCTCAGTTATAAGTAGGAGCTAAAGATTCATTACACATGAACACAAAGAAGAGAACAATAGACACTGGGGCCTACTTAAGGGTGGATGGTGGGAGGAGGGAGAGGATCAAAAAACTACCTAGTGGGTACTACTATTCTTATTACCTGGGTAATGAAATAATCTGTACACCAAGCCCATGTGACATGCAATTTACCTATATAACAAACCTGCACATGTGCCCCTGAAGCTAAAATAAAAGCTAATAAATAAATAAATAATTTAGGCTTAAGGGTACATTAATATGCTCATAATTTAAATATACGTGCAGAAGGAAGTCAGTGGAAGGAGATACAACAAAGCCTAACTGTGTAGGCATTATGGTTTTTCTTATTTACGCTTTTCCCTATAATTTTCTACACTAATAAATGTTACAAAATCATCACGTATTTGTATCTAAGTGGCTTCTTTAAACCCCACTATTTTTTATTTATAAATACTGAAATTCAAAGTATAAAAATCAACGTAAGTATTTTAAGAGATTTTTAAAATTATATATTTTATTTCTTAACCAATAATGGAAGCTGGAAAAAAACCCAGCTTTTTCCAGAAAAAAAGGGGAATGAAAAAGCTTAGTGTTACCAGAGGTTTGCTTTTCCAGTTCAGATCCCTCCCTTGGGGATCAGCGATGAAGGCAACAAGGGCAGGGAATTTCGCCTGTGTGCAAACAAAATTCTTCTTCCTGTCCCTTGTGGCACTTTTCCATCCCCTGTCTAATGGAATGGCTCTGAACCAACTGAGGCTGCTCCTCAGGCCCAGCACAACTCGTCCCCTAAATGTGAGCAGGAAGGAATAACTGCAGCCCAGTCCCTGCACCCACCCATTGGCTCCCACCCAATGCTCCAGCCTCTCTGTCTAAGCCAGGAGACGCTGGAGGCTCTGCTGAAATCTTTTCATACACTTCTGAGAAGAGGTGTTCCTTCACAAATCATGACATCAGCAATATGGTCCTCTCAAAGTGTCTGGCATCTGGATGGCTATCTTCTCCAGTCTTCAATGCTGATACAGGGATTGAGCATAGACATACGTGTAACAAAAATATGGAATAGCCCCAATAACTGTATTTTATATGCCAGCTATGTCTAGACCTACTAGAGAGTCAGGTCCTATGCTCACATGCCATTCGTCTTCAATAAAGCAGTATATTATGGTAGCATATTATGGAATATTTCAAATATTTTAAAAGATATACAGAATATTATGATAAACAACAGTATACCAACCACATGGCTTAAGAAACAAATAAGTACATCCCACATGGTCCTACACACCACATAATCCAAATACAATTAATCTTCCCCCAGTATAATGTTTATATAAAAATTATATATGGTTAGAACTTGGGGCCAGATGGTATAGGCTTAAGTGTAATCTCTACCACACAATTAGATAACCTTAAATAAGTTACTTTACCTCTCCATGCTTCTGTTCGTCATCCATATTATGAGCTGATAATAGTATCTACTTCACAAAGATGTATGAATATTATGTGGGTTTAATATATGTAACTGTATTTAATTACATATACATGCATTCAGTTACATATATTAACTAGAATTCTACAGTCCTGAAGATCATTTCTTAATTATACTACTTTCTTAATTAGACTACTATCTTTCTAACTCCTATTCCATTTT
>NW_012115110.1:7166749-7171744 GCF_000951035.1 Colobus angolensis palliatus
TGTGTGTGTGTGTGTGTGTGTGTGTGTGTGTGTGTGTGAGTGTGTGTGTGTGTGTGTACAAACTCTTTGAGATTTTCCACATATGAGATGATGCCATCTGCAAACAGAAATCATTTTACTTCCTCCTTTTAGAGGTGTATGATTTTATCACATTTTCTTGTCTAACTGCTCTGGCTAGAAATTCCAGTGTTACATTGAATTAAAGTGGTACAAGTGGGCATCCTTGCCTTGCTTATGATCTCAGAAGAAAAGCTTCTAGTTTTTCACCATTGAATACTATATTAGTTATGAGAGTTTTAAATGTAGCCTTCACCATGTTGAGATAAATTCCTTGTATTCCTATCTTGTTGAGAGATTTAATCCCAAAACGGTGTTAAAATTTTGTCAATTTTTTGCATCTATGAAGATTTTCATGTGATTTTTACCTTTTATTTTATTAATGTGTCATATCACATTAATTGATTTGCATACATAGAACCATCCTTAAATCCCAAGGATAAATCCCACTTGGTCATGATTATGATACTTTTGATGTGCTATTGAATTCAGTTTGCTGGTATTTTGTTGAGGAGAAGAAAACTCTATATGGAAATGCCAAAGACAGAATATCCAATACAATGCTGAAGAAGAACAAAGTTGAAGAACTGACACTGACTTCAAAACATACTAAAAAACTGCAGCAATCAAGATAGAGTGGTATGAGTGAAAGAACACACACAGATGAATTGAATATAACAGAAGGCCCAGAAATAGACCTACACAAAATATTCAATTGAGTTTGACTATGGAGCAAATTTAATTCAATGAAGAAAGGATTGTCTTTTCAACAAATAGTGCTGGAACAATTGGGTATGCATACATGCAAAAAAAGCATAGACATAGACCTTATAACTTTTACTAAAATTAATGCAAAATAGATTATAAATCCAAATATAAAATGCAATACTATAAAACTTCTAGAAGAAAACATAGGAGAAAAATCTATGTAATCTTGGATTTGGAAATAAGATTTTAGATACAATACCAAAAATGTAATCCATAAGAGAAAAATTTGATAAATTAGACTTTACTAAAATTTAAAATGTTGGCTTATGAAAAAACAGTTTTAGTGGGAGTGTAAACTAGTTCAGCCATTATGGAAGACAGTGTAGCTATTCCTCAAAGACCAAAACAAGAAATATCATTCAACCCAGCAATCACATTACTGGGTTTTTACCCAAAGGAATATAAATCATTCTACCATAGAGACACATGCACAGGTATGTTCAATGCAGCACTATTCATAATAGCAATGACATGCATCAACCTAAATGCCTATCAGTGATAGACTGGATAAAGAAAATGTAGTAAATACACACAATGCAATACTATGCAGCCATGAAAAAGAATGAGATCATAGACTTTGCAGGAACATGGATGAAGCTGGAAATCACTATCCTTAGCAAACTAAGGCAGGGACAGAAAACCAAATACTGCATGTTCTCGTTTGTAAATGGGAGCTAAATGATGAGAACACATGGGCATAGAGTGGGACAACACACACTAACACCTACTGGAGGGTGGAAGGTAGGAGGAGGGAGAGGATCAGGAAAAACAACTAAGGGATACTAGGCTTAATGCCTGGGTGATAAAATAATCTCTACAACAAACCCCCATGACATAAGTTTACCTATGTAACAACAAGCCCGTACTTGTACCCTTGAACTTAAAATAAAGTTACAAAAAAAGAGAATCAAAAGACATGACAGAATTAAAAAAAAATTTGCAGGCCTCATATCTTAAAAAGCATTTGTATTCCAAATGTACAAAAACTGAACCAATACCTCACCAAAGATTAGACAAACCAAAGGCAAACAAGCATGTGAAAAGATAATCAGCATCATACATCATTATGAAAATTCAAATTAAAACATTATGTTACTACTACACACCTATTAGAGTGGCAAGAATCCTAAACATTGACAGCACCAAATGCTGGCAAGAATATAGAGCAAAAGGAACTCTCGTTGATAGCTGACAGGAATAGAAAATGGTACAGCCACTTTAGAAGACTGTTTGACAGTTCCTCACAAAGCTAAATGTGGTCTCATCATATGATCCAGTAATGGTGCTCACAGGTATTCACCCAATTGATTAGAAAACTTATGTCCATACAAAAGCACACATGTGAATGTTTCATAGCTACTTTATTCATAATCACTAAAAAATGGAAACAACTAGTTGGACATGGCAGCTCATGCCTATAATCCCAACTACGTGGGCGGCTGAGGTGGGAAGATTGCTTGAGCCCAGGATTTCAAAGCTGCAGTGCAAAATTTTTGGAATCTACCCATCTGACAAAAGTCTAATATACAGAATTTACAAGGAACTTAAACATATTTACAAAAAGACAAACAACCCCATTAAAAAAATGGGCAAAGGACATGAACAGACACTTCTCAAAAGAAGACATTAATGTAGCCAACAAACATATAAAAAAAAACTCAACATCACTGATCATTAGAGAAATGCAAATCAAAACCACAGTGAGATACCATCTCATGCCAGTCAGAATGGTGATGATTAAAAAGTCAAGAAACAACAGATGCTGGTGACTTTGCAGAGAAAAGGGAATCCTTTTACACTGTTGCTGGGAATATAAATTAGTTCAACAATTGTAGAAGACAGTGTGGTGATTCCTCAAAGATCTAGAAAGAGAAATACCATTTGACCCAGCAATCCTATTACTGGGTATATACCCAAAGGAATATAGATCATTCTATCATAAATATACATGCATGTGTATGTTCATTGCAGCACTATTCACAGTAGCAAAGACGTGGAATCAACTCAAATGCCCATCAATGACAGACTGGATAAAGAAAATGTGGTATATAGACATCATATAATATCATGCAATCATAAAAAGCAATGAGATTATGTCCTCTGCAGGGACATAGACGGACCTGGAAGCTGTTATCCTCAGCAAACTAACACAGGAACAGAAAATGAAACACTGCATGTTCTCACTTACAAACGGGAGCTGACCGATTAGAACATATGGACACACGGTGGGGAACAAGACACACTGGGGCCCATTGAGGGGCTTGGGGGAGGGAGAGGATCAGGAAGAATAGCCAGTGGATGCTGGGCTTAATACCTGGATGATAGGTTGATGTGTGCAGCGAATCACTATGGCACGTGTTTACCTATGTAACAAACTTGTATATCCTGCACATGTACCCTGGAGCTTAAAATAAAAATCGATGGGAAAAAATGGTGTCTTTTAATAGGTGAGTGGATAAAATAAACTGCACTGCATCCAGAAAATCAAATATTATTCCGCAATAAAAATAAATGAACTATCAAGCCACACAAACAGGGAGTGACCTTAAGTGCCTATTGCTAAGTGAAATGAGCCAATCTGCAAATGCTACATTGTGTCTGATTCCAAATATGTGACATTCTATAAAAGACAAAGTATAAAGATGGTCAAATTATCAGCGGTTGTCAGGGGACAGAGGGGGAAAGGAAGGATAATGGGTGAAGCACAGGGGATTTTTAGGACAGTAAAACTATTCTAAATAATACTGTGATAGCAAATATATGACCTTATGCATTTCTAAAGACCATAGAATGTTATAGCACAAAGAATGAACCTTAGTGAATATGAATTTAAAAGATCATTTTGAGATTGGGGGATCCCAGGAAGAAATTTAAACCATGACCAGAGAATCTAACTGTACTACAAATGTATCGAACACTGATAAAAGTGAGGAGAGAAGTTTTCGACTTAAGTGACTCTGGAAATAAGTCAAGTCTGGGAACAGCACATAAACACTGTACTCTAGTTGATAAAGTTATATACCAAAAATAAGGGCTACCAATGCTGATACTACTTACATGTACACTGGAATTGAACAATTAAATAAATGAATGTCAGATGGTAGAATCCAGGCTTCTCACTGTGGAAGTGAGAATTTATAAACAAACAAGTGGAGGAGGCTAGAATGGTACATGTGGAAAGGGATTAGAGCTAGAGACATCAGTATGATCCCATGTTTAGCTTAATATAGATATAAATGGTAACATACATACATATTCATAGATACATGTATATATGAGGGTTAGTATATGCCCCTATATTGCCTTGCTGTGTCAGCTGTGCAGGTCTAAAGAACCAACACTACAGTAGCAATGAGTACATCCAGCACCCAGATCTTAGGTTCTAATATCATTCTCCAGTGGAAGAAACCAGGGCTTCCTGGAGAAATGGCTAATTCTAGTACTGGGGCAGGAAATATACATGATAAGCCTAGAGTATCTTATAGAGTCAGATAGTAAGGAAGTGCTTAAAGGAAAACCCCGTATTGATGGGCATCTGTCAAAGGCACCCAGGAGCCACTGAAAAAGTTCCCAAAGACCAAAAGTTTTTAAAGATTGTGTACATCAAAAGAGTTCTTAGTGACCAATTTGAAAAACGTAATATTACTGGACTATAACCCAAAGCATATAATAAATATTCATGAGTCCAAAGAGGTATAAATAAGTGATTAGTAATTACATACATTTATAAATGGGGAGAAGAGACAGTCTTACACGTGGAAGAATTCCTAATAATTTATGTAGATATTCTTTCCTCAAGAAGGGGGAGCAAAAGTTCCACTCCCTAAAGTGTGAGTTGTGCATAGCAACTATCTTCCAAAAACTGCAGTGTGGAAAGGAAGAAAAAAAGAATAACTTTATAGAGGAGAAACTTGGAAAACACTACCTCAAACAGGTGATCAAGTTCGACATCAACAGCCGCAAATCATGTTGATAATATGGACCTTTGATAAAATGAGATGAAAAATGGCACTTTACCTCTGTGGTCACTCTTCAAATAATCCACAGCCCCACTCTTCTCATGAAAAAGTCATCAAAAAAAAATTCTCAATAAAGAGGTACTCTCAAAAACACCTGACCAGTATTCCCCAAAACTGCCAACGTCATCAAAGACAAGAAAAGGATCAGAAA
>NW_012115110.1:7172389-7229332 GCF_000951035.1 Colobus angolensis palliatus
GAAAAACATCCTAAAAACTTAAAGTCTATTAAAATTTAAGTTAGATAATGAAAATTTCCTTTAAGCCTTTTCATGTTTCCCATTCCTTGCCGGGTAAAATTGAAACTCCATCCTTAGGACTGAGTACCATCTCTTATCTTTGTCCCCTTTCCAACTCTCACTCTCTTCAACACTTCCAGGGGACTTCCCATGTTCCTGCGGAAAACAAACATGATACCCTCCCACGATTCGCTTTGGAGATATTTCTTCTGCATGACATTTGATTACCCTAGATCTCTCCAGGAAAATGGCTTGTCTTTGAAGGTTCAGCTCACTCGTTCCCTCCTCAGACAAGTCTTCTGTCACCCTACTCTAATGGATTGATTGGGAACCTTTTCTCTATGCAATTTGGCAACTAGAGATTACAATTTAGTCCTGCTTCTCAGTGTGGGCCATGAGTCAACAGCATAGGCGTTACCAGGGAGCTTGTTAGAAATGCTGAACCTCAACTCTTCCCAAACCAAAAGAACCAAAAGTGGCATTTTAACAAGATCTCCAGATTATTCATAGCCTTATTAGAGTTTAAAATGCTTTCAGTATCTAGAATCTAGCTCTCCTTAAGCCCTTAGCACATGGTTCTCCGGTTGTTTTAATTGCCTGTGTCCTTGCCAAGCTATGAAAACACCTGAGTGACAAGGGTTATGTTTCATTTTTTTTCTTTATCTTCAATATGATCACGGTATCTGGAACATTCAGGGGAACCAAAATGAATTAATGACTGGCTCAAGGACATATTAAATGAAAGTATGTGTTACAAAGCTTTACAGTGTTTATAGGTTTATACCTAACACTATTTTGCTTGCCAAAATTTGTGAACAACTGATAGTCAAGAGTCAGACAGATGATGTACAAAACATCGAATTTATTGCAGACAAAGCAGGTTTGGCAGAACATGGCTTTGTTGCACAGCTAAGCAGCTTTTGAATACTTTGCCCAGAATTAGGCAGACAAAAAGCTTACCCGAGGTTTCCCTTTGGGGGTGGGGATCTGCTCTCTGAAAACCTAAGGCATGGAGGAGCAGCCCCGCCTTGTGCTTTCTGCAGGCAGAGTCCAAAGAAAGTAGAAATAGAAGTGTCTTTCACCCTGCTCAGGTTCATCTGCCAAACACACAGTCAGCCCTCCACCCTTCCTTCTGTGTGACCCTCATGAAGAAATCAATGCTCCCTGTACCCAGTGGGAAACTGAGAGGAAAAAAAGGAGGAGGCACAAAAGGATAAAAGATGAAAACAACACATGAACTATGATGATGATGATTTTAACAATTCACGGGGAAGATCATGCACCTGACACTGAGAAAGAATACTGAAGGGTGCTTGACTTTTAGGATGAGGCCCTCCAACCTGCCAAGCTGTCAATCAAACTAGAACTGCACATGTGGATTCTGAGGGTTTAAAATGTCTCATTCAGCCTACAACCCCAACGAGGACACCCAAACTAAAGGGTGTGGTTACAATCACTGTGCTTTATTTACCTCTGCCAGTGGGCTCATTGTTTTCCAACAACTTCTTCCTCTATTGACTAGAAAGTTACACAATATGAAACGTAATGACACCCTTAACCTGTTCAATAAGTATCAACTCTAAGCAACCAACAGTGATAAACTAAATTCTGAGGGAGCCAGAGACGTAAAAAGATCCTTTAATGCAGTCTAATACGAAAATACAAGGGCTCAGATATTGTTATTTAAAGTATTATTTATTCTTTGCCTTTTCTGTACCATTGAATACTACAAAACTTGTTTTGTTTTCTTGCAAACCTTTGGGTAATTTACATTATAGTATAATATGTATCCTAATAATTTAATATTAATATTATGTATTATAATAGCTTAATAATCTCATACCTATTATAATCCTCAATCAGGTAGAATGCCATATTCTATAAGTTCCCAGGTCTTCTTGAAATGCCATTTAATATATGTGATTTAAGATCCATTTGTGTATCACCCTAAGTGGTTAAGATGATGATACTCACTAGTCATACACATTTAAAAAATACACACATTCCAGTATATCAACTGCCACAATTTTGAAAGTTTTGATTGCTGATAGTATTGTCAAGGGGGAACAGAGTCTTCGAGGCCGTTGGTTTTACCCATAAGCCTGCAACCCATCCTAATGCTCAAGCAGACATGCAAGGCTGGTTTCCCCTGATCCTTTGGAAAAAGATCTATGTTAGCAACAGAGGATGTGAAACATTCAGCATGCATGGTCATACACCTCTAGCTAGTGCCCTTGGCAGGCATTACTAATTGATCACAGCAGACTTCTCCCTTGACCTGGATGTTGCTTTCTTGAGCCAGAACTCAGGGCAGCCACTACTAATTGATTGGAGTTTGCATGTGAAATTAAAACTATCTGATATCCCATGGGCTTCTGTGAGCTGGAAACTTTCTCTCCCATTCTCCTTCCCCCAATCTCAACCCAAAACATAGCTGTATGTAGATGCCTCAGCCTCTGCTTTGGTTGTGTGTGATCTTTTTCCAATGTCAGCTCAAGGTTTCTGTTCTTTACTGCCAGGTTGCCAGCATCTAGAGAAGTGTGTGGCATATATTTGTTCCAAGAATGAAGGAATAGGTAAAGGTAGGTGACGAAAATTAATGCAGGGATTATAGGAGAAGACCAGGTCTGGACAAAGTGGAGGTTTGAGCAATCCCACTACTGGGATTCATTTCCAAAGGCCATGAAATCTGTATATCTAAAGGGTATCTGCACTGTCGTGTTTATTGTAGCACTATTCACAATAGCCAAAATATGGAATTAACCTAAGTGCTCATCGATGGATGAATGGATAAAGAACATGTGACATATGTATACAATGGAACACTATTCAGCCATAAAAGAAAATAAAATGTTGTCATTTACAGCAACATGAATGAGCCTGGAGGATACTGTGTTAAGTGAGTAAGTCAAGCACAGAAAGAGAAATACCACGTGTTCTCACTCATGTGTGGGAGCTGAAAAGTTGAGCTCATGGAAGTAGAGTAGAATTGTGGTTAACAGAGGCTGGAAATGGTAGGAGGGAGAAAAGGCTAGGTAGAGGTTGGTTAACAGATACAAAATTACAGCTACATAGGAGGAATGAATTCAGGGGTTTTGCTGCACTGCAGGGTGGATATAACAATAGCTTACTGTATATTTCCTCCTTTTTAGAGATGGGTCTTTACTGTGTTGCTAAGACTGAAGTGCAATGGCTATTCACAAGTGTCATCATAGCTGACTGTAGCCGCAAACTCCTGGGCTTCAGCGTTCCTCCTGTCTCAGCCTCCTGGGTAGCTGGGACTCAGGCGCGCCACCACACCCAGCTAGTATATTTCAAAAAGTTAGAAGAGAGGATTTTGAATGTTTCCCACATAAATAAATGAAAAATATTTGAGGTGATAGATACAATTACCCTAATTTGATCATTACACACTGTATACATGTGTCAAAATCTTGCTCTATGTCGCATAAATATGTACAATGATTATGTGTCAACTAAAAGTTAAAGGAAAAAAAAAAGACAAGCTTTGAAATCAAATAATACAACAATAACAAAGTTCAGGTTTGGACTGAGTGAGCCTAAAGTATCTGTGGGGCATCTTCCTCCCCTGACACCCTCTGCTATCACACAGACCCTGGGAGCACAGGAGGTATGCATGGCTCAGAACAGGGCCGGGAAGCTCACACAGGTCCAGTCAGTATTTGTTGATGGAGGCTGAATTCACAAGCCCATGGACTGTATGTGCCTGGAGAGCAGAAGGATCTGGATTAGCAGCACAGATCTGAAAGACATT
Source organism: Colobus angolensis palliatus (assembly GCF_000951035.1). Taxonomy (NCBI): domain Eukaryota; kingdom Metazoa; phylum Chordata; class Mammalia; order Primates; family Cercopithecidae; genus Colobus; species Colobus angolensis. The sequence goes on from NW_012115110.1 coordinate 7,176,204, forward strand.
CAAGGTAAAGCCAAACGGAGAGCTCTGGGTGAATAGAAAATAACCGGGTAGGATTCATCTTTTATTGATGAAAGTGCTGGAGAACAGTTTTATCATTTCAACAACTCAAGCTGAGACTTTAAGAAAAATATGAACTTTCGCTCTTTGAAATGGATTAATTGGCTACACAATATAACCTTGTAGAAACATAGAAAATACCCCATCGAGACTAAAACATGTCAAGGAAAAAGACTTTTGGAGAGCTATAGAGGTAAAAATATAATAACAAATACTTATAATAACACAGTTATATACTGCATATTTATCACATTTATTATATCACATATTATATATATCATAAACATATCTACACAAATAAAACAGGGCAAACTATCTTTGGAAAATCAAGTACACTAGAACCACAGCCCACCATGAGTACTCAAAAATTTAAAAACTCTGTCTAAGTTTAGGTAGGCTGAGGAGGTTGTTAAGGATTCACAACAGATCTCAGAACTTTGGATGGCTTTTGTGCAAACACCCATCCAGGTCTGATGGCTGCTGATACAATGACATGCTCCCGTGTATGGCACGCTATATGGTGTCCAGGGAAGATTGCTAAGTATTTCTATACCTATTTTTTTAAGTATAGTGCATTGTACTACATACAGAATTAAATATTCTTAAATTATGCAGGAAAATCCTTTAGGTATATAATGCCATTTTGATTTTTTTTTTTTTTTTTGAGATAGAGCTTCGCTCTTGTCACCCAGGCTGAAGTGCAATGGTGCAATCTCGGCTCACTGCAACCTCCACCTCCCGGGTTTAGGCAATTCTCCTGCCTCAGCCTCCCGAGTAGCTGGGACTATAGGCATGCACCATCATGCCCAGTTAATTTTGTATTTTTAGTAGAGACAGGGTGTCACCATGTTGACCAGGCTGGTCTCAAACTCCTGACCTCAGGTGACCCGCCTGCCTTGGCTTCCCAAATGCTGAGATTACAGGCGTGAGCCACTGTGCCTGGCCTTGATTGCATCTTTTAAGCTGCTATTGGATGACTCCTTTATGCAAGATCTTCATTTACTATTAATCTTACATCTATTTCCTAGCACCTATATAACTCCTGAACGCCAGCATGTCACCAACAACACAAAGCTCTTGCCATTGAGAAAATACAACCTAAAAAAAATTATTATCATTGAGGAAGAAAGAAAATATTGGATGTTATCCCTCGGCATTTCTCAGGGAGTTAGTCACCAGATGGGAAATCCAGCCCATGGTGAACTCCTTCTTACTGGTCATTCAAGAATTTCCCTGGGACTTTGCTGTCATGTAATTAATCACACACTAGGTCTGCAATCTGATGTTCACTTTAGCTTTATTTACAAGAGTAAGATCAAAGGGGAAAAAAAAAATAGAGAGAGACAGAGATGGGAGGAAAGGAGGAGAGGAAATAGGTAGAAGGAGGAAAACAAAAAGAGAAAGGAAAGGTATCACCTAAAGGGCCAACATATTGGGAAATGGGCAAATTATATTACGTTCACATGACAGAAACTATACGTCTGCCAACATTTTCTTTTCAAAAAACTTAATATAGGGAAATCTTTCTAATAAATGTTAAACTTTTAAAAGCAAAATTTAAAGCCATATCTATCAGATAATTGCAACTTCATCTGAAAATATTTATCATACAGAAAAATGACTATAAAAGTGAAAATAGTAATTACATCTTGGTAACAGTCAGATTATTTTTATTTTCTTCTATGTGTCTTCCTGTATTTATTTACTTATTTTTTGAGATGGAGTTTTGCTTTTGTTGCCTAGGCTGGAGTGCAATGGCACAATCTCAGCTCACTGCAACCTCCGCCTCCCAGGTTCAAGTGATTCTCCTGCCTCAGCCTCCTGAGTAGCTGGGATTACAGGCATGTGCCACCACGCCTGGCTAATTTTGTATTTTTTAGTACAAAATTAGACGGAGTTTCTCCATGTTGGTCAGCGTGGTCTCAAACTCCCAACCTCAGGTGATCTGCTCGCCTTGGCCTCCCAAAGTGCTGGGATTACAGGCGTGAGCCACTGCACTCAGCCGTCTTCCTGTATTTATCATCCTGTATTGCTCCCCAAACAAGCATGCTTTATTTTACAAACTAAAATAACAAATGCTACATTAAAAAAATACATCTGATTATCTTTTGTATTTTTTAAATACATGTAAAGTACTCAACCAAGATTAAAAAGTGTGATGTGTTGGGGCTCAGAAACCGATACCCCAAAATATGGGGTTTTGACACATTCTGAAGACGGCCCCTCTGACCACCCGCCCCACCCCCACTGTCTCTCCCAAATTGTAGGATGAAGTTGTTCTCTGAAGTTTCTTATCTGTCTGTAGTTCAGACCCCCCAAGGAAGAAAACAGTGTCCTCCAGCTGGTCCCTTCCCTGAGTTTCCCTAACTGTACTCCTGTCACAGGAAAAAAAGATTCAAGTCTGTCAACAAACTGGACAGACTTTTGTCACAAACCATTTTCTGCTCTGTGGGCCCAAGAGGCTTTGTTTAGAGCCCATGGAATCCTCCCTCATCATCACCAATGACTCCTCAGCAGAAATCCACATCTCCCTTTCCCATAGCCTGTTTTGCCAGGATCCAAGCCCCCACTCTTTCTGTAACCTCAAGACATTTTATAAGCTTCTGCACCCCATGAGGGGGTGAGTCTTCATTCGGGACTTTCCATGTATACGTATTAAATAAATGTGTATGCCTTTTCTCCAGTTAACCTGCTTTTGCAAGTTGACGTTTCAGCAAACTTTCAGAGGGCCAAGGGGAATCCTTTGACCTTACAGATAGTTCCTTGATGGACAGCAAAAAGATAACTTATTAATATATAATTCAAACATATGTCCTAACACACATGACATATTCTAATTAGGAATCACTAATATATATATTGAAAATAGGATTCATAGAACCCATGTGATCTGACACGGTGTGTCTATTTAGAGTCTAGTATATTTCATCATCTCAGAATTGAGCATGTTAAGACAGAGTAACAGTAATATCACCGAAAAGGAGTTTTAGAAATATAAACATCCTCAGCCCTCCCCCACCTCAATATTTTATTGGTGGTCTTGTTATTTATAGTAAACTATTATCATGTAACAAAAACCACCAATGAAAAGGGAAATACATGGACTCTGTTATCTTCTCAGGAAATGTCTTCAGGTAAGGCTGGTGTCTATACTGTAGTTTTATTTCATGACCTCCTCATCCCTGTCTGGGTGAGACAGCCCCTTGGGGCTGGTAAACGTGACTGATTATCAAGGCTGAATAGAAGGGCCGGATAATGCAGCACCGTGTGCTTGGTCAAAGACTCCAGGATCACACCTAGACCCTCTTTTTCTACCCTCTTTCTGTTATCCTACCTCCCGTGGCCACCAAAGTGTCCCCAGCACCTCTAGCTTATTCTCCCAGGGACTTCCACGAGCCATACACAGAACAGGGCAGAAATGCTGGTCTCATGATGGTGCGTTTCCCAGTGCCATCCCAGAGCTGCCAGCTTTATCTCGCACCCTCTCTAAAGTTTCCCCCAGTCCCAGAAGCCCACACACATGCTTTGTAAAAGCCACTGTCTGCAGCGAGGCACACCAGGGCGGGAACCTCTCCTGTGTTCACAGCTTTCTGCCTGGGGACTGGCTGCTTTGGTACTGGACAGAAATTGCTTAGTCAGAGCCAGGCCCTGGGAAAAAGTGTTGGGCAGAGACGGCCCCGACCATCACGGCATCAGCACCACTTTCCTCTGCTGATACAGGGCATTTAAAGGCTCCAGAGAACTCACCTGCTTCAAGAAGCTTTTCCAGGATCACTCTCAATGGAGGACTTCGATTCTTGCCCATTTGCTGACTTTTCTCAACTCTATGGCTCTGCTCTGACCTGGCTAGCTCACTCACTCCATCTATCTTCCTAGCTACCTAGCTCTCATCTATCTAGCTATCGTTTATCCACCCCTGTGACCTTTAACATTTTTGCTTATGTTTCCAAATTTATCACTGTTGTAAAACTATCCAGTGGACTCCCAAAACTATGAGACAGTCCTTCTCGAAGGGTGGTCCCCGGACCAGTAGTGTCAGAATGACCTGGGAACATGTCAAAAATGCAAATGTCCAGGTTCCACCCCAGATGTACTAAATGAGAAACTCTGAGAGGGTTTAAAAATAAGCCACCCAGTTGACGCTGATTTGTGTTCGGGATTGAGAACTATTGCCGTGGGATTTAACACCCACCAGCATCCATTTAAATATATATAATATATATATGTAATCATAAGCTGTTTTTTAACGGTTGGAAAATTTATATCATTCTTTTTACTCCTTGGACTCTTCTTCCACAGAATTTTATCACAATGTAATACATTTTTCAGGCTTGAGAGTCTTCTGTTCATTACTCTATCACACTTCTCTGGAATAAAGAAATACATACGGAAATATTATCACTTTAAAATTTTTGTCTATAAGATACTAAATATTAAACTTTTTTCTAGCTGTTGTAATTATACTATTATAATAATTTATAAAACATCAAACTTTTCATAAATATTATTCAACAAATATTACAAATTCATCTCCTAATAAGATGAGTGAGAATCTCTTTATTCTCAGTAGTTCACATATCCTCTGATGAACTAATCATCTTGCTTACTGCATGAATGAGCTGGGAGTCAGCATCAATTCTATTATTATTTAACACTAAATGCTGAAAAACTGTGTTTGCCTAAATAAGTAGATGAGAACAGAAGTTTTGTTAAAACAGTTCTTAATTAATTGACTCTTTTCTAAACTATATAACCAAAACTGTATAGTAATCTAACATTGGAAATTATTTTCAAAACCTAAAAACATGACTAGAATCCTCTTCAACTTTGTTGAAAGAGAAAAACTAGAACCTGCTTATCTGGTAACAGGATGTTACCCTGCTATTAACAAGTTCTTGTAATTTTTGAAATTTCTGGAATATATATGCCCCCCAAATATTGACCAAGACTTATCAAATGACTTTCCTGAAGATGTACCTTTCTTAATATAAACATTTTGGAAAATCAAATGTTGTGATTTGTATTATAGTAATTTTTAACTAGAATATCCCTGTCTATGATGCTGCTGCACTGTAAAGCTTCTACTTAAGGGAATGGCATTGGCACAGCCTCTGGTACAGGTCATAGTCCCTGGATATGTGCAATGTGGTGGCCCTAACATGCTGTTGCCTTATCAGTTACTTAAAATATATTTTCATTAAAATTAAGAACACAACTCAGTTTATGGAAAATAACCTTCATGTGTTCTAATTAGCCAAATGAGGAATCGTTGTCAGTCCAATCAAGTCAGCCTTAATTTCTGTCAGAGGAAAAAAAAAAAGGTGTGACTTAATTTTGAGTTAAAAGTGTTGATATGCACCCCTTGACCAACAGTCTTTCTTCTGAATTTGTAATTGGACACAGAGATAAATGAGGAGAAGGTGCTTGCTGTGCATTACCGACCACATGAGATAAGGGGCAACAATTTTCATGCTAAAACCTTTGCCTCAGTTGTCCTGGGGCTCATCCTCCTGAGCAAGACATCCTTTACCAACAATCAGGACACAGAAGGGAGGTCATTGAAAACAAAACAGGGCAAAGCACCCTTTCCACTACCCACTCTGACACAGATCTGAACACAGTCCATTCGAAAACAGGACAAAGCCCTTCTTTCTACCAGGCCTCACTCGACAAAGTGTGCATAACCCAGGGAGATAAACCAAGTCCTGTGGGTGTCTCTGCCCTGCCATGGGTTGGATAATTGTCCCCAGAAAGATATGTCCACTGCCTAATATGCAAAGCCTGTGAATGTGACTCTATTTGCAGATGTAATTAAGTCAAAGATCTCAAGACGAAATCATCCTGGATTGCGCCGGGGGCTCCTCCATCCTGTCGCATGTGTCCTCATAAGAGACACTCAGAGGGAGACAGATACACGGGGAGCAGAACAGAAGGCGCTGTGAAGACAGAGGCAAAGACTGAAGTGATGCAGCTTTGGGCCAACGGATGCCTGGAGCTCCCTCAATGCTGGAAGTGGCAAGGATCCCCCTAGAAACTCCACAGGGAGTGTGACCCAGCTGGCACCTTCATTTTGGACCTCTGGCCTCCTTCCAGAACTGTGAGAGTATAAGTTTCTGTTGTTTTAAATCACCAAGCTTGTGGTACTTTGTCTTGGCAGACACAGGACGCAGACACATGCACTTAGGCTGAGGGAGGCTTGCCAGAGCCAGTCTTCCTCACTGCACAGCATCTGCTGTTTCTCAGCTTCTTGGAAGATGCCAGATGAGCGTACCCTTATTTTGTATTGTAAGGAAAGGTGATTATAAAAAGGGGATTGAGAAAGCAAATGATTGAGAAGCATGATTGAAGAAGTGAAGCAAAAGCATCTTCTAAAACAGCCAGGCTGGGGCTGGCCAGGTGGGGCCTGTGCTCCAGTTAAGGACAGGCAGAACCCTTACATGCATGTTACTGGGTAAAACAAACTGAGATGTTTGATGCTTTCTTTGAGATCTGAGTTTCTGGTTCTATAAATAGGAACTTACTCAACTGAGACTTAAAAGGAAAATATGTCCCTAGAGTCCTTGTCCCTTAATAATGAAGCAGAGAATCAGGTCTGGGCAAATCAGATCATAATTTTCAGAAGGATAAAACAGGGATGACATATTCTCCACCCCAGGCCCCTTTGCACTTTGGGTTCAAATGAGTCATCTCTTCTCCAGCATTTGGAGTCCATGGCGTTCCATTCTCAGCTGTTCTTTCGTCCCTGTGAAGAGGAGCCATGGGCTTGACCCTGTCTCTGGGCTTGTGTCCTCATTGGGCTCCCCAGTCTGCATCTCATGCTCACTCTAGCTCCAGTGATTATCAAAGTTTGTGTTTCTCCCTTGGTTGGTGTGAAAGGACATCTGCACTCTACATGCCTGTCAGAGCGCACCTGCAGCTTAGCACCAAGCCGGGATCACCAGCTAGTAGTTCAGAGACAAACTATGGACATAGGACTGCCTGAGGGGTACAGTGCACCCTTGCTCCAGATTGGTACTTCTGAAAATGGAAAGTCACACCCTTTCAGAGCCTGGTGAAGGAATGGACTTTCAACCCATGTGCTACACAATCATATTTTTGTGTACAATTGTGTGGGAGTACACAGACGCTCCCCCAACAAAGTCCATTCCTATGAAACCCAGTGGTTATAGATATCCTTGAAGTTATGCAGACCATCAAAAAGCTGTACACCCGGTCTCAAAATTTATTTCCCTGTTAAGATGTTCATACCAAACTGCAGTTTAGCCTCCTGCCATCTGCTTCCAGTGAGGACTCCTGAACAAAAGTGCTCTGCACTTCCCCACTTACTTTGCAGTAGAACGGTTGGGAATGATGTTCCTCCTAATACAGGGCATTGTCTTCATGACATAATGAGAAGACCTTCTCCCAGCTCTGCAGGCCTCAACTAGCCAGGCCTCCTTGGATAAGCGTTTATGTGGGCGGAGTCTGTGACCCAGCATGATATCCTTTATGTGATGCGGAGCTGGATTTGCTGCTCTCCTCTTTGCAGATAAGCCTCGTCCTGGCCGTATCTTTTTTTTTTTTTCCTCAACCCTGATTTCCTCACTTATTTTTTTAAAAAATAATTATTCACCATTATTATTGTATGGGAGTCTAAGTCTCTGATACAATAATAATGGTGAATAATTTTTTTTTTTAAATAAGTGAGGAAATCAGGGTTGAGGAAAAAAAAAAAAAGATACGGCCAGGACGAGGCTTATCTGCAAAGAGGAGAGCAGCAAATCCAGCTCCGCATCACATAAAGGATATCATGCTGGGTCACAGACTCCGCCCACATAAACGCTTATCCAAGGAGGCCTGGCTATTTTAGGCCTGCAGAGCTGGGAGAAGGTCTTCTGACTTCAAACTATACTACAAGGCTACAGTAACCGAAACAGCATGGTACTGGTACCGAAACAGAGATATAGACCAATGGAACAGAACAGAGCCCTCATAAATAATACCACACATCTATAGCCATCTGATCTTTGACAAACCTGACAAAAACAAGAAACGGGGAAAGGATTCCCTATTTAATAAATGGTGCTGGGAAAATTGGCTAGCCATAAGTAGAAAGCTGAAACTGGATCCTTTCCTTACTCCTTATACGAAAATTAATTCAAGATGGATTAGAGACTTAAATGTTAGACCTAAAACCATAAAAGCCCTAGAAGAAAACCTAGGTAATATCATTTAGGACATAGGCATGGGCAAGGACTTCATGTCTAAAACACCAAAAGCAATGGCAACAAAAGCCAAAATTGACAAATGGAATCTAATTAAACTAAAGAGCTTCTGCACAGTAAAAGAAACTACCATCAGAGTGAACAGGCAACCTACAGAATGGGAGAAAATTTTTGCAATCTACTCATCTGACAAAGGGCTAATATCCAGAACCTATAAAGAACTCAATCAAATTTACAAGAAAAAAACAAACAACCCCATCAAAAAGTGGGCAAAGGATATGAACAGACACTTCTCCAAATAAGACATTCATACAGCCAACAGACACATGAAAAAATGCTCATCATCACTCGCCATCAGAGAAATGCAAATCAAAACCACAATGAGATACCATCTCACACCAGTTAGAATGGCAATCATTAAAAAGTCAGGAAACAACAGGTGCTGGAGAGGATGTGCAGAAATAGGAACACTTTTACACTGTTGGTGGGACTGTAAACTAGTTCAACCATTGTGGAAAATAGTGTGGCGATTCCTCAAGGATCTAGAACTAGAAATACCATTTGACCCAGCCATCCCATTACTGGGGATATACCCAAAGGATTATAAATCATGCTGTTATAAAGACACATGCACACGTATGTTTATTGCAGCACTATTCACAATAGCAAAGACTTGGAATCAACCCAAATGTCCATCAGTGACAGACTGGATTAAGAAAATGTGGCACATATACATCATGGAATACTATGCAGCCATAAAAAAGGATGAGTTCGTGTCCTTTGTAGGGACATGGATGCAGCTGGAAACCATCATTCTCAGCAAACTATTGCAAGAACAGAAAACCAAACACCGCATGTTCTCACTCATAGGTGGGAACTGAACAACGAGATCACTTGGACATAGGAAGGGGAACATCACACACCGGGGCCTATTGTGGGGAGCGGGGAGGAGGGAAGGGGGAGGGACAGCATTAGGAGATATGCGTAATGTAAATGACTAGTTAATGGGTGCAGCACACCAACATGGCACATGTATACATATGTAACAAACCTGCACGTTGGGCACAGGTACCCTAGAACTTAAAGTATAAAAAAAAAGTTTATTCACCAAGGAAGATTACAGTATCTGGGGCATATGCTGAAGGCGGTTCATTTGGTTTCTCTCTCTGTGGAGTTTTTCTCTCTTATTTCCTCCTACTCCTCTCTTCTCCCACCTGACACTTCCACCCAGACATTTCCAGAAGAAGAGTTTTCAAGGGCTACTCCTCATCACTGCATCAGCCTTTCCGGGCATGAGCAAAACACTCCAGAGACTGACAGGTGCAGCTGAGATGGCTTTCTGGCTTCATCCCCCAAAGTGAAAAACAAATAGGTAATAATAGAAATTCCTATGAATATATAGATTGTACAATGCTTATTTAAAAAATTTGGTCTCTTGGCCACACATGGTGGCTCACGCCTGTAATCCCAACACTTTGGGAGGCCAAGGTGGGTGGATCACTTGAAATCTGGAGTTCGAGACCAGCCTGATCAACATGGTGAAAGGCTGTCTCTACTAAAAATGCAAAATTAGCCAAATGTGGTGGCGCATGCCTGTAATCCCAGCTACTCAGAGGCTGAGGTAGGAGAATCGCTTGAACCTGGGAGTAGGTGGTTGCAGTGAACCAACATCGCACCACTACACGCCAGCCTGGGCAACAAGCGCAAAACTCCATCTCAAAAAAAAAAAAAGAAAAAGAAAGAAAGAAAAATAAATTTGGTCTCTTGCAGATATTTGTGAAAAGCTTCCTCAAGCCTGTTTTTTTTTTTTTAATAAAGAGGCATAATAAACAGACAAATACATTTCTTAAGAGTCTATTATCTCTATCCCTCATCCAATAATAATCCATGATATCTGTCCTGACGCTTTCTGTCCCCAGAGTGAGATTGCCAACTACGTTGCCTTTTTAAAAAAATATGTTTGTGTATGACACAGCTAGCAGTTAACTGAGGTTTAGTCAGTTAGACAGGTGCATATAGAATGTTGGTTGTTATATAGCAGTTTAAATAATATGGCCAGTTGTTATGCTCAGCAGCAAGTTAGAATGCAGTACATTTTAGTAGAATTAAACTGGCTATTATAACTCAATAACCCTCACCTCCAGGTGTATCTCCAAAGAAATTACAAAGGTAAATTGAGAAGAACGAGCTTTTTACTTTTTCCCCGGAGAGGCATCCAATTTTAACAAAGCTATTACTGGTCTAGTGCTGTCACATAGGAAAACTGATTCTTAGTAATTCACAAAGGAAGATTTGTAACTAATTAGGTCCCCTCTGCCAAAATTAAGACACAAACCAATTACAAAATGGACACTTTTAAGTGTAGCATCAAAGATGTTTGCAGCTGTTGACAACAAGAAAGCAGATGACAAACTGTAACAATGAAAAAAACAAAATCAAACACATTTTTAATACATGAAAATGTGGAGGAAATTAATAAGAGATCAAACGGAACTGATTTTCAGTAGTTACAAATCAAACAAGAGATAAACCAAAAATGACTTCTTATCTTTAGCTTAATAGCCACCAAACCAGAGCCTTGAAAAAAAATGTTTTTTACACAAAAAAGTAAAAGAACAAGAAAATGGGATTTTGTTACCCTACTTACAAAACAAATATTTTCTTAATTTGGGCTTCAATCATTTTAATAGGTGCTATTTTGTGTTTGAGTATATTTCCTCCTTTCACAGCCCATAAATCTGTGGGAGAAAATGTCAAAGGACCATTTTCTTTCTAATGAGTCTCTATTGTCTGATCTTAACTGTGGATCTTTCATGTTATGTTATTTTAAATGTAGTGTAACTCATGATATATTTTGCCAATAACTTATGTCAGTTATAACGTAAACATTGAGGAGGTTGGTATGTAAAAATTAATTTAATAACTGTTGAAGCAATTGCTCTCAAATTCTTTTTATCATATTGCTTAGTTCAATTTTGATCATTAATATCCCATGGGGGTCATTACACAGCTTTGCCTCTTTCTGTAGAATTCACCAGTGTTTTAATTTTTATCATTTGATTTCACAATTAAAGGATTTTTCTCAAATCCATGACATCATTCAGATCATTCAGTGTTTCATTCTTGAGCTCTAGGAGTAGGTTAAATGATATGTAAAATCCTTTCTCCTTCCAGTTCATGGTGCTGATTCTAGCATTAACCACCTGGGCCAAATCCCAAGGGCACTGTTTACCTGCTGTGGGACTTAGTGCAGTTATTCACCAGTATGTGACATCTATCTGTAAAAAGGAAGGAATAATGTTACTGATCTCACAGAGCAGATTAAAACAATCCAATCACTCATGCCTAGTCCATGGGAAGCTCCTAGCAAAATCACTGCTATCATTGCTGTTCTGACTGTAATTAGTAATAACATGATTATCGTTTTTGTAGTTTTAGTTGTCATCTTGCTATAGTCCTGAGAAAGCCTCAATTCCCTTCTCAATAAAATAACGTTGAAGATACAGGGAAACTTTAAAATTTATAACGAAATGAACGAAAAATCTTGGATGAAGTTCAAGTTGCTTTTCTGTTTTTGGCCTACGGAAGAAGTTTGCACCAACTCTTGGTAGATGGAACTGGGTTGAGATAAACTTAGGTCAATAAAGTTTGGATGACCTTTGATGTTCCCTACAGAGTCCACTAGAAAGGGTGAGGCAAGATGGGCCTAGATGTTGCGTTCTGAAGATCTGAAGATGGACAAACCTCCCTCTGATCATCTAAAAAGTGACTTGGGTGCCCCGGGGGTGGGAGTATGGCTGCATGGAATCCAGAGATCCAAACGTGGAGAATTGCCAGGTCTCCAGGACTCTGCCCCTGAAGATGGCCTTGGGAAGGAAAAAGATCACAACCAAACACTGAGAAAGTACTAGCGGACATCATCTTGAGACCTCAGCTACGGTACATGCCTCAGTCAGAAACTAACCATGGCAACTGAAGCCTGACTCCAAACGGAGCCTGCGGGAGGCAGGAAAAGAGGCAGCCAGAAGCCATGAGAAGCGTGGAGGGACAGGCTTCTGGGGAAGTGAAGAGACGTTACATAAAATTTGTTTTTAATGTGTGATAAAAACATTTTATAAGGTGATGAGCTGCATTAGGGTGGGAAATAAAGTAAATTATATGGTGGATGAATTCAAGTGTGCTACTGGCTGTGCAGAAGAAAAGACAGGCAAGATAGAAAATAATAACCTAACGAATAACCTGTTTGGAAAGTTTCAGATTATATAACAAAGCCAGAAAGAGAATAAAACATTTGCAGTTTCTCCTATCACTCGGTAGAGTCAAGATTCAAAAAAAAAAAAAGTCACTATTACCTTTAAAAATAAGAGGTTAAACAATTTTTGAAAAAACTTAAAAATGATAGGATATTCGACATGACCACTGGCTCAAAATGAAATAAAAACCATAGTTATGAGATGTAAATATAAAATTAAAATTGAAATCTGATGCAGTAGCTCACGCCTGTAATCCCAGCACTTTGGGAGGCTAAGGCAGACGGATCATTTGAGGTCAGGAGTTCAAGACCAGCCTGATGAACATGGTGAAACCCCATCTCTACTAAAAATACAAAAAAATTACCTGGGTGTGGTGGCACATGCCTGTAATCTCAGCTACTTGGGAGGCTGAGGCAGAAGAATCACTTAACCCGGGAGACAGAGGTTACAGTGAGCCAAGATCATGCCACTGCACTCTTGCCTGGGTGACAGAGTGAGACTCCATATCAAAAAAAATTAAATTAAAAATAAAAGTAGAACATATAAAAAATTAAAGCATATGGCCAAGTATGTAACCAGAGGAAAATTCACAGCTTTCAATGCTTTCATTACAGATGAGATGAAACCAAGTGAACTCAACAATCTACTAAAGAAATTCACAAGGCCGGGCGCGGTGGCTCACGCCTGTAATCCCAGCACTTTGGGAAACCGAGTCAGGCGGATCACTTGAGGTTGAGAGTTCAAGACCAGATTGACCAACATGGAGAAACTGCGTCTCTACTAATAATACAAAATTCGTCGGGCATGGTGGGGCATGCCTATAATCCCAGCTACTCGGGAGGCTGAGGCAGGAGAATCACTTGAACCTGGGAGGTGGAGGTTGCTGTGAGCTGAGATCATGTCATTGCACTCCAGCCTGGGCAACAAGAGCAAAACTCCGTCTCAAACAGAAGAAAGAAGAAATTCACAAAAGGCACTGCACAGGAAGGAGGAAGAGGAGAAGGAGAAAGGAAAGAAGGAAAAGAAGAAGGAGAGAAAGAAATAACAATTGCAGGGGAAGTCTTTTAATTTGAATTAAATCTAAAAGATGCCTTTTTTGTTTAAAAAAAAGACAACCTCTTGAAACAAAAAAAGACAAACAAAAATTTCAAAAATCAGGAAAAATAAAAAAGTAAATTGTCCTCAAAAGCACAAAAACAAATTTGTTCAAGTTCAAAATACTGCACATGATATCTAGCCTTTAGAGGTAGATCGTTTTATAGATGAGTTCTTTGAACCTTCAGAGAAGGAAGTAGTTCATATAATAGGTAAATTATTCAGGGCATAAAAAAATAGAACCAAGTTACCCAGTTCATTTTATCAAGCTAGTAAAGGCACATTAGGCCAATGAGTGACAAATACAACACAGAATAAATTAAAGTTCAAGTCCAATTTCACTTGGAAATACAGATGTTGAACACAAATCAACTATTCATGAAAAAAGAATCTGCCACAGAAAGAATTATTGATCCTATTAATGCAAGACTAGTTTAGTATTAGAAAATATGTATTTTTATACATTTAGAGATCCAATACAAAAAACTAATAATCGTTCTATTTGCCAAAAAATGTTCAATGAATTTCAAAACTATTTGCGATATTTTAAAAGTGCAATAACGAATAGAAGACTTTATAGATATTGTTTTACAAGTCTCAAACCAGCAGCTATTATGCTTAATTTTGAAATGTTAAAGACATTCTGGTTAAAATCAGGAATAAGATAATCACTATTGTTATTATCTTATATAATTCTAGTTTACACAGTAAGATATGGAAATAAAGAAAAAAAATAACCACTAAGAAAGTTAAGACCAAAGTTATTAACAACTGCAAATTAAAAAAAAGATTTTAAAATCCAGGAAAATTATTTTAAAAATTTCTGAGCTTTAGGAAGAAAATTCAATAAAGCAACAAAAAGAAATCATCAGTCTCCACCTCAGCAATATAAAAAAACTTAACAGTTGGGGATATTTTCACAGCACATTAGTAATATAAAGCACTAAGGAATAAATTCATTTAAAAAAAGACCATTTTATTATGAAAAATAAGGAGCAAAAGGTTATGTTCTCAGACGGGAACCTGTTGAATATTTTAATATGTTCATTTTCCTCAGTAAATACGTAGTTCTAATGCAATTTTGATCTAAATCCCAGTGTATTTTTTCCTGGAACTTCAAAAATATGACTCAAAAACCAAAAGAATAAGATTGTACAAACAGCTTAGGTGTTTTGTATTAATAGTTTTCAAGTGAATTATTTATGTTTGATCACTACAGCAGTATCATAAAATAACTCGCATGATACTCTCAAATGTTGTCAACCTGATGTCAAAGTTGGCATCCCAAACTTCCCAAGCGATATTTTTCAATGGTTGTACAGAAAGCATCTTTCTGTTAAGTTGTCGTGTTTTGTCTTTTTAACAAAGCTGAGACAAATTTTCCCGGTGACTTTCACTCACAGTTCAAAAATGTGCTCTCACAGGAAAATCTAAAAGAGGGGAAGGGAAACAGCCTCCAGACACATAAACACAACCGAGAAGTCAGATGATTGATATTTAACAACAACAAACAAATTCCTAAGTATTACACCGTAGAAAGGCAGAGTGTCCTGGAAATGCCGTCTTGTGCCGTGCAGTCTGTGGATTCCTGTGAGCGCCAGAGACAAGTGGCTGAACCACAATGAGATATGGTCAAACACCAGAAACTTCACAAAAGAATATTATCTTGTAAATAGCTTCAGAGAAAATAATTTCGTCCACGCTCTTTCTGTGTGTGTGTTTTACATTAATCTTTCCCAATATTTTATGCAGCATATAAAGTATATAGAGTATCAAGTATACAAAGTATGTATATTGAAAACGGAGTGGCATCCTGTTTCTGTTTTTACAATAAAGGAGACACTTCTTGAGAATTAAGCTCAAAACAGTTCCTGGCTCACTCAGAATACTTAGTACTCAACTGGAGAAATTTCAAAAAGATGAATGTCAGATGGTACAATACAGAAGAATAGAGGTAAATTGTGAAGTCAGACAGACTGACTCCAGATGCAAGAACATCAAATCGTTCTCACAGTTGCCTGCAAACTACGAACTAAACACAGTGATTAGAATGTCTATTTCATGTAAACATGCTAAATGATCGAACACGTAAGTTCAATCAGAGATGCAATTAACTCTGCACACCAAAAATCAAAGTGATGAAGCTGCGCGTTCACGAATTGAATCAGTTCCCTTCGACGCTTTCATGCTCCCATTAATATGTAGCTGATGCCACTTTCTGACTTCTAAGGACGATTTATTTCTCTGAGGAAGATTTATATGAGTTGAAATGATACATTTCTATTTTATTACTTGTGCCTACTGACCTTGAGCCACTACCAAATCACAGGGATTCACATCGAAAGCCAAAGTCAGATTCTGTCACCAAACTCATGGTCTCAGGGATTCTGTGATTTTTTTTTTTCTGGCATCTAAACTCTGTCTGTAAACACACTGTCCCTGTGGATTGTAATTACTCACAGAAGGCCCAAGTGCTGCTTTTATGAGGTCTCTGATGTTTGCCGTATCTCTCGACCGTCATGATAGGAACCTGATGAGTTGAAAGCTGACTGCCCGTCAGCCATCTTGTCTTTCTTCTTTCTACAAGCCTATATTATTTTAATTGCAGTATGCTGCTGCTGATTCTTAACTACTTTGCCCTCTACAAAGACATTATTAGCTAAAGCCCTGTAGCATCTTTGAAGTAATGATTCATTTTTTTCTTAAATCAACATAAAGTTAGCAGACTCCCTTGGGCATTCTCAGTCCAACGAAGAATCGCAACTATGCATCCCTGACAAAAAAGAAGCAAGCTGTTTTTTTCCAAAGTTCTTCAGAAAAAAAGTATCCCACAATTTATCAGGTAATACATTCCAGTGTCTTTATTAACTCAAATAAATCTGTTTAACCTCATGTCAGTGTGTGAAACACAGAACTTCACTATACCTTACAGAAACAAAGCTAATCCATAAAATCCTGAACGCAATGAGACATTTCCTCATCTGTTCCACCACTGTCTTCTCGTCAAGATTCTGAGTGAGTTGATTTTTTAAAAATGACCCTGATTCAGTATCCAGCTTAGGTTTCCTAACATTGAAATGGAATCATTCATCAAGGTCACAATTACGAAATAATGAGGTTTCCAGACTAGAATCTATGTGTTTACCTAGTTTCATTATAGGCCCAATTTAACAAATAATAGTAATTGTGATCTTAGGCAATGTAGAATTCTATTACAGACCAGTCATAGATTCATGGAAAATATACATGCCACGCTGGAGGTGCCCTTTACTATCCTTGCACCCATTTTCCACTCATGGACCCTGTTTTCCACCCATGCACTTGGCCAGGAAGCAGTGGAAAAGAGAGATTAGGAAGGCCATTCTCAGGAACTAAAATCTATATCACATGATCACTCAGGAGCCTTGGGATATAATGCACTTGTTTGCTAGGACACCCATTACAAAGTACCACAGATGGAGTGGCTTAAACTACAGCATTTTATTTGATCACAGTCCTGGAGGCTGGAAACCCAAGATCAAGGTGTCAGCAGGGTCAGTTTCCTCTGTGGACTCTCTCCTTGGCCTGTAGATAACCGTCTTCTCTCTGTCTTCATGTGGCTTCTTTCTGTGCATGTCTCTGTCCTAATCTCCTCTTCTTATCAGGATGCCGGTCATGCTAGATTTAAGACCCATCCTAATAACCTCATTCTTAACTGAATTACCTCTTTATAGACGCTGTTTCCAAATACAGTCACATTCTGAGGTTGTGGGAGTTAGGACTGCAACATATGAATTGTGTGCAAGTGAAGTGTGGGGACACAATTTAGTTCGTAACACAGAGAAAGCATCAGCATTGCAGCAACATTTCTCAAAAAATGATGGAGTTGTGCACCACTCCTGACACAGGTGAACCCCACTGGCAAATTAGTTTCTCAAAAGTAGAACTGGGAGGAACAAATTATATTTCCCTATGTGTGTGTGTGGAGAAGGGGAGGCCAGGGATTCGTGCTGAACAAGATTATTATTTCATTAGCAACATGGCGCGCGCGCACACACACACACACACACACACACACACAGAGAGAGAGAGAGAGTCTTATAATCATATTCATCTGTTTCTTCCTGGACCCCTCCTTTCAATGAAATTCCTTCTCTTTACCCATCTGGCAACAAGATGAATGGCAGCTTTTCTAGCTCTGGGTTGAGTAACTTTGAGTTACTGCAGGGAGAAAACTGCCTTTCTGACAAGAAGAATGAAATATGAAGGGGTGACATTGGGTGTTTCAAAACTCCTCCTCAGTATCTTACAGATATCGCACGTGCTTATAACTTGGCACAATGACAAAGGGGAAAAAAATGCCTGTTTCTCTGGGAGGCAAGAAACCAATCATGAATAGACTGACATGAACTAAAGGAAATCTAAATGCTGGAAATGATCAGTGATGATTAGACAAATACTAATTTTAAAGCATATCTATGCGTATTGACTGCAAATGCTTTTGTAAATTTATTTCTTCATATATTGAACAATTTTCTCCAATTCTTACCATAACGGTTTTTCACATGTTCTTTATGTTTTATAAGATAACTAAACTTTTCCCAAACCAAATTTACACACCAAAATTGTAGTTCCTCTTCCTTCTTGCAGTCATATTGTTACTATTTGTAATCAAAATTTTGCAAAAAGTAAAAAGAATCTTTTTTTAAGAATGAACAATTTCTTAATTTAATATAAAGTTTCTGTTAGAGTGAGATTAACCTGATGTACAGGTGCAAAACTGCCCAAAAGGTCATTTTATGTAGATAATGAAACAGAAGTTAGATTTCCCATCTTCAGAAACATTTAGGAGGATGTTGAGCATGAAATCCACTCCTAGAGCTATATGCTTTAGGTTCTCTCATTTCTCCAAGTCAGCCAATTTCAAGGCCATATTCTTCTTCTGTTTCCCTTACACTTTCAAATACTCTTCCAGATAAACATCTATCAAAGACCTGTCCAATAAGTGCCAAATACTTCTAACAGTTTTGCATGTGTGGGTGTAAACAAGGCATTTATTCATTAACTATGTATTTATTAAACTCTTACTCTTCTTTTTTTTTTGAGACGGAGTCTCGCTCTGTTGCCTGGACTGGAGTGCAGTGGCCAGATCTCAGCTCACTGCAAGCTCCGTCTCCCGGGTTCACGCCATTCTCCTGCCTCAGCCTCCGGAGTAGCTGGGACTACAGGCGCCCGCCATCTCGCCCGGCTAGTTTTTTGTATTTTTAGTAGAGATGGGGTTTCACCGTGTTAGCCAGGATGGTCTCGATCTCCTGACCTTGTGATCCGCCCGTCTCGGCCTCCCAAAGTGCTGAGATTACAGGCTTGAGCCACCGTGCCCGGCCTAAACTCTTACTCTTCTAAGTATTATGCTAAGTCACTGCTTCTGAACGAGGGAAAATTTTGCAACCCACCCTCAGGATCTTTTCAATGTCTGCAGACATTTTCATTATCACACTGGTTAGGGGAGAGGGTTGCAACTGGCATCTAAGTAAAGACCAGAGATGCTGCTAAACATCCTAAAATGCACAGGACAGCCCCTCCACCAGAGAAATATCTGGTCCAAACTGCCGTTGGTGCCAAGGGGGAAAACTATGTAGATCCTTGAAAATAAAAAGAAAGTCATAGATACAGACTGGAAATGATCAGAAACCCACCCGGCTGAGCCTGGCCTAAATTGTCAAGCAGAAACTATGAGTTAAATAGTTACTGTTTCAAGCAAATACGTTTGAGGTTGACGTGTTTCATAGAAATAGTTAAGTGATAAAAAATTGTTAATTAAAACAATGGGCCTGAATGACAGCACCCAAAATGATGCTGTCAAACCAAAAGAGATAGGGCAGAAGCATAGAAGGATGGAACGCTGGTGAGAGGCAGGTTTCAGAGTACTGGTGGAGAGACAAAGAGGAGCCAGCAAAAGTAAGGGCGTTGGGGGTGGGGAGCGTCAGATGGAGGGAGAAAGAAAACAAGAAAGACAGAGATAAGGGAGTCAGCATGAACAGTTACAGGAAAGGAGGGGAAGGCAATCATATGAAAGGGAGAGGCCAGAAACAGAAGTATTAATAGGAAGATCCTGTTAAACAATACCTCCTTTAACATCACACCTTAAAGAAAAAACAAAGCTAGACTCCGGGAATCTGTTTTTAGGCACAGGGAGCAGGGTTGGGCTGACACTTTACTGGCCTCCTGAGAGAATGCGCAGATAATTGAGATTCTGGTCAGTGCCCATAATACCAGAATGAAGGGCAAATCCCTCTGCCAACAGCTGGAGAACTGTCCTCACTGGGCAGTGAGGACATCTCATGTGTAGCCACCAAGATTTCATCAGGCCCATGACTTGTCACTGTAAGGAGCACTTTCAGGTGTGATACTGTTAGGTGGGGCTATAGATTTAAAAACTTTTCAAACCAACATCCTCCAAACAGAAGGCTGAATAAAAAACAGTAACTAAGTCTATAATATTGATGGGTGCTTTAGGCAATGAAGCTCATCCGACAGGTCCAGCAGGCATTTGATAGAAAGGCACTTATTCTAGGGAGCCTGTAGAGCGGCCATGAGGGCACCCACTGGTGAAGGGAGCAGCAGGGCCACATGGAGAGAAGAGGGGGATTGCACCTGCACAGGGACTCCAACACGTATATACAAAACACCCCCCGATCAGTAGGAGTGACAAGAATGAAGTAGACCAATCCCCAGTAAGCTATGAAG
The DNA here is from genome assembly GCF_000951035.1 of Colobus angolensis palliatus. Lineage (NCBI taxonomy): Eukaryota > Metazoa > Chordata > Mammalia > Primates > Cercopithecidae > Colobus > Colobus angolensis. The sequence goes on from NW_012115110.1 coordinate 7,196,539, forward strand.
GCCAGCCATTGAGTAGAACCTAAATGACCACCAAGAAACCATGAAATAACAAAGTCTTGGGAAACCTTGGTATGCCTGTCCCTCTCCATGTGAAGATTCAGAGGCTTGCTTCCATTGTGTCTGTGCCCACGACTGTCCCAGGTCAGCCGGAGTGGATGAGGAGGCAGGACCGGGTGTTAGAAGGAGATTGTGTTCACAGCCTTCAAAGGTAAAGCATAGCTGCTCTTTTAACTACTAGACTAAATGCATACTCACAGAACAACTAATATCCTAAGTCCCAGATTTTATTTAGGAGTGACAGGTTCAACTTTGCAGTAATAGAAACTGACTCCAAAGTGGTCAAAGTTATAAAGCTGATTTGTAGTAAAATCACACAAAATATTAATTTGCCCTGGATCCCTAGTCTAGAAAATTTTTGACTGCCCTATGTTCTACTTAAATTAAACAGGAAATATTAATTGGCATTGTGATAGGTGAATAAATTAAGGGACAAAAACTGAGGTACAGCAATTTCCCTACAACTAGAGAGAGTTAGGATGAAATTCAAATCCACTTCATAAGTGTTGGACCCCTTGAGCTTAAGAGTACCTTAATTTTTGTTTTATGTTATGTTCATCTCAATTTTCTGCATTACCATTTCTTCCCTCAAAAACTTACACCTCCCCAGAGTATCTTCTTTTTTTATTGACCCATGTTCTTTATCTACTTTCTGCAGCAACAGCTCCACTGAGAAAAAAAAAATCAGATATTACAAATCTAATTTAGTAACATGAAATAGTTCCCATGAGCTGCAGGCTGGCTGCTCGTGAGCTGTGGTAAGATTTAAGTATTTAAGTGTATATGGTTAATACCCTCAAAGCACAACAAAAGGCAATTTGTGATGAAGAAACCAAATAAAGTCATCCTAAAATTGCAGATTTTTTAAGAAGCAGAAGCATACAGATTTCAAAAAGGACAAGGGAAAATAATGGACAGATGACATGAAAAGTTAGTTCACACACAAAAAAGTATTAGACAAGTGGCCAATTAATATACAACTGAGGTTCACACTAACTTATAACAGAATGCAAATAAAATTCTAGTTTCTCATTTTTACTATCAGATTGCTAAAGATTAAGAAGTTTAATAACACTCAAGGATGATAAGAGAATTGGAAAACAGACATTTTCACACATTCTTAATAGAAACGTAAATTGGTGCAAATTTCTTGAAGGAAAATTTGGAAGTAACTATCAGAATGCAAAATGGACATGCCCTGTGGTATTACCGGTTTACTTCTAGCAATCTATCCAACAGGTGTATGTGCACAAATGAGCTTACAAGTTTATTCATTTCAGGATTATTTGTAATAGCAGAAAACTAAGCACAAGCTAAGTACTCATTAGTGGTTAATTGGTTGTTCTTCTTCAGTGGGAGAAAAACTATACAATCATTCCATTTTTAATGGAAATAAATGTATACATCTTCTTAGGGCTGAAACTTCACACTAGAATTACTGCAAAAATATTCCCACAACAATGCAGAAAATTGCTTGCAAGACATACATGCATGTGTATAAAGAGGTTTATCTGTGCATGAACACTTCATAGACCAACACCAGGAAACTATTCAGAGTGGCTACCCATGGCTAGAAGTTCTAGGGGAGGTGTGAGTAGAAATGGAAGATGATCTTCAATTTGTATGCTATGCTCCTTTGTCATCTTTAAATTATGTCTTGCAAGCATGCATGTATTGCTTTTCTAATAACTAAGCTATTTAACGAAAAGAAGTCACACTGCTTCAGATAAGTAAACTAAAATTAAAATTCAGTTGATTGTATCAAATTCTAAGTGTCACTTTGGTCAACTGAGTCCTGAGCCCAGGGGACTTTTAGAGTCACCAACTTTGCTGGTGTGTCTGGGATTGAAGGGTTCATGGGATATAAGACTTTTAATGCTGGCCAGGTGCGGTGGCTCACGCCTGTAATCCCAGCACTTTGGAAGGCTGAGGTGGGCAGATCAGCTGAGATCAGGAGTTCAAGACCAGCCTGGCCAACATGGTGAAACACCGTCTCTACTAAAAATACAAAAAAGTAGCCGGGCATGGTGGTGCGTGCCTGTAATTCCAGCTACTCGGGAGGCCGAGGCAGGAGAATCACTTGAACGTGGGAGGTAGAGGTTGCAGTGAGCCAAGATCGTGCCATTGTGCTCCAGCTTGGGAGACAAGAGTGAAACTCCATCCCCCCTCCAAAAAAAAGACTTTTAGTGCTAAAACTAAAGCAATTTATGGACGAGGAAGTAACCTTACTGGGCTTGGTGACAGGAAGGGACCTGGGTGAGTGAGGTTCTTCTACAAAGACCAAATTTTCCTTGGCTGGATCCAACAGATTGAATGGAAGAAGCTAGAAGTCCCTTTGGCCCTCTATACCTAAATCACATTCTCCAAAATCACTTCTTTTATGAAGAAATACAGTGTTCTGATCTCCAGCAGAACTCAGGGAGAGAAGATGGATTTTATTTTATAAGCCTTCCTCAAATCCACAACAAATAATTTTATACCTGCTACTACACACCAGCACCATTTTTTATGGTGACAATTCAAATGTCCTCACCCCCACTTTTCAGGAGTGCTGAGGCTACCTTGGGCCAGTGAGGAAGGGAGGAAGTAGGGCCCTGGCCATACTCAGAACCAGGGGAACTGGCCTGGCCTGCAAAGCCACAACCCAAACCCTGGTGCCCAAACCAGGCTCTATCACGCCAAAATATATACAAGTAGGAACTGTCCAGTGGGTAGACGGGGTCTTCTGAGCAATTCCCGGACTCTCAGAGGCATTCATGGTTCCAGTGCTCTCTCCTATTCTAAGCAAAACCCGAAAGCACTGGTGGGGACCAGGCTAGTGAGAGTTAGACAAAATGTCCATGCTCCAGGGAATGATTAAAGGTTTTAGGGAAACCATCTTTCTCATTAAGGGAGATAAAACATCAGAAACCAAAGAAGAAGCTGAGTTGTACAGACATGAAACCCTGTGGTATCTGAGTAGATGAGAGGGTAGGAGGGAGACAGGCAGGCAGAAAAATGGAGCCCAGAGGATATTGGAGTGCTCAGAGCTCATCCCATGCTACACGACGGAAAGCAGAGAGGAAGTCTTGGTCTACTCCCTGGGTACTGCTGGGGAGGGAGCTGCAGGCATGGCAAGGCCTGGTTTAGCAGGTAGTGGAATTTTGAGCCTCCGCTTCCCCGACAGGGCAGGGCTGGAGAAAGCTGGCCCTGACATTAAAGGAGTATTTTTGAAATATTAAATGATGTGGTTTCTTAAAAAATGCTTTTTCTTCCCTTTATTTCTCTCGATCCCAAAGCGTCCCCCACGCACATAGATATTTATTAGTTACTCATCTTACTCTTGCCTCAGGATAGAGATGAGATGCAGTGAAGGACAGAAAAATCCTAAGCTCTTTAAGTTTCTTATTTCTAACAGCAGTCGCTGCCCCAGAGCCAAGAGAGGATCTTAGGCAGAGACAAAATATCCAAAACCTCAATAGGAGATGGATTTTTCTGAAGGCTCCGGAAGGATTCCCTCAGGCTGGTGGTGAAGCTGGGAGAGGAATGAGAAGGCAGGAAGATGGGAACAAAGAGGTCCATGAATCCTGCAGCCTCCCAACTCCCCAGCACACCTCCAGGCCCAGGATGACATGGCAGACCCTCAGGAGGGAATAACGGCAGGCTATGCCCACCCTCATCACCCAGGACTCTCAATGGCCCATCAGACATTTCCATCCCCAAGTCATCTTAAAAGACCAGAGAACTATTTGACTTGAAGAAAACATACAGCCAGAGCAAAGTGCTGGTGTCAGGAGTTCAAGACCAGCCTGGCCAACATGGTGAAACATGTCTCTAGTGAAAACACAAAAATTACCCAGGCATGGTGGCATGTGCCTGTAGTCCCAGTTACTCAGGAGGGTGAAGCAAGATAATCGAGAATCATTTGAACCCAGGAGGCAGAGGTTGCAGTGAGCCAACATCGCACCACTGCACTCCAGCCTGAGTGACAGAGTGAGACTCTGTCTCAAACAAACCAAATAACACAAAACAAAAAGGCACTTTTGCAGCTCTCGGTGCAAGCCCTCCCCCGAGCTTTTGTTCTGTGTAACATCATGGAACTGTGGCACAACTCAGGGAGGGAGGTGGTGCAAAAGAACTGAGGCCAACTACTGTGCGGGAGCTGCAAAGACCCCACGGATGCCCCTGTGCCACTCGCTGGCTAGAACAACACTTTACTCACAGCCCCTCTCCCTGCAAACACATGCGACTCCCTGCCTGGAGCTTCTTCTCACCAGAGTTTCTGGATGAGCTGACTCATGGGCCTCAGTGTGAAGCTTTATCTCTAGTGTTTAATGAAAGTGAGGAGACAGAAAGGACTCCACCATGAATATTCTGTCTTGACGGTGCAAGCTCCTGGCTGCATAGATCAGCATGTGAAGGCAGCCGAGGAAAATGAAACAAACTTCAAAGTCCAAAGAGGAAAAAAAGAAGGGCCCATAGAATATTCTTCAAATGAAATTAACTGACCAACAGATGCTCTGAGGTTTTCAGGCTACTCAGCTTAAATCAGAGGGAGCGTATGCTAGGGATGGCAGGCCCTGCCTGGCTGCAGACTGTCACTTTCTTTTGGTTCTCAAGTAAGAATCCTTGACGTGCTGTGCCGCAGAGCAGATTCAATTTTGTTCACTTAATTTTCATCTCTCCTACATGGTTTTCTTCTACAAAAATGGAGACACTATTTTCTTCAAGGGCCATTTACCATATAAAGAAATACATATAAAGAGAGTAAAAGAAAATTAATATAATCGTAAGGCAATGGATTTTCATCTCTCCTTTTAGGCAGTCTGGCTTCTGCATACATTGATTAAAAGCTCCACCAGCCAACAAATGGTCTTTTTTTTTTTTTGGTCCTCATGACTGCTACCTGGGTTCAGGCCGTCCTCCTTTCATAGTTTTTATCTTACCTAGCATTCAACCATTAAATCTTGGGGTTTGGAGATAAGGCCTTTCTCTCTCCCCGTGTATGTCAGAAATGCTTTCAGCAGAAAGTCATGGAATGCCCAACCTGTGCTGACTTAAACTCTTGACATTTATTGCTATGTAATAAAAAGTTCTAGGTTTGATTGGCGGCTCAACAGTATCTCCAAACACCCAGGCTCTGTCTGTTCCCCAACTTAGCCACATCAAGCATAACGATTTCTTACCTCACTGTCACAAAATAGCTGCCACAGCTCCAGGCATCGTGCTCCCACATGGTTATATTCAAAAGCAAGAAACTCAGGGAGAAACCAGGGAAGTGAGAGTGCCTTTATCTTTCAGCTCTTCTATGGAGGGAGAGCATTAGGACAAATACCTAATGCATGTGGGGCTTAAAACCTAGATGATGGGTTGATGGATGTAGCAAACCACCATGGCACATGTATACCTATGTAACAAACCTGCACATTCTGCACGTGAATCCCAGAACTTAAAGTAAAAAAAAAGAAGAAAAGAAAAGAAAAAAGAAAAAAAGAAAAGAAAACCCTTTCCAGAAATACCTTCCACAGACTCACTCATTGGCTAGAAGTGGGTCATTGTTTCAATTATAGGGCCTTGCCGATTTTATTTTTTAAGTCATTGCCAATTCAGTTTCTTTCTCTTCTTTCTAATTGCTGCATTCCCCAAATCATCTTTCTACTGAACCAATATCCTCCTAAAAGGTCCCTGTCTCACATCTACCCTCCACACCAATGCTACTCTAGTACTCAGTAAGGTGGCCAGTCTTCAAGAGCCCCCCCTGTGACTCCTGCCTCCTGGTATTTATACCCTTATCAAGTCCCCTCCCACATGGTTGGGTGTGGCCAAAAGAACATGGCAGAAGTGGTGGGATTTTACTTCTGAGGTTAGACGATAAAAGACACTGTGTCTTCCGTCTTGGTCTCTCTCATCTCTTCTCTGAGGACAGCCACTGCCACATTTTGAGGATACTGAGCCACTCTCTGGAGAGATCCACAGAGCAAAGATGGATGCCTCCTGTTCAACAGCTGCACGACAGGTCTTGGAGGTGAATGCCCACCTAAGTCAAGCCCTCAGCTGACATCATGACTAACACCTTATGAGAAACTTGAAGCTGGAAACACCCAGCTAATCTGCTCCCGAATTCCTTACCCATAGAAAATGTGAGATAATGAGTGTTTGTTATTTTGAGCCACTAAGTTTGGGGGTGACTTATTATGCAGTGATAGATAATGAATTCTCTTACTGTGAAACTGTCCTGGTTAAAACTTATAAGTGGTCTCTACCGCTTACAGCAGAGAACCTGACATTGTCAGCAGGTGAGTTTTGGTCCACAGAGTCTTTTGAAGTATTTTGAACTGATGTTTCAAAATTGGTAGATGTTAAATAGAAATCAGAACATCTTGCCCCCCAACCATGTGGGGGCATGATGCCTGGAGCTGTGGCAGCTATTTTGTGACAGTGAGGTAAGAAATCAGAACATCTGCCAATCACAGAACACTCAAGGCCTGGGCCAGAGGATTGAGTGCCTCCTTTACAAGAGCATGTGCTCCAACTACCCATGGCCTGGACCAGAGGATCGGCTGTCTCCTTTAGAAAGAGCATGCACTCCAACTCATTGAGTTTCCTCCACTCACACAAGGCCTGGACCAGAGGATCAGCTGTCTCCTTTAGAAAGAGCATACACTCCAACTCACTGAGTTCCCTCTACTCACCCAAGGCCTGGGCCAGAGGATCGGTTGTCTTCTTTACAGAGAGCATGTGCTCCAACTACCCATGGCCTGGGCCAGAGGATTGGCTGTCTCCTTTAGAAAGAGCATGTGCTCCAACTCACTGAGTTCCCTCCACTCACCCAAGGCCTGGACCAGAGTATCGGCTGTCTCCTTTACAAGGAGTATGCTCTCCAACTCATTGAGTGCCCTCCACTCTAATTCCCCCAATAGCAGTAAGGACATGTCATAGTTGCCACTTTTTGATGCCTGCTTGAACCATTACTTTAGTTATGTCTGAGAAATAATTTTATGAACCCATGTCGCTACCAAAAATGGATAAACAATACACTGAAATATCTCTATTAAATAAAAAGCTAGAAAAGGTTTCCACACACCTAAGGAAATAGTCAACAGAGAGAGAAGATAACCTATAGCATAGGAGAAAATATTTGCAAGTCATACATCTGATAAGAGGCTAACATCTAAAATATATAAGGAACTCAACTCAATAGTCAAAAACATAACACAACAAAAATCCCCAAATAACCTGATTAAAAAATTTGCAATGGACTGGAATAAATATTCCTCCAAAGAATATATACAAATGACCAATAGGCATAAGAAAAGATGCTCAACATCACTAATTATTAAAGCAATGCACATCAAAACCACAATGAGATATCACCCCACACGTTAGGATGGTATGTATGTGTGTGTATATATATATATACATTCAGAAAATAAGTGTCAGAATGTGGAGAATAGAAACCCTCATGCATTGCTGACAGGAATGTAAAATGTAAAATTATGCAGACTCTATGAAAAACACTATGGAGATCATCAAAAAATTCAAAATAGAACGACCAAGCGGAATCCAGCAATTCCACTTCCGGGTATTTATCTAAAATAACTGAAATCAGGATCTCAAAAAGATACCTGCACTCCCATGTTCATTGCAGCATTATTCACAATAGTCAAGAGGTGGAAACAACTTACATGTCCATTGATGGGTGAGTGGATTAGAAAAATACAGTATATCCGTACAATGGACTATTATTCAGCCTTCCAAAGAACTAAATCCTGAAATGTGCTACAACCCAGATGAACCTTGAGGACATTTTACTAAATGAAATAAGCCAGCACAGAAGGACAAACACGGCATGATCTCAGTTATACAGCTAACGTAGCCAAACTCACAGAAGCACAGAGTAGAATGGTGGCTGCCAGGGGCTGGTGGGAGGTGGAAACGGGAAGGTGTTCAATAGGTCTAGAGTTTCAGTCACTCAAGAGAAAAAGTTCTAGAGATCTGCTGCACAACAGCGTGCTTATAGTTTACAATACTATATTGTATACTCAAGAATTTGATAAAAGAACAGACTTCATGTTGTATTTTTTTTTTTATTGGCGTCTCACTCTGTGGCCCAGCCTGGAGTGCGGTAGTGCAGTCTCGGCTCACTGCAACCTCCACCTCCCAGGTTCAAGAGATTCTCTCACCTCAGCCTCCTGAGTAGCTGGGATTACAGGTACCTGCCACCATGCCCAGCTAATTTTTTTGTATTTGTAGTAGAGATGGGGTTTTGCCATGTTGGCCAGGCTGGTCTTGAACTCCTGACCTCAGGTGATCTGTCTGTCTCAGCCTGCCAAAGTGCTGGGATTACAGGTGTGAGCCACTGTGCCCGGCCTTATGTTGAATGTGTTTTACCACAACAAAAGAGAAAGAGAAATGGAAAGAAGGAAGGAAGGAAGGAAGGAAGGAAGGAAGGAAGGAAGGAAGGAAGGAAGGAAGGAAGGAAGGAAGGAAGGAAGGAAGGAAGGAAAGAAGGAAAGGGGGGAGGGGAGGGAATAGAAGTTGGGAGAACATCTTTCTTTGTTAAAGAGAATGTTTTCATCTTTTAACATGCAAACAAAGTATCTAAGGACTATAAGCAGATCTCAGTTCACTCATTTATCTTGCCTGCCTGGTCCCTTTAGACATCAGTGTTTATGATCCCAGGTCTACGGGGCAATGGTGCTTCATAAGCACAGTCCAGGTTCTCTGGAATCCAGCCCAGACCACCAAATCTTGCTGGCTCACCACTTTTTGACATGTCTCCCACTGTGATGGTTAACATCATGTCCTGACTTGGCTGGGATATGGTGCTCAGTTGTTTGGTCAAACACCAGTCTAGATGTTGCTGAGAAGGTAAGTTTTAGATGTGATTAACATTTAAATTGGTGGAATTTAGTAAAGCAGATTATCTTCCATTTGTAGGTGGGACTCACCCAATCAGTTGACGGTCTTAAGAGCGAAGATTGAGGCTTCTATAGAAGAAGGAATTCAGCCTCAAAACTGCAATACAGAAAGCCTGCCTGAGTTTCCAGCTTGCCTGGCCGGCCATGTGGAATTCAGCCTCCAGACTGTAACACCAACTCATACCTGAATGTCCAGCCTGCTGGCTTGTCCAGCAGATTTTGTTCAGCCCCCACATCATGTGAGTCAATTCTTTAAAGTAAATAAATGTCTCCAGCATGTGCGCTATCTCTCTCTCTCCTTCCTCCATTTATTACACACATACAGATGGGTGTGTGCATGTATGAAAGGAATGTGGGAGGTGGGTATATTAGTTAGGGTTCTCCAAAGATGCAGAACAAAGATACAGAACCACTGGGAAAGAGAGATCTTTCTGTATCTTTGGAGAACCCTAACTAATATACCCACTTCCCACCTTCCTTTCATACATCAGACTGTCAGTTTCTATCCTCCATGTCCTTGCTCATGCACTTGGCCCTAGTTATGCCACCCCCTTCCACAAGGATATCTTGCCCTCCCATCCCCTCAGCAATGCATTTTCCTTTAACTCAGTCCAGCTGTCCCCCTGCCCAGGAAGCTTCCCGTGACCACGTTTTTCTCCCCGATGACACTCATTTGTGCAGACCCCTCTCAACCCACACATTAAGTTGGAACATGACAACTTCCTTTATGTAGCCTACCAGAAGAGGAACTGTGTCTTCTTCTGTCAAATGAATGAATAAATAAATGGATGAATCCCAATGTGTTATTACTGAGGAGGACAAACATAATAATCTTAGACAAAAGTAGTTTTATAGAATTACCATGTAAATCACTATAGAATAGAATAAATGCTTTGCAATTTAGGGGGAAACAGAAGGATTTTCTGGGCTTCTGGCAAAGCTTTTTCCTAACTAAATCATTTCAGGCGCAGCTTTTGCAAATGCGTCTTCTGCTGGTCATAATTATGCGCCTCCCACCCCCCACTGCTTTGAATTACTTTGTGCTAACACCAACATTGTTCCACAGAGAGTCGGATTTATTTGCTGAAATGTGATGAGGAGAAGTGGGATAAGAGACATACTTCACATGCGACACCCGTTGCTAGCACAGCTGTATTTCTGAGAAATATATTTCAGTCTTTTGGCTCCATTTCTTTTGTAGTTTAATAACTGAAGTACAAAGCTCATGAAAGCTGGGAATGTGTTGGAAGGTCAGTGAGGAAAAATGCACGTGGTGCAGTTAGGAGAGACAAGGGAGTTAAAATAACGGGAGAAATTGATCACTTATGATCTTTCTGGTCAGTGGTTTATGGCTAAATATCTGTTCCAGCTAAAGACCAAACACTGGCTCACAGCCACAAAAAAGTAGAACAATTAAGAAACTCAGCAAGGAGAATTCCTTTTGTACCTCTATTATAAGCATATTTTTTATTTAAAATTATTTTATGTAATGCCAATAGAGTAATATCTTCATGTCATTATATAAAAGTAATGGCAGTGGCTAGTTTTACCATTGGATGACAGTCCTACAACATTGGAACACATTTTCTCACCTAGCAGAAAGCCTTGCCTGCAGCACTCACCAAATACCTCCTACAGTATCTTCCTCATGTGCACAAATGGCTTTATGTCAGAAATCAGCATCCACTGAGACACCAGAAATTTGAACAGGTCCCTAAAGACAGGTTGACTGCTTTTCCTCCCTGTGGCACAGTCATTTGCAGTCTTTACTTGGTATTGCATCTGTAAACGGGATGTAGATAATATCTCCATCATTTCCAGGGAATACAGTGTTATCCACATCAGCGTTCATGGTAACAAACACGATGTCCCAACTGAACTTTTTAATCAGTGCTTTTGGGAGAACCAAGTCTGTTTTAGTCTAACAGATGCTTTTGATGTTGTTATCTAACCATCTGATGCTGTGATGAAGCACAGAATGCAGGCTGTGTCATCAGCCAGCACTACACCATACCCAGGACTGGCCTCACCAGATGTTTGATCCTGGGCAAGATGTTTTGCCTCTCTGACCTGCAATACTCTGCTCTATAAAAGGATATCCATAAAAATCTCTTTGGAGGATCAATATGAAAATCAGAAACAATAAATTCAACTTTTTGGAATAGGGATTGGCCCATAAGAGATGATAAAAACAAAAGAAGTGTTTGTAATAGAATATGGCTGACGCTATTCCTGCCGGTTCAGGATTCTGGCTGAAGCTTTAAACTGAGAATGGAAGAAAAGCCTTTCAGTTTCCACAGGAAAGTGCTAAACACATTTCTTAGTACTTCGGAAAGACCAAAGAGCCAATCTAACAACCGGACTGTGTGTCTAGCATGATACATGCAATATGTGTGCAACATGCAACTTGCAGGTATATACACCTATATTATGTGTGTATATGTACATACAGTATCTATATACACACCTAGACATATGTAAATAAAGCTCATTAAACAGAATGTGCCAATTTGTCAGCCAATGGGGAAGTGATGTGGATTCTCCCTCCATCATGAGAGGGGGAGCTAGGGTGCTTGCTCACTCTTTCAAGCTAAGGAAAGGGGATTCCAGGAAGACATGTCGAAAGAAACTACACACACTTCAAGAGGAGAGATTGGCACCTTGCTCCCTGGCACAGCCAATGCACTACAGACTGAACAAAGTGTAAAGGCAGCTCCTGAAAGAACTAGACGTATGTGTGTCCAGGAATTTGGGGCATACGGAAGCAGAGACTGCTGCCTCTCCTATTCTGAATAATTCTGAAGATGGGAAGCTGGCAGGAGCAGGGCACCATAAAAGCCAGGAACTGAGGACGCACTTGGGGATGCTACAGCAGGTGGTTGAACCTCACAGTTTGAAAGCACCCACCCAATCGGGCATCCTGCTGGACTGAGGGCTCCCAGCACCAGGAGGCTGTGGGTATGAGGCCAGTGGAAGCAAAAACAGAGGAGAACTGCAAAAGGCTCTCCATACAGATTATTGATTTATTTGCAGAGGCTTCTGCGGGGCCACTAGGCAACCACAAAGGTGCTCTCAAGGGAGTGCCAGCTTTGGGGGCCAGTCACATGCAGAGGGGATAGATAGGGCAGGTGAGTTTCAACAGCCTCACATACAGGAGACTTGTCCTCTTTCCTCCAATCTATTTTTCCCCCAACCCCTGCCCTGGAGAGGTGAGGAGAAGGAAGGACGCCCCAAGCCGGGAAACAGAAGAGCTTTGAACTGGATGGGAGACTGAAACTTTCCCTCTACCTAGACTGTTAATACCTGACAGCGAATCTTCTCTCACAAACTGAGTCAGTGCATCAAGAAGGCTATGAACGAACCTCCCTGAGATGCCTTCAGTGAGCAGGGAAGGGAAACCCAACAGAGCAAGATTGAAATACAAGTGGCAGAAAAGTAAAGCCATTTCCTGTTTGTATACTTCAGCCTTCAGAAGCCACAACAAACAGGCTACACACGATTATATTATCTCAGAGCTTCCAAATGGAGTGACCCATACTCTTTTATTGCCAATTACCAAGGTGTGGAAGGTGGGGAGAGGACTCTCTAGCTCCTCTGCTCCATCTGTTTGTGTCTAGCACGTTGACTTCAACACAATGTGACTTAGGTACCCACATTATTATAGTATTGGGACAGGCAAGTGTAAAGGGGTCCCTGGAGAAAATTCCACCAGCCTGCTCACTGGGAGGAGTGTGCGCTGGGGAGGGGCCTTGGGAAAGCAGGGAGCAGCCTGGCCTCTTCTGTTCTGGGGTGGGGAAACTGGGATTCAATCTGTGAGGGCAGGAAACCAGCTAGCAGGACTCTGGTTTTGCTGAGAGTCCCTGCTTCCCTTTTGTCTCTTTTCACTCAATAAACCCTGCCCTTCTCACCCTTTGAAGTGTCTGTGAGCCTAATTTTTCACAGTCATGTGACAAGGTCCCCGTTTTTAGCTAACTAATGAGAAAGTCCTACAACAATATAGTGGGACAAAACCCAGGGACAACAAGCAAATTCATCCAATCCAGATTCTACGAAGTCTGTAAAAAAAAAAAAATATATATATATATATATATATACACACACACACACACACACACACACGCTTACGGTTACTTCCAAACCTCTTTTTCTCATAATCACCCAAACCTAGACTAATGGATTCCCCCATTTCTGCTCTCAAAATTTCTCCAAACAAGTCCTTTTCTCTAGAGGTACAGAATTCCTCATCAGTTGAATATGTACCTTCTTTTTGCACTGTAATCTATGATCATGCATAAGTCTTTCTTTGAAGGGGGAAAAAAAAAGACAACTTTTGACTGGAAATCCAGCTCTGGATTCACCTAGAAATCAAGCTTGTTAAAATATGGTCCTCAGGGTTTAGAAGACAAGGGTGGGCTAATTCTGAATCTCAGCCTGCCTACCAAACCAGCCATACAATCAATAAGGAAGACAGATAAAGCCACACAGGACTCATGCCTTCAGCATGACCAGAAAACAGAGAACACTGCAACCTTCAAATTGCCTGAAAGTAACAAATTCCAACAGAGCTCTCACCACCTACTCACAGCTGCTAAGAGCCTGTGGATGCAGAGAGCAGAGAGGGAGGCAGAAAAAAGAGCTAAGAAAATAAACAGAGGGAGCAGAGGGCTGCGAGGGAGCAGAGGGCTGCGAGGAAGCACAAACTTGCCCTAGAAAGAGGAAATGAAATAGTCAACGCAAAATAACCCAATAGCAGTCAGGACTTGGAGATGCATAGGAAGGCACTGGAGAGTGGGTGGGGCCAGAAGGGGTGGCCTCAGAAGGTACTACTTGTGGGGGATAATCAGATCTAAAGAAAAGATCTGACGCCCCTTGGAGATAAGACAGATATGGGAAAGAAGGACTTAAGTTTGTGTGGGGGGGGAATAAGGAGCCTGCAGAAACACAACAGTAAACTGGAACAAGTGGAGAGACCCCTTGCTCTTGATTTGGAGGTCTCAGTGTTATCAAGATGTCAATTCTCCCTAATTTATAAATGTAGTGCAAGACCAACAAAAATTCTAAGGAGCTTTTTAATGGTGACAGACACGTTAGAAAACAACACACAAGAATATCTAGGAAAACATTAAAAAGGAATAACTTGGTGGGGGTGAGAAGGGGATAGTACCCCTAGCAGGTGTTAAAACATAATATAGACTCCCCACAATTAAAACAGAGTGGCACTGGCACATGAATAGACTGACATCAAAGAAACAATAAAATGTCAAGGAAAAGATGAAAAAATAGAATTTCCATTTGGAAAAACATAAAAGTAGATCCATCCCTCAAACCCTACATAAGAATAAACTCCAAAAGAGTCAGAAATGTAAATGTAAAAATAAAAGTATATATACTAGAAAAAAATAGATAAATTCTTCTATAACCTATGTATATAATAAAAGGCTAGGTCTGACTTAAAATTTAAGTGCAATAAAATAAAATACTAATATGTTTATTTGCATAAATTAAAAATTTTAAAAAGGTTGTATGGAATAACTACACCATTAGTAATATTTTTTTTTTTTTTTTTTAGGTGGAGTCTTGCCCTGTAGCCAGGCTGGAGTGCAGTGGTGCGATCTCGGTTCACTGCAACCTCTGCCTCCCAGGTCTCCCAGGTTCAAGCTTTTCTCCTGCCTCAGCCTCCAGAGTAGCTGGGACTACAGGCATGCACCACCATGCCCAGCTGATTTTTTTGTATTTTTAGTAGAGACGGTGTTTCACCATGTTGGCCAGGATGGTCTTGATATCCTGACCTCGTGGTCTGCCCACCTTGGCTTCCCAAAGTGTTGGGATTACAGGTGTGAGCCACTGCACCTAGCAACCATAAGTAAATTTTTAAATGACAAAACAGAAGAAAAATTGGCAACAAACATTGCAAATAGAAGAATTAATGTCACTAATGTACAAGGCACTTTGCAAAATCAGGGATCAAAATATCAAAAGTCCTACAGAAAAATGGGCAAACACATGAAAAACTATTCATGAAAAGAAATACATGCATGGCCTAGAACCATATGAAAAGATGCTCAACTTTGTTTATAATAAAAGTACACTAAGACGCTGGGTACAGTGGCTCACACCTGTAATCCTAGTACTTTGGGAGGCTAAGGCAGGAAGATTGCTTGAGTTTCAGACCAGCCTGAGCAACACAGAAACCCCCATCTCTAAAAAAACAAAAAAAACAAAATCAGGCTGTTAGTGGAAAAGGAGGCCAAGTTTTTGACCAGGTGATCAAATTTACACTATCCATGTGAAGGACACAGCATGTGCTTCCAGAAGCGATGACAGAGGACACAGTATCTTCTATGCAGCGGGCTGTCAACCCAATCACAAGGAAGCTTCAGTCAAGCATAAAATAGGGAGCATTCTGTTTAAAAAGTGAAGGGGCTACTGTATTCCAAAAAAAAAAAAATCAACGTCTTAAAAGGCAAAGAAACATTATGTAATCGTTATAGATTAAAGTAGGCTAAAGAGTCACGATAACTAAATGCCATGTCCAATCCTGAACTGAACCCTGTACTGGAGAGAAAGTGTTACAAAAGATATTAATTATTATGTTTACTGGAAAAATTGGAATATGGGCAGTGTATTAGTTAAAGGTATTGCATTAATGTGTGTGTAAATCAATAGTGTAACATCATTAGTGTATGTGGTTATATTAATAAAAGATATTTTTCTACTTTTAGGAAATACACGCTGAAGTATTTAGTAGGATACACATAACTTATGATACACATAACTTATCTGCAAATGATTCCAAAAAAATTGTGTGTGTGTGTGTGTACACAGAGAGAGAGAGATTGAGAGAATATAAATGAATCGAATGGGTTAAAAACAAGTGATTCTGGGTAAAGAATGTAAGGATGTTCCTTGTACTATTTTTGGTTTTGCAGCCTTTGGAGATGTAAAATTATTTTTAATAAAAAGCCTAGAAGTAATACTGGTTTCACTCTTCACTCTTCCCACTTCCTCGCTTTTGTCTACCCTGCAATTCACTGTCACCAAGCCTGGGTCTCCACTCTTCCACCGAAAACTATTCTGGCAAAAGGCCCAATGTTTCCCTAAATGGGACATCCAACAGGAGTTTTTAACTCTTCATCTTGCTTAGGTCAGTGGCAGCAATGGACTCTTGTGGCTTCTTGCTGCTGCTTAAAAAGCTACACTTCTTAGACCTCTATGCTATTTTCTTTTTTTGCCTTCATAACCACTCCTCTCTGGCTTTCCTTTCTTTCCTTTTCTTCCTCTGCTCACCTTTTAAATGTGAGTTTCCCAAGATTCTTCATTTAGATCTCATCTTACTCAACATTTCCCTGAGAATATTCTTCCATTTTTATGGCTTCAAATACCCTAAACTGGAGAGGCAGTTAAATAATTATTAAAACTCGATTAGTATGAGCATATTACTTAGCTCTTGCTGTATGCCAAACAACCACAAAATCTCTGTAGCATCCAACAAAAAGCACTTCCTCTCATGGATCTGTGGGTTGTAGAGTTTGGCTAATCTGGGCTGGGCTTTCCTGGGCATGGCTTTAAGCCGCAGGGTGGGCTCATATCTGCTTAGTGAGTTTCTCATCACATCTGCTTAGTGAGTTTCTCACCCTCTGTGGAATGGTGGGCGAGTTGGGACGTCTTCTCATGGCAATGGCAGGAGGCAAGAGAGCAAATTGAAATGTGGAATGTACCTCTGAAGGCCTAAGGCCAAGACTGACCCACTGTCATTTCAACCCACATTCCTTAGGTCAAAGAAAATCACAGTCAAGTCTAACGCCAAGGGGAAGGGAAATCTGCTCCATCTCAGGCTGGAAGGATTAAGAGTCTGATGAGAAAAAGAGTGACTGCAGGGAAGGCTGGGGAACTGCACCTGTCTGCAGTAGGAATGTATGAACTGACTTGGAAACTGTTTCAACCTGCCCTGGCAGGAAAGGATGAGCTACGGGGACCAGAGTTCCTCAAGGTGAGGCATCAACAAGGACAGATGAGAGGGAAGGAGCAGAGAGAAGCAGTCCACCTTGAAGATTCACTCAGCGAGGAATTTTAAAACCTCTGCATCTCAAAGGTTTTCAGATTTTCTTTCCACCCTGGCATTTTCCAGGGAGCCCCAGGAGTGCCATGCTCCACTTGGAGGGCTGCTGTGCCCATTTCTCTTGTCACATTCCCTTAGACAGATGCAGCAGCTGTTGCAGTGCTGGAAAATCTAGAACATGATGTGCTGTTCGACTAGGGCTGCTGCAGCACCCACCCCGCCTGCTGCAGGGCAGTTGCTAAGAACTGTGAGATGCGAGGTTTCCCATGCCCATGTGCAACCTGCTTACCTATATAAATAGATAGCTGATCAAACCTTTTTTTGGCAAAGATTCTCTGACAGGGTAGGAGCAAAGCACATGCCAGCAAAGGGCAAAGGGGCTCTCCATAGTCTATCTTTGAGGGTTCTTATGAAGTTACTATGTTTGACATGAAGGCTGCTTACATTTTTACATACATTTGATCTCTTTAAAATGGTCCAAAAGAAAGTGGTATATGAAAGTACGTTCTGAAACCAGAAACATGGAGCGTGACACTTCAAGCTACAGGCTCTGGAGTCAGGTGGGTGTTTCCCGGTGCTGCTAGCCAGCTTTGAGCTTAACTCTCCCAAGGGTCATCTCTTCATCTGGGGAGTATGGCCAGTGCTAAGTCACAGCATTATACAAGAGTGACACAAAAGCCTGTGTGAAAAACCCTGGTGTCCTGACTAACCCACAGTAGGCGCCGAATGAATAAAACCTTTGAAAGGTGTTGTCATCATCATCATCCTTTGCAGCATTGCTGGACCTTTTTCTCTTCCTAGCTCACCTCCTACAAATGTGTTACACAATTGTGACACATATATTTTTGGACATTCTTAGTTTACAGCTGCAAGTGATATTGAATATTGCAAATTAATTGACAGTTTAACGGCTTAGAGGATGTCTCTTACTTGGGTAATTGGAAAATAGGAAATTAAAGGAGAAACAAATATGGTATTATTTGAGTATTATTTATGAAATAGGCTCAATATTTCATTTCAATAAAATTTCATGTATTTTCCAAAAAATATCCATTTTTTCTACTATACTACCTTCCACTTATCCAGAATAAAACCTAATAAGCAATAGTAATAGTCAACAGTCAAATATTGACTAACTTATGTTCTAGGCAGCTTCTAACATAGTTCCCAAGAAACCCTGTCTCTTTATAGGTGGCCAGACCAGTAACTTAACTTGCTACTTCTGAGAAGATGTTTTAAAAGACCCTTCCTTATTACTGTCTCCCTCTTTGTCTTCTTACTTGCTCACTCAGATGGAACAAGCTGGCATTTTGTAAACCTAAGGGTAAAGGAACTGATCATGATGATGGTCTCTGGCCGACAGCTGGTAAGGACCTGAGGCCCTCAATCCAACAGCCCAGGAGGAACTGCTGCCAAGAGGACCCCTCCCCAGGGGACCCTTGAGACCACCATGTCTCTGACTGCAACCTCATGAAAGACTCAGAGCCTCTGCACCCAACTTAACTATGCCCAGATTCCTGACCCATAGACATGGTGAAATAATAAATGCTGTCATTTTAAACTACTAAGGGTAATTTTTTTACATACCAATAGATAACTGATACTACTACATTGTACTAACATTATCTGGAAGTTTAGATTTGATCTACGTAAGATGGAAAGGTTAAATTTGCTGCTTTCTGGAGAAACCCAATGGATCTCTTCGGAGACAAAATGTTCTCTTTCCGTGTCCTTTGGAGCAGGGGTTGTCGTGGAGAATTATTCTTAGAAAGTGAAATGCTAAGCTTCAGCATCGTGGGTCAGCCTCAAACTTGCAAAGCAAAAGTTTAGATCTCCATATTCTTTTTACTTGTGTTCAGTAGTAAATCTTCCCGTGTTATCTTCCTCCTTTCCATTGCCTGAGCTATTGTCTGCATTACTGATCCCTCACACAGCCATCTCAGCTCACTACAGAAAAATACCTCCTGGTATTTAGAATGTTCAAAGCACTTGAGCAAGCATATTCACAACCCATACTGATGCCAAGGCTGAATAATTGGGCTTGGAATATGCCTGGGACCATGACTCCAGATGAAGCCCTAGACGGCTGCCATCAGCTCTGCTTTGCCCATACTGCTTACATGGAAGTGGTCATTTAGGCCGTGAAATGGCCAGACAGAGGAGCTCACCACTAGGAAACCTCTGCTGCATGACAAACTCCCTGCCTCAAAGATTGTGCCTAATTCTTGAGTGGGCAACCTGCCTCTGAAGCAGATGGACAGAGTGAAAGCAGGATGGAGATGGAGAGCGAGCACAGAAATATTTCAGTCTAGGGTCATATTGGCATTTGGGAGCTCGCCACCATCTGCTGTCCCCGGGTTCCCAGCTTGCTAATCCAGCTTGCAGATGGATTGACATTTTTCAATTTCTTAAATCTTGGGAAGAGTTTTGGTGGTTCTCTGTTGCTGCCATGAAGACTGTGCCTGTTCTCTGTCAAAAGGCAGCCAAGGTCTATAGCTAAGGCGCCTAGATTCTACCACTTCATTATCGTGGGCTTGTAGTCTTTTCCTGAGGGGAGAGTGCACTGATAATTGTGGGCAGCAGGGCAAAAGCTTATTACCTGTCTTCACATCGTGTCACATGGGCCCAACAGCACATTGTTATAAAGATAAGACAATAAATTTGAAGAGATGAGGCCAACTCCTCTCAGCTCCTCAACTCCTGCCACCCCTGTTCCCTATGACTGACCAGTCATGGACAATATCTTACAAACACTCCCCCTTCCCAGGGCTCCTTTCCTTAGGATCACTCCCAGGTGTGTGGTGCCAGGAAGAGGGGAGATGCCCACCCTCACTGCCAAGGAGAGGCAGGAGTATGCCAGGCACTTGGGTGCAGGGATGAGCCGCCATCGGCAACTCAGCTGGGCCCACTGGCAGTGCCCTCGCAGGATCTCAGCTTTCTGGTGCACCTGGTGATGCTAGTGATGCTCGTCAGGGGTGAACTCACCTGGCTGGCATGATGGCTGGTTGTGCTGCTGGGCACAGGGCTCCCAGCTGCTCTTTGCTCTCTTAGTCCTGGGAGGAGCTTTGCACTGGATCCAGGGAGAAAGGAGTAGCGCTTGGACATTGGTCCTAATGTCACCGAAATAAGGCAGAGGGCTCTTTCTTTGTTCTTCCTCATTGTTCCTTTGGCATGACCCTGTGACCTATGACCCGTGGAACATGGAGCACATCTCAGTCTTTCTCCTGTTGGGATGTTGGGATGTAGTTGAGAATTGCATTGATCACTTTGCAAAAGGGCTTCCTTGTGAAGACTTAAGGAACAGCTCATCCTTCAGTGTCAGGAAGAACAGTCTTCGATTCCTGAAAAACTGACCAGTGTATGCCTTATCGAGATGCGACTGTGGCTGATTTCATTTGCATCTTCCCATTGGCCACATTAGGCCAAGAACCGTATTTGTGGCCCACCTCCCACCACATACAAGGCTGTGTGGCCAGCAAGACAACCTTTTTTTCCAGTTCTATTTTAACTTCAGACCCTTTCATCTTTATCTGACCCTTTAAAAATGCCTATTTCTTTTTTTTTTTTTTTACTATGTTGAAATATTATATCCTTTAAGGTCATTTTCCCTGTTCTTTTGCAATGAGATAGAACATAAATAGCATATTTAATATGCTAAAATAAACTTTTCTCCCAATGGTTATTTCCAAGATGAAAATCCATTTTATATCCTATCCCACCATGCATGGACTGCAAATGTAGTCTTTGTGTTGTCCTTAAGCAAATCTACCAATAAGATAAAGCATTTTCCAGGAAACCACTGAGGCACGCTGTATCCTCTTCCTGTGCAGATTACAGTAATAACTGACAAATCTCTGACGTCACAGAGCCAGGTGGGGCACAGGAATAACTTCATTCTTCAACAAACATGAGTTTTCCTTGGGAAAGCTTTGAGCAAGTCTTCTCTGGTGTGTGGCTTCGGGGCATATCCATGTGTAGCCACTTGACTGGACGCTGGGAGTGGAGTCAGAAAGTGGGTATGGAGGCACTTCTCTCAAATGACTTTACAATTTAGGAGAAAAGCCTGATTGCAATGTAATTCTTCCAGAAGCAATGACTAAATCAGTCAATGTAGCCTTATAGAATCGTTTAAGTGTGTGCATTAAGCCCTGGAAATAATGGAGGCATTTTGCGGGGGCGGCCCATTTGAAACACATTGGCGCTGTGCTGCGATTTCCAGCAGCCACATGGGCCACCTGAGTCACCGAGCTGCCTGAAATCAGTAGTGTACAAGGGATGAGGGGTGCTCATGAGAGAAGGGGGTGAACTAGGTGATAGCATCCTAGGACCAACTGAGGATGATGGCTCACGGATTTCCCAAATTTAAAACTGGGACTTCTCAACAGGAAAGCTTCACAAAGTCATTTTCCTTTTGATAAGAAAGTGTTAATTAGCACCATGCATTCTCCATAGAAGACTTGTTTTCACACTAGTTTACCTATGGATGGAGTTTTCATGTAAACCGTGAGTGGCAGAGGGGCCCATCATCAATGTTTAAAATGGGATCTGTACATGGTGTTCCTCAACCTCTTTGAGAAATATGAGTGCTTTTTGTTTCATATTAGTGGTAGAAGTAGTCATTTGAAATTCTAGTCACAGCAGTTGCTGAGCCACAAACATACCCACAAAACACATGCTTGGATAGCGTGTGATCTCACCTGCACTGTCAATGTGTTTTGTTTACACTTGATCAAGCTTTTCATACTGTAGACAGTTCATTTCTTCCTCATTCCATCCTTGAATTGTTAGGCCTCAAAGAGATGAGGTATTACGTGATAGTCATCTTTGTGCCTCAGATCTTAGTACATTTCTACCAGGAAGCAGACATTTAAAAATGATCATTGAATAAACAGAGTTAATGGAAAATGAAAACAATTAGTCTCAGATACCATTTTTTGGAGTCAACTGACATGATGTTCCCATATTTGCTGGGACATTGTATCCTTCTCTATTTGAGAAACCAGAAGAGTAGACTTCATCAACTGGGTAATCTTACAGCAGAAAGCCGTGAGAATGCTTTGGAGAGTCACAAGTCTAGATCCCAAGTAAAAGACTGTCAACTCTTACCACCTGGGAAAGAAAGGGATTCCCCAGACTGGAGAGAGAAGAGAAATCAGATTGAAAATCATGGCAGCTAAGATATAGGTGGCCTCTGAGCAAAGGGTAGCACCGGTGTCCAACCCACACCAAGCCTCAGCGGTGCTGACAAGGAGTGCAGAACAGCTGAAGCCTTGAGAACAGCAGAGGCCTGGTTCCACGTAGATGGTAATGAAGCTGCAAGAGCCAGAGTACAAGTGTCTGTGTGGTCGGCTTCTTGCTTGAGGGCCCAAAGCAGCCTTGCAGAGTTCCCAGGGCCCCAGTGAGGTGCAGGACTAGCTAAACACTCCATGCGTCCAAGCACTTAGCCTCATGGGGTTGCCCTGGCCCAGCGAACATGAGTAGGAAGGGGTAGAATGCATCTTGGGTATGAGTGCAGAGCAGTCGCCAGATCTACAGATGAGCCAAACAGAAATGGGGAACGATGGAGATGTGTGAAGCCTGGAAAGCAAAGACCAGAGATGCAACAGGAGAG
This sequence comes from Colobus angolensis palliatus, assembly GCF_000951035.1. NCBI lineage: Eukaryota > Metazoa > Chordata > Mammalia > Primates > Cercopithecidae > Colobus > Colobus angolensis. The sequence continues at coordinate 7,219,166 of NW_012115110.1, forward strand.
TCTGGACTCTGAAAGGACAACTAAGTACGAGATAGATCAAGCCCCCTCCCCCTAGATTACATAGAATCCTAGAAAGGCTGGCAAAACCCAAATTGGTAGACTACATTTCTACCACCCCAATGGAATGGGCTCTCAAAGTTGAGTCATAGAAAAAAAATCATTTCTTGCACAGAGAGATAATGTAGATTAAACTTTACTCCTGTGCTGGTAACAACTATATTGCCACAGTACACAAATGAAGATGCACTATATCTGATATTAGCACAGTTTTCACTGGTTTCATTAACAGACATTTTCAAAAATAAGGGAACAAAGGTCCAATATGACATTGTATTTACACAGTGTTTTCATGACCCAAAATCCAAGTGCTTTTAGACAAAATCATCCTTTACACAGTCACTGCTGGCAGACCGCCACCAAGTAACATGTTTTCAAATATTCAAGGTGGGAGAAAGGGTCAGGACTCATTTAGGAAGTCTGGAAGAAGTCAAGTTTGCAAAAAATTAATTTACCCAAATGTATAGAAGGCTCGCCCTACTAGGGTGGCCTATTTCATGTGGATGTAAATAGTTCATGGGGGATGGGAGCTGCTGGGAAGTAGGGGAGTAAGGGATAGAGAAGTCCATTTCCCAGATGAGCCAAAGAAATGGAGAGCGAAACCCAAGGGCAAGTGGCACGTCTACAGGTAGAGCTCTTGCCAGCCTGTAGTGGCAGATCTGGAAACATGGGGTTTGCGAGACTCAATACACTCTATTCTTGGAGGAAACCAGTGGCTCCTTGGAACACACAGAAAGAAGATTCCATGGCGTCTCTATCTCAGCAGGGAAAACTGAGGCCCAGGGGCAGTTAGGATAGGCTCTCTTGTTCAGGACTGAAGAGGCTTCCCTGATGCAGGCAGGGAGTTGGTCAGTGTCTGCCAAGGAGACAAAGCGTGAGCTATCTTCTGGCTCAGAGAGAAAGAGCAGGCAGGAAGAAAAACCAGCATCCACCTGTGCCACAGTTGTGCTTCCACCTCTGTCTTGTCCTCTGACCCTCACCTTTAATCCCATTTATTAAAAATTCATACTCAGAGGCCTAGCTGGGGTGGACCCCAGTCTGACCGACCCACAGCCCAGGCTGGTCACAATGTGTGCATGTGCTTAGCAGTGGGGGATGAGGGGGGCAGTTCTTGGGGACTGCAAAAGGAGGGTCTATAAAGAAGAACCTCATCTCTCACCCCCTAGGGGCAGCCTCTATGAGGGAGGACCATGGTCCCTGACATCATGGGAGTCACGAGTGAGGGTCTGTCCTGGGGTCAGGCTGGTGGGCAAGTTGGTCTGGCCTCTCCACAAGGCTGGCGCTTGCCTCCCCCATTAGTCAGTGGCACTGCTGCTCATGGCTGTTTTTAATTTCTGCCTTATGACCATATTTGACACACTTTGTCTCCAACCTAGGGTCCCTATTTATTCTTGGACACATGCCTTGGTGACATGCTACCACTGCCCTCCCTGCCTAGATTGTGTTTGGCAAGCTGTGGAGAAGCTTCCAGAATCCAAAAGACCCTTTCTTAATTTGAATGGGGACAATTAATTTAAAGCAGGCACACATAAAACCGGAGGCAGCACTTAGCAATAAGGCACAAACGTTTCTTTAAATGTTGTTCTAAAGTCAACCTTGACCTTCATCCTCAACCACTTAATTGACAGAAACACAAGTGTATTTGCCAATATGTGGGCTGGCTTAGTGACCCATCCACTGAAAAGTAGAAAGTGTATCATGTTTTGAGTTACAGCTTATTGAGCATTAAGCTTTCTTCCTGTTTTTTCTCACTTTTCATGGTGATATCCACAGATATTTTCCTGTACTTGTGTGTAACACGACTGTGCCCAATGTTAGACTGGTGGATGGTAGATAAAGGGGGCAAGAATTCACAAAAAGGAAGTTCTGGGAAAGGAAATTGAGAGTTTATAAATATATGAATGCCAGCTCATTTTTATTTTTTAAATAAAGTACTCTGCACAACACACCAACGGAAAATCATAGGATATAGTGGTGATGATCGCCATTTTTCTGCATATATCTTTGGGTATTAATTTTATGAAAGATATAAAGATGATTTTGATGCAGACGGATTCTACATGTTACTGAGAACATGAAAAGGAGGCTCAGGCAGAAGTAAGAGAAAAATTCCACCTTAGGCTCTTTCTTGCAAGGTGCAGTTTCTCCACCATTGACATCTCCTCAGACCTCACAGTGAACTGGCAAGAAGGTCCAGGGAAGAGATTTCTATAGTATCCTGGCTTTGAATAAAAGAAAATGGACCCAAAAACCTCATCTTCACAAGATGACCTTTTGGAAATAGATAGAAGACTTGATACCAAATGTGCTTGAGGTGTGGCTCCAAAGCAGCAAATAAAGGCAGGTGCCACACCCATCCAGGTACCATCCAGTGGGGGCCTGGGGCATTGTATGTCCCAGAGCATCCAGGCACGGGGAGGCTGCCCAGCAGTAGGATGTGTGGTTTCGAGGACTCAAAGACACATAGGGCTCTCTGCTTCTGAAACTCCAAGAGGATGGATAGCTGGGGCAGGTGCACCTCCACAGTGAGACACCAGGACATGAAGGGTGGCATGATATGGTTTGGCTGTGTCCCTACCCAAATCTCATCTTATACTGTAGCTCCCATAATTCCCATATGTTGTGGGAGGGACCTGGTGGGAGGTAATTGAATCACGGGGCGATTTCCCCATCCTGTCGTCATGGTAGTGAAAAAGTGCCATGAGATCTGATGGTTTCATAAGGTATTTCCCTGTTCTCTTGGCTCTCATTCTCTCGTCCGCTGCCATTTAAGAGGTGCCATTATTGTGAGGCCTCTCCAGTCATGTGGAACTGTGAATCCATTAAACCTCTTTTCTTTATAAATCCCCCAATCTCAGGTATGCCTTTATCAGCAGTGTGAACAGGGACTAATACACAGCACATCGGTGGACTGAAATCCGCTGCCCCCCGTGAGTGTGCACTGACAGGTATGCCCTCCACTAGCTGAGCACACCACCACTCACCTCCCCTCCCTGACCTGCTCGCAGCCAGTCCACACCCAAGCCCTGCTGACGTTGGTCTCCTTTATCTCTCAGCCTGACAACTCCCCTCCTTCCCCACCACACTCCACTCAAAGCGACATCATCTATCACCCAAACCTCCTCACTGATTGCTCTGCCTCCTCTCCTGCCTCCCTCCCATCCACATCTGTCCCCAAGCTGCATCCAGACTCCAGGGAACACAAACTTGGCCGTGGCACCCTCTTCGGTGACTCCTCCTCGTGTCTTCCGTTGCCCTCGTAGTAGGGACTGACATCCTGATGTGGCCCATGTGTGCCCCCTGGAGTCTGCCCTGGGGAGGCCCCCAGAGTCTGCCCCTACCCAGCGGCTTCCTCACCATCATGCTGGATTCCCCTTCTGAGCTTCTCCTAGGCAGCCGTCCGCCTGTACCTCCAACATTCTACGCTCCCTTCTGCCACCAGGCATTTGCACACCTGCAGTTTCCTCTTTCTGAAATATTCCTTCAGCACGCCTTACTTAATAAATTGCTACTCATCTTTTAAATACAGCCAACTTCCCATTCTTCTGGAAAGTATTCCTGGATCCCTGGAAAGGCCACAGCTTCCATGACATACTCCATGTGTGTCTCTTTGCAACACTTACATGATTTCCATTTAACATGTGGTTATGTCACTTTTTGATTACTGGCTGTCCTCCCTACTAGACCAGAAGCTTCTGGTGGGCAGGACTTGTCTGCTTTTGCAAATCATGGTAACCATGGTACTTAGTTTAGTTGTTGACATGTAGTCGGCTCTTTCTTACAATTTGCCAGTTATGGTTAACGCTGTGCTAAGCTCTGGAGTTTTAAACAATGAACCAGGCAGGTCAGGCCTTACCTTCATGGTGTTTTTATTTTATTGCAAGAGAAACATACAAACATAATAGTTAGAGATTACAAAATGTTTAAAAATAAGGACTGCTATGATACAGAGTAATAGCAGGATACATGGAGTCATCGGCAAAGACCTCCTGAAGCAAGTGATATGAAAATAGAGATCTGATTGGTGGGAACAGATGAGATTTGCCTAAACCAGGGAGGAACATTCCCAACATTGGAAGCAGCAAGAGCGGAGACCCTGAAGCAAGGACGAGGGCAGCCTTTAGGAATGTGTCCAGAAGGCCCGAGCTCTTGGAGCAGAGCATTGAAGGAAATGGTGATTGATAATACAACTGGAAAGATTTATAGAGACCAGAAGGAGAGGAAGAGTTTGGATGTTATTCTGAGTGAATGGAAAGTCACTGAGGGGACTCAGGCAGAAGAATAACCACACCTGGTTTACATATAAGACTCTCCAGGTGGGATTTATGGAGAAAGGATTGGACAGAGGGTGCCTTGGATAGGGCAGAGCCATGGAAATGGGGAAGATGGAAGGAGATCTGTCCCAGAGGCATAGACAGGAGGCCAGGGAGTCCTTAGGCATTCTGGTTTCCATAGCAGAGTGGATGGTGGCTCATTTACTGAGGTGGAGAAGACTATTGAAAGAATGCATGAGTTGATGGATGAATAAACAAACAAGCAAACATGTAGAGAAAAATGTACAATAAAGGAGACTGAGCCTTCAGGGTGAAATATATTCATAAGACATATAAGCTTCCATATCAGTCAGGGTTCTCCAGAGAAAGAGAACCAATGGGATATGTATATAAAGAGATTTATTTCAAGGATGTAGCTCACATGATCATAGGGGTAGCAAGTTGATATTTGCAGGGCAGGCCCACAGGCTGGAAACTCAGACAGGAACAGATATTGCAGTCTTGAGGAAGAATTATTTTCTTCCCAGGGAAACCTTGTATTTTTTTCTCTTAAAGCTTTCAACTGATTAAATGAAGCCCACACATACAATTAATGATAATCTCCTTTACTTACAGTCACCTGATTATAGATGTTAAACACATCTGCAAGATGCCCTTCACAGCAACATCTAGCTTTGTGTTTGAATAAATAACTGGGTACTACACCTTAGATACATTGACACATAAAACTAACAATCACAACTCTAAATGATTGTTGCATGGAAACCACTAGGCTCTACCAATAATATAACTCAGAGGTCAGCAAACTACGGTCCATGGGCCAAATTTCGCCTTCCACCTGTTTTTGTGAATAAAGTTTTATTGGAACACAGCCATGCCAATTCATTTGTGCATTGTCTATGGCTGCCTTTGTCTAACAGCCACAGAGGTCAGCAGTTACGACAGAGACCAAACAGCCCACAAAGCATAACATATTTACTATCTGGCCCTTTACAGGAAAACTTTGTTGAGCCCTGGTGTCACTTCATTTTGTGGAATTACTCAGGCAAGGTGACTGCTGCTAGGCAATAGAAAAGATGCAGGAGTCAAAATGGTTAATGGGTCTGAAACCAGTGGAGAGCTCGGAAAATTTTAAAAGAATAGTCAAACATGACAAGAGGTATCACTGGGGAAAAGAAACCCAAAACATTAGCATTTGGCTTCCAAGCAGCTCACATTCTGGTCTTAGACAACTGTTACCTCAGTGCTCAGAAATGGAAGCTTAGAGCCCGTGTGGAAAACCGACCTCCTAATAAATCCCACACAGAGGATGCAGCAATTTGTTATGTGTGAGAAAATGGCACTGGGAAAGCAAAACACAGCCAGCTTGCTTCCTATCACAAGTAGCAACTGGGCTCAGGTTTTCACCTAATTTTTAAGTAGCTTATCATCACCTCCGAAAAAAAAAATCTAAAAATTGCATTGCTTTTTTTTTCTGAGAAGAGCATATTATGAAGTGTAAACATTAAAAAAGTCATTTCCCAATATAACTATTTCCAAGCTTTAGTCTACCACTCGTGCTACCATCCAAATGTTGGTGTCCCCTCCTCCCTGCAAATTTGGATGCTGGAACCTAATCTTTAGTGGGATATTACTAGGAAATGGGGCCTTTGGGGAGGTGATTAAGTCGTGAGGGTAGAACCCTCATGAATGGTATCAATGCCTTTGTAAACAAGATGTGAGAGAGCCCGTGAGAGAGCCTGTTTGCCCCTTCTGCTCTGTGAGGACACCATGAGGATACTCTGCAGAAGATGCAAGAAGCAGAGGCCCTTCACTAGACATGGCATCTGCTGGCACCTTGATATTAGACTTCACAGCCTCCAGAACTGTGAGAAATACACGTCTGTTGCTAATAAATTACCCAACCTAAGGTATTTTATTGTAGCGGCCCAAACTGACTAACACAACTCACTATCTTCAAACATTTTTGTCCTATCAATACAGCTCCCTCTCCCTTTTTTGGGGAATAAAACCTTGCTGAAATGAACTGACTCTAATATCTTGATTTGTTAACCCCCATCTGAGCCAAAATAATGTTTGTTTGAGAATCTATTTTAAGTACTGACTGAAAGAAACTGTATGAGTATTTTATTGCCAATGTGTGAGAAAATACGTCAGAGATAAGATTAATCTTTACAAGAGACAAAAAGCTCACAATGTTTTGCCGAATAAAATTAACTTTCATAATTTGCCTACTAGGTATTTACTATGCTATGCTAGCTGCTTAGCATACAAACCCCTACAATCCCTACAGGAATCCTAGATTGCGGCCACATTTTAATCTCAGGTTTATAGATGAGAAACTAAGACAACCTGGACTTAAAGCCAGGTCACCTTACTCCACAGGCCACACCCCCCAACCATGGTGAAAGCTACAGCTGTGATGTTAAGATAACAGAAAATTGCTTCTCCAAAATAATAAATTATATATTTATATTCCCTTTGACTCACCTGAATAGTGTTCATTTTTATTTAGAAATGTAACTGTATTAGTTTGTTCTCATATTGCTACAAAGAACTACCTGAGACTGAGTAATTTATGAAGAGAAGAGGTTTAATTGATTCACAATTCTGTAGGCTGCACAGGAAGCCTGGCTGGGGAGGCCTCAGGAAACTTACAATCACGGCAGAAGGCAAAGGGGAAGCAGGTACGTCTTCACTTGGTGACAGGGGAGAGACAGCAAAGGGGGAAGTGCCACACATTATTAAACTACCAGATCTCCTGAGAATTCACTCACTATAATGAGAACTGGAAGGGGGAAGTCCGTCCCTATGATCCAATCACCTCCCACCAGGCCCCTCCAACACTGGGGATTACAACTCAACATGAGGTTTGGGTGGGGACGCAGAGCCAAATTCCAGCATCTTGATTTACTAACCTACATCTGAGCCAAAATAATGCTTGTTTGAGAATCTACTTTCAGTAACAACTGAAAAAAATTTATAAGTGTTTTATTGCCAATGCGTGAGAAAATATATCACATACTGACAAGATAAAATAAGATTAACATTTACAAAAGGCAAAAAGCTCACAAGGCTTTGTCAAATAAAATCGTTAATTTGCCTACCATGTATTTACTATGTTATGCTGTTTATCAAATAAAACCCCCTATAATCCCTACAGGAATCCTAGACGGTGCCTGCATTTTAATCTCAGGTTTATAGATGAGAAACTAAGACAACCTGGACTTAAAGCCAGGTCACCTTACTCCACAGGTCACACCCCCAACCACAGTGGAAGCTACAGCTGTGATGTTAAGAAAACAGAAAATTGCTTATTCAAAATAATAAATTATATACTTATATCCCTCTTGACTCATCTGAATAGTGTTCATTTTTATTTATGAATGTAACTTTTTTAAGAATGCAAAGTTTATTGAAGAACCTGCAAAGTCATCTCACATAACAGCAATGTTCCTGCCATCATGCTGCATATGGAGATAGATACCTATAACAATCACCTTTCCCTCTGACATTGCTTCCACTTTCTCCAGTGGATGACAGAGATGACAGATAGGACCTGCACATCCAGCTTTCTCTGCTACCCCTTGAAAACGCTCCATTTATTCCAATCAGTGGACACGCAGCTTCCTGGTTTTCTTACACTTACTGTTACTCGTAGAGTATCTCGTGCTGTTGTTTGCATTTTTACTAGTTTCAGCTTATTTCGGGATTTCAATTAACGCACAGCTTTGTATTAAAAGTCATAGATTCCACTGCTCCTCCCAGTGTTTTACACAGGTTTTGCTGAAATCCAAACCCCTGCCTAACACACCTCTTTTTCTTCCTCACTTTCCATGGCAAAGTCAGAATTTATTCTTGAGATTTCAATCTTCTCAGTCTTTTAGCTTTCCTGGCTATGGGACTACAGAAAGCTGGCATTGCAGCTATGGTCTAGCAGGTCAGCGTCCCAGTCTTATTCCCTCAGCACTTACCATTTCTGTGAACACCGGCTCAGCATCCAACCACAAGCCCCATCTGCTCTCTTGTGAATTGTCTGGGATTAATGCTGCTTGGGCTGACAGTAGGTGGATCAACATCCCAGCTCCCTCACCCTTCCTGTAGATGACATTTCAGGTTCATGTTCTATACTGTCTCCCAGAGTTTCTCAATGGCACCATTCTCCAGTTAGCCACAGTGGTAAATTCCTTGGTGATGCATTTTGTATCTCTGTTGTGCCTTGCAAAACCGACTTTCTAATTGCTGTTCCTTGGGATGGTCTCCCAAATAAAGCACTTGTGTTTGAAATCTTATTTCAGGTCCTGCTGGGGAGTACAAATTAAGTCAGCACGATGTATAGCATACCCCATCTCCCCTCTCTATAAGGACATTTCTTCTAGACTATCTCTTATTTCAGTTCTGAGCTCTACTCTGTCAAGTATTCTGGATACCAATGAGGGCTTAACAAAAGGGCCTACATCTGTCACCCTGGATGGGAAGTAGCCACTTCAGGAAAGCTCTGTGATAGGTAAGTCTAAGGTCATAGTTAGAAATGCCCCCACCCTTTCTCATTAAGTTCTCCCTACTCTTGTTCACATTTGCCACTTTATTTAACTCTTTTCCTTCATATATTTTTAGACCTAGGCTGAATTTAGCAACTTTACATCTACGCTTTCTCATTGTGCTAGAGTCTTCATCAGGGTCACGCAAATGGGGAAATAAAGGTTGAGCAAATAGGGAAATATTATTATCCATATGGATTGTGAGAGTGTGCAACCTACACCACTGTCAGCAGCAGCCCTGGTATTCATCCGGCCCCATTGTATTCTGCACAATCCAGCCTCCTACTAGACGAACCCAGACTCTTGTTTCTCCGTTAACAATGGGGGTGTTGACTCACACATTAGGTCAACATAGCTGCAGGAGGTTCTGGAATCTGGCCACTTTGGCTCTATCACTTATTAGCTGAGTGACCTTAGACAAGCTATTTAACTTCTCTCCAGCTCAGTTTCTCATCTGGAAATTGAGAACAATAATGACAACAATGTCGTAAAATGTTTGTGTCAGGTGAAATCGTGCATGCCGAGTGCTTTGACAGCACCCAGCATTTTGCAGGTTTTTGACAGATATCAGCCACCGCTGACTCTCTGTCTTCCCCCTCTGCAGGCTCAGCCTCCAGGGCGATGACAATGGTGAGAGAGAAATATGAGCCTAGCCTGCCAGGTCAGGAACAAGGAGAGCGAGGTGCGGCCTTTCCTTTTCCCTGGCTCCTTCCAAATGGCAGTGTGGACAAACAGAACAGACAAGACTTTGTGGATGTGGAGCACATCAACTCATCACACCCATCAATTTAACCAGAGCCAGTTAGCAGTATCCCAAAGCTTTGAAGGACAGGGGCTCAATTAAGCTATTAATACACAAATCAAATTTCTTGTCTTCATGACTTACTTCTTTACCAGCAAAAAGCCTCCAAAACCCTTCTCAGACCCTTGTCCAAGGTGAGGCTAAACTCTGTCACTGGTGGGGCTTCCTTTAATTCCCTGTGTTGTTTTTGTCTGCTGTGACGTTATCACTCTAAGTGGGAGGCTGCATTCCGAGAATAACAGAGAGGGACACGTATGGTGCAGTATTAACGCAGACCTTTCTCTCCACCTGGCTGGAGAACTATGCTCCTCTGGCTGCCCTCATGCTTGTGGTTAAAAGAATATAAATTATTTCACAATTCTCACCCCTCAAACACACTGTTTCTCTTTCTTCCTGCAAGAGTTGAGTTTTTTTTTTTCTCTTCAGGGTCAACCAGCACATTCTTTTAATTCCCAGGAAATTATACTTTTCCAGGGATGATTACCATCCACTC
>NW_012115110.1:7229522-7237870 GCF_000951035.1 Colobus angolensis palliatus
CCTGGCTAATTTTTTTGTATTTTTAGTAGAGACAGGGTTTCACCGTGTTAGCCAGGATGGTCTCGATCTCCTGACCTCATGATCCACCCACCTCGGCCTCCCAAAGTGCTGGGATTACAGGTCTGAGCCACCATGCCTGGCCAATTTCCACTCGTTCTTAAGAGTTTATAAGTCCAAAGGTAAGACCCTGATCCAATTGGAGCTGGAGCTACTGATGAGAATGAAAATGAGAAACCATCTCTGTGTGCTCCTGGACTGTGAGAGGTAAAATTCGGAATCTGGTAGCTGTCACGTTTCCTGATAAGTTAACCAGAGAAGTGGAGGGAGAGGCAGGCCTGGGGAAAAGGCGCTCCTCCTAGGCTTCAAGTCCTGAAGCCAAAGCATATTCTTCACTTTGACTCCCAAAAGTCAATTCACTATTATTCCAATAACACTCCCTTTGTTTAGTCTGATTGTGGTGTGGTTTCTGTCACTAGCCAACCTAGCGATGATTATTACTTATTTAAATTTGCCATCCATTTCTATTTTTAGGAGGCCCTCCTGAGTGATCAACCTCCTGGTTTGTGAACCAGTTCATGCTACGGTAGTGACAGGGAATAACAGTTACCACACTACCCTCTGTGATACCAACTTTGCCTTGACACCCAATGTTGAATGCCTTGACCTAAAGTAATGACTAATAAACCCCAATGTCAGCAAACAGGAAGCCCACAGAGAACCAGCATCAGTGCAGATGAGTCTCGAGGCAACACCCAAATATCCCACTAGGCCTCTCTCTTCCTGCATACACATATGTTAAGGCTTGCATTTAATTTTTTTCTCACACTATAAAGCTAAGCTGTGTCAGTAATCCCCATGCCAACCTGCTGGAGAAAAAGTCAATCTAACATCATTACATTTTTTTTGGCTATTTTAATTCAGTTAAGAAAATGAAAAATGACATTTTCCCTAGTACCTGCCTGTTTCTAGAAAAAGCTAACTGGAAATCAGAAACAAAGAAGACAGCCTTTAACTGCTTTACTAATGGGAGCTTGGTCATGTCATTTCCAAGTCCTTCTTTTTCCAAAAGACCCCACTGATAGTCCCGTATTCATAAGGCACCTGTTCCCTCACTGCTACAAGTTCAAATCCAGTTTTATTTTCCCTTTGGAGCTTTTCCTGGTGAAATTATAGCTTCTCAAAGTGAAGGTGAACAGTGTGCTGGCTTATCTGGTCCCTCTGTCACCTTCTCTACCCGTCATCTGCCCTCTGCAGGTCAGGGGGTCAACAGTCTCCAGGACAGGTGTTAACTAACCCTCCCCTGAAGGCACCATGTGTTGGGCAGTGAGAAACCCAAATTACATTCCAGACTCACTCATTTGAAAATGGAATTAATAAAACTGGGAATTAATGAATAACATTATTTTAGAAGGAGTCACAATTGCAAGGTACCCTGCTAACCCAGCATCCAAAAACCTGCTGGAATTTACTCTGTCATCTTTGGTGATACACAGCATTATTACATCTTAGTTGCTTAATCCATGAGTCAGGTAAGATGCCAAGCAATTCCTTGGAGTTATGGTAAAAGTTACTCATGCAAACACTATATTTGTTAAGTGATTCAAGCATAAAGGTCATTCAATGCTTACGCTCTTTCTAATGCCCTTCTTATGCTCCTTCTTTCAAAGCCTGGTGGCAAAAGCAGTCCCAACTCAGAACACAGGAGTACAACTTGAATTCAGGGAATTTAAGATGATCTCTAAATCGGGATGAGTCTTAACAATCCAAACTATGTCTCAGAATTACATAAAATAATGGTGCATGTTATATAATCGGTGGCATTTTAGATTCGATGAAATATAGCAACTGAATTAGTTCTCCCAGAATTCAAGGTCTTTTCAAAGCGGGATTTAATTTATATTTCAGTAGCTTTCCCAAAAATTTTCAGCAATTACATCCTCCCCGCCTATTCATGAACTTGAGAGGGATCACAGAGGTTGTCTAGTCCCATGTCCCCAGAGATGTTTTCTGGTGATAGACTTTAACCAATGTGACCTCTGGTATTTAGTAAGTCTGCAGAATGTTGTGTCAAAGTTTTCTCAGAGCCTTTTATATGCTAATTGAAATTATGGATTTGTCGGAAAGGTGTTCTAGTCTTTAGGATTTCCCTCACTTACTTCACCACTAAACCTTTTTGCCTAGGACTGATTTGTAGGCAAATAAAAATGCTGAAAAAAAGTGAGGCCTTGAAAGATGACACAACCTGCCCCAAAGACCCAGCTAAAAAGTGATACAGTCAGGAATGCAGTCTGGCTCTTCTTATTCTGGTTCTGACTCTCCTACCACACAGCACTGCTTCATGGATCAGTTTTCAATGAAATGAGTAAAAGGCACCATGGTGAAGAGTTACCTCTTCACTCATGCACTTCCCTGAGAATTTCAAAACCAACAGGTTAACAAAACTAAAGACAAATTTACACTGGAAATCAATAACCACCTAAGCTGTGGAATTTTTTTTTTTTTTTTTTTCCCGAGACGGAGTCTCGCTCTGTCGCCCAGGCTGGAGTGCAGTGGTGCAATCTCGGCTCACTGCAAGCTCTGCCTCCTGGGTTTACGCCATTCTCCTGCCTCAGCCTCCCAAGTAGCTGGCACTACAGGCGCCCGCCACCTCGCCCGGCTAGTTTTTTGTATTTTTTAGTAGAGACGGGGTTTCACCATGTTAGCCAGGATGGTCTCGATCTCCTGACCTCGTGATCCGCCCGTCTCGGCCTCCCAAAGTGCTGGGATTACAGGCTTGGGCCACCGCGCCCGGCCAGCTGTGGAATTTTTTAGTGCACTGTGATGTCCATTAAAATCTGTCACCCAATTGCCTTCCAAAACCCCAGAGCAATTGAAGCACGCAAGCATTTTTCAGTGGGCAGGCGTTAAGGGGCAGAAGCCAAGAGAGGATCAGAGACATCTCCCAATAACACAGGGGCCCATTTCCCTGAACGTGTCAAAATCTTTGCACAGGTAACACCGAGGAGTGGGTCTCCTGTGGCTGGCTTTGCAACTCCTTCTCTTCTGATTATGAAAATATCCTTCTTACACTGCACTGCACCATGCTCATTTGCATTTTTATTGTTTTCACTCGAAAGCTCCTAAGTTATTTAGATAAGCTCCATTAAACAAAAATCTGAGTAATTAGTTCTTTTGATGTGTCCTAGTGGCAGCTGAGGAACTTGAAGATGTTTATTAACCATAAGATCAGTCCCAGGTGGGACTTATTATAAACAGAGCTTAGCCCCAGAGCAACCGCTCATTAGCTCCGGAACAGGAATTAGGAATTTCTCTCTTCCCATGCCATTCTTCATCAACCAGCCTCTGCCACTTGGGTAGGATGATTATATTATATATTTTATGCCACTAAAATACCACAAATCATTGCTTACATGAAGTCCCAGAGTTGGGGCTAGAGAACAATCACACCCTCCTTTAGAGACTGCAGACCCAGAGAGAACAATCAGAAGGGACTCCCAGAGATCCGCTACTTAATCCTCTCATTTGACTGGTCAGAGACAGAGATCCAAAGAAATTAAGAGACTTCCTCAAGGCCCACAGCTGGTCAATGGGACCCGCTTCTCCCGGCTCTTGCTTTAGTAAATTATCCATGCCAAGACATTTCCAAGTGCTTGACAGCCACCCACGGATGCGGAATGCTCTGAGTGATCTATGGCAAACCACCCACTCTTTTCCCAGAATGATAAATGTTTCTTATGTCCAATGTTGATAGAAAATATATGAAAACAAGAAAACTTGGGGGATCTTAGAAAATAATCAAAAGGAAGATTTACAGGAAATAAAACTGAGCAGTTTGGAAAACAGAAGTTGATTGGCATCTGTCGCAGAAGGGGATCTGGGTTCTCACCTGTTCCCATCTGTTGAAGCAAGCCCAGTGCAGCCCTCAGTCCTCAAATCTGTAAACCAGGCTGAACAACCCCTGCTGACTGGGACGCAATGGGAAATGAGTCAACTAGCCCCTAAAAGCTCCTTCCGGTCCCAGTTGTGCCTTCATTCTTGAAGGCGGGTTTCTCTACAGCATAAATGTCATTATTCATAAGGCTTTCTCCTCTGTGTCATGTAACATAGGGCAGCACAAACAAGACTTTTTTTTTTTTTTTAATAGATGGGGTTTTGCTCTTGTTTCTCAGGCTGCAGTGCAGTGGTGCAATCTCGGCTCACTACAATCTCAGCCTCCCGGGGTCAAGAGATTGTCCTGCGTCAGCCTCCTGAGCAGCTGGGATTACAGGCATGAGCCACTACGCCCGGCTAATTTTGTATTTTTAGGAGAGATGGGTTTCTCCATGCTGGTCTCGAATTCTTGACCTCAGGTGATCTGCCCGCCTCCGCCTCCCAAAGAACTGGGAATACAGGCGTGAGCCAGCACGCCCGGCCTGCACAAACAAGATTTTAAATATGTTTCTCTGTTACTCTCCGAGTGTTTTGCTAACAGATGATTTGTGAAGAATATACATAGAAAGACAGCTCTCATTTACCCACTGAGAATCAGCCTCCTGAAAACTTCAGGCAGACTCAATAAAAATAAACTTATCACTACCTCCTGCTCCTAAGTACCATGCAGAACACATGTCGGGAGTCTGCAGCAAAATAATTGTGCTCCCCTGACAGATTTCTACATGCTAATCTCAATGTCCCTAACATAGCATTTGACAGCTTCGCCAGCCACATACAAACAGAAGAAACACCACATTTTTGTGGGGAAAACATTTCAAAAGGACAAAATATCTTTGAACCTGACTCTACCTTACTATCATTTCTCATTTTTATGTCTTATTTAAGATCTGTGAAAAACAATCCAAGGGTTAGTGTTGATTTTCTTAACAAAAGAAAATACTCAAGGTTGTTTTCATAAATAGAATATCTTAACTCAATTTTCTTCTGTTACCACTTGCCACATTTAAATAACCTCAATGCCAGGAAAACTTAAAAAGGGAACTTTCATGAGTTAGGTGGGGCTTGTCTGCATCTAATTCAGTGTCATTCACAAGAGAAGCTAAAAATCTTTATCTGCCTGAAGTTCTTACTGGAAGGGGAGGAAGAAACCCAGAAGATAAATGAACAATGCATGTCTAAATTAAAACTGAACCAAAAAAAAAAGACATCAGTGAGAGAAACAGTCAGAGAAACAGAGAGAAAAGTAGCAACTTTAAGCATGATAATAACTGAGCTACATCCTTAGCAAAAACAAGATCTCATCAGGAACCAATCAGGAGCACCAACCTGAATTTGCTGATTCATGGAAAGCAATATGTGACAAAAAAAAACAAAACACTTATTTTTCATTTCTCCAACCAACACCCACAAAGACACTACACTTATGATACATTCCAGATGAACTTTACCAACCAACTCTCTTGGAGTTTACTGTTAATTGGTACAGAGGCAACTCCCTTTTTTCTCTTCTGCCTCCCAGGATTCCCCTCTGGATGCTAATGAAGTAGGGAGATTTCTAAGTTTCATCGTCTCAGTTCAGCAGTGCTATTCTTTTCTATAGGCAATATGGAAAAAATAAATGTGGAGGATTTCTGGATGGAAACAGTTTACAATCAAACGTCCCACTGTTGACAAAATCATCGTAAGTGTCACTTCACGCCTCTTTGCCAACTATATAATTAGTGTCATTACCAGTAAGTCATGGAAATATAAATGACTGTGGATTATACAACACAAAACTGCATAAATATGAATATTTTATGGTACCTAAGCAATGTCACAAATTGTACATGACATAGACTTGGCATTTGCTTCCAGCAGATCTTAAGATTTCTCACCCAGACTAAGTGCACAGTCTTACCATATAGTTTTAGAAAGATGTTTCCAGGTGGATGTTACCAAAGGCAAGTGAGGAGAAGGAGAGGAGGGAAAAAATTATCTTTGGAAATGATTTTTTAAAACATAATTATTGGCACATTTTTCTGTTTAGGACATGAAATTCCATTTTTATATTTTCCTACATGGAATATAATTTCAAAAGAAAATATTTTTAAGATAACAGTTTAAAGCCAAATGTATTCAATTTTGTATCACCTACTATCCGATCATTCACGTTTGGATACTTTGGCAAATATGTTAGACCAGATCTCTCTGCACCCAAGTAGCCTGTACTCTCCCTGACTGGAGTGGTCTCTTCCTTTCCCCTCTGCCCAAGACCAGCTCAAGACACACTACTCTCTCCCTTCTTTGAATTTCTAAAGGCCAGACTCTGGAAAGCACAGGTTTTGACATTTTTTAGACTCTGTAAATTAT
Organism: Colobus angolensis palliatus; assembly: GCF_000951035.1. NCBI lineage: Eukaryota > Metazoa > Chordata > Mammalia > Primates > Cercopithecidae > Colobus > Colobus angolensis. The sequence continues at coordinate 7,235,808 of NW_012115110.1, forward strand.
GGCGATCAAACTCTTTTTGTTTGAGCATACATTTGGAATTGCCATACTTCTATAAGCAAGCCCCTTTTTAGTGTCTAATATTGGGCCAGTGGGTCATAGGTACTCTGTCAATATGTAAGGAAAATTATTAAGTGGGCATGTTCACTAGCTTTTATGGAAAATAAGATCGGAATGGAAAAATATTGGATGAAACCCAACTATTCTTTTCAACAGAATGAGATCACACCCTGGTAATCAAAAACGTCCATACACCAACAAGCGGTCCGAGTGGTCCTTAAAACATGCCAGTAGGGATTGAGAAATACCCTCCTAATCAAGGTGATTACTCAGGACAAACTTGGATATATTGTAAGGGGCAGGTGAGTCTTTCATGACATCACCAGATTATCAGATCTTTGAGGAAACAAAGTTGTGTCTGGTTTGTTTATAGCTGTGGTGGGCAAAACAATGGCCCCCAAAGACGTCCACATCCTAACCCCTGGAAGTAGCGACTATGTGAGGTTATACCAAGCAAACACAAGCACAACGTGTTCTTTTTTCTTTAATGTTAACCTAGAAAATGTTTATCATATTTAAATTATCCATTTTGACTCGGTTACTGTGTTTTCTGAACATGTATACAATGTCATGGTGAAGTTTCAGAAAACTTTTGAAACCTGCAACTGCATTAGACAAAGAGTATAAATGCACCTGTTCAAAGCTCAAAACATAAATTTCTGTAAAATGAAGATGGACTGATAGGTTGAAACTTCATCTTACAAGGTGTATGGCGACACAGAGCAATTAATACAATGACATTTGTGCTTGAGGAAACTTACTCTGGGTACATTGAAGAGAATGAATTGGTGGAAAAAGGCTGTGGGCAGACCAAGCAAGAAGTTGTTACATTAACCCCAGCAAGAGATGCAGTGGCCTGGCCTTGGATCATGGCAGTGGGGCTAGGCAAAAGTAGATGAATTGTAGGGAAGGTTAGGAGGTCATATTGACAGGACTTGCCAACTGGAGGAAGAAGAGGAAGAAGTCAACGGGGTCTAGACCACATGGTGAATGACAACCATTCAGTAACGTGCAGAGCATGAGATATTATGGTTGATTATGAAATTTATTACGGTTGGACAAAATATAATAAGTCCTGAGTTAGGCATGTGTTTGTAATAAAAGAGGTGATAATAAGTAATCGTGTTAGATAATGATAAATATTTGAATACATAAGTTGAAGGGAGAGATTTTTTCAAGAAACATAAGTTTGGAAGTCATTGATACATGAATAAAAATGGAAGTCACTGAGTATGAAAACGCCCAGGGTAGTATAGCCAAGACAATCCTAAGCAAAAAGAACAAAGCTGGAGTCATCAAGCTACCTGACTTCAAACCATACTACAAGCCTACAGTAACCAAAACAGCATGGTACTGGTACCAAAACAGATATATAGACCAATAGAACAGAATAGAGACCTCAGAAATAACACCACACAACTACAACCATCTGATCTTCAACAAACCTGCAAACAAGCAAAGGGGAAAGGATTCCCTGTTTAATAAATGGTGCTGGGAAAACTGGCTAGCCATGAGCAGAAAACAGAAACTGGACCTGTTCCTTATAACTTATACAAAAATTAACTGAGGATAGATTAAAGACTTAAAGGTAAAACCCAAAACCATAAAAACCCTAGAAGAAAAGCTAGGCAATACTATTCAGGACATAGGCATGGGCAAAGACTTCACGACTAAAACACCAACAGCAATCGCAACAAAAGCCAAAATTGACAAATGGGATCTAACCAAACTAAAGAGCTTCTGAACAGCAAAAGAAACTATCATCAGAGTGAACAGGCAACCTACAGAATGGGAGGAAACTTTTGCAATCTACCCATCTGACAAAGAGCTACTATCCAGAATCTATAAGGAACTTAAAACAAATTTACAAGAAGAAACAAACAACCCCATCGAAAAGTGGGCAAAGGACGTGAACAGACACTTCTCAAAAGAAGACATGTATGAGGCCAAGAAACATATGAAAAAAAGGTCATCAACACCGGTCATTTGAGAAATGAGAAATGCAA
>NW_012115110.1:7238592-7279674 GCF_000951035.1 Colobus angolensis palliatus
AAAAAAGGTAAGTGTACACATTGAGGACCTAGGTAAAAACCTCTGAGGAACATCATTTTTAAGGAACAGGACAGAAGACAAATTGACAAAGGAGACTAAGTTCATGACTAGATAGAATAAAAACCAGGAGAATTTAGTGTTATGATAGCTAACAGAGAAGATTTCCAGATGGTGGATATTATCCAAGGTGTCAAATGCTGCTGGGAAATGAAACAAGACAAAAGCGTGGGTATTGGAGTTTGCAATATGGATATCATTAGGGACCTGGAGAGAATACTTTAGTGAAGTATTGGGGACAGAGATCAGCCTGGAGGGTGTTAAAGAGGGGTGAATGTAAGACTGTGTCTTTGTGGTGCTATACAGGAACACATGAGGCTGGGTAATTTATAAAGGAAAGAGGTTTATTTGGCTCAGAGTTCTGTAGACCATTCAAAAAGCATGGCACCAGCATCTGTTTCTGGTGAGAAATTCAAGCTGCTTCCACTCAAGGCAGAATGGGAGGGGGAACTGGCATGCAGAGATCACATGGCAAGAGAAGAAACAAGAAAGAGGAGGGTGAGGAGGTGCTGGGCTCTTTTTAACAACCAGCTTTTGCAGGAACTAATAGAGCAAGAAGAGAACTCACTCATTACCATAAGGATGGCACCAAATTATTCATGAGGGATCCACCTCCATGACCCAAACACCTCCCATTAGGCCCCATCTTCAACACTGAGAATCAAATTTCAACGTGCAGCATAAGGGACAAATATTCAAACTATAACAGAGCACAAGGTGAGAAAGTAGGAAAAACCAGTGGGACACCTCTTTCAATAAGTTTAGCTAAAAAGGAGAACAAAAAATGAGATGGTAGAGATTTGTAAATTTTTTTTTTTTTAAAGAGAGAAATGCTAATCTGGAGAGGCCAGCAAAGAGGACGAGGTTGATACTTCAGGTCAGCATGAGGATAACTAGTGTCACAAGGTCCCTGGGGAGCCAGGATGGGTCTGGCCCAGGGGTTAGGGGATGTGCTATGGATAATAACACAAAACATGTCTTCACTGTAATGGCATGGAGTGAGGAAAGAATGGACATTGTGGCTGCAGGTGAGATTTTGAATTTGATGGAGGAAAACTGAAGCAGTTGCCTTCTGCTGGCCTTTTATTCTTCTGTTAAGTAGGACATGAAGTTTTCTAAATGCTTAATTTTGAAAAGAGAGCTGTTCTAGCATTTCAACCAAGCTTTTAATACAAATAAATCCAAGATTCTCATGTGGTACCATCTCTGCATAGGTCTAAATTTTTATTTATTTATGTTTTTGAGACAGAGTCTCACTCTGTCACCCAGGCTGGAGTGCAGTGGCACGTTTCGGCTCACCACAGGTCTAAGTTTACAAGACCATAATCTAATGGTCGAAAACAATTTTAAAAGAGGTTGCAATGTTATTTGATGCTCAACTTTATAAAAGAGCTTGTCTTAGTCTATTTACTGTAGCTATAACAGAATTTCTGAGATGGGGTAGTTGATAAATAAAAGAGGTTTATTTGGCTTATGATTCTGGTGGCTGGAAAGTTCAAGACTGGATATCTATATCTCATGGGGCCCTCAGGCACTTTCACTCATGGTGGAAGGTGGAAGGGGAGCTGGTGTGTGCAGAGATCACATGCCATGAGAGGAAGCAAGAGAAAGAGGGAGGGAGATGCTAGGCTTTTTTCGGCAACCAGCTCTCAAGGGAACTAATAGAGCAAGAACTCACTCACCCCAGAGGAAGGGCATTAATCTGTTCATGAGGAATCTGCCTCCATGGCCCAAATACCTCCCATTAGGCCTCACTTCCAGCACTGGGGATAAAATTTCAATATGAACTTTGGAGGGGACAAATATCCAAACCATAGCAGAGCTCCTTCAGAATACACAAAAAGAATTCTCAATCCCCTTTGACTCCTCTACAAATGTCTCACTCCTGTAGCTTCTCAAGAGCCTCCCAAACACCAAAATTACCCCTCCATACCCAGCCAGGGCCAACCTTCCTTTCTCTCTTCTCATTCTTTGCTTTCTAGCTCTCTGTTATGAAAATAAACCAAAGGCTTTTAGCTAAATCTTTTTCTCTTTCCTCTTATTTTTAGACTTTTTCTCCTTCTATCCATTTTCCAGATTTAAAATTTTTCATCACAATAGAGCCAGAAGCAGGTATGGAAAATACAGAATTTTACTCAGAAGACTCAATAGGAATATAAAATGAATGAACACAGGGCAAGAACTCACACATTATTAAGTCACGGCACAGTCCTCTCATCAGTAAGACACAAGCTGCCCTTAGAGAATGTGATGCCAAAGTTGGAGAATGGCCTAGCATCGCCATCACCATTTGTGTAGACCTTAAATGCTCAGGGCTGCCCTCTCCCAAAAGAACAGAGGTTAAGTGGATAAAAGAGTGATCAATAACTCTGAAAAACTGACCATGGCATAGTGATGTGGCTGATACTGGACAAAATTTGAATTATTGATCATGCACAGCATCTGCATATTTAAGGCATTAATTCTTCAGATACTGAAAGATTTTAAAAGGAATGAACAAGAATGTTGACCAAGGACTTATTGGAGACTATAGGTTAGGTTGAGCCAGGAACAAAATTCCCCTTTGCGTTAATAAATTTAGTAAACCCACAGGGAATGTGGGAGACGCTTTCCACTTCCATGTCGCCGTTGAAGGGCTCATTATCTTTGCAAACAAACAAGAGAAACATCAAAATTCCTCCTCAAAGAAGTTGTCTTATCAGTAAAGTACAAGCAACAACAAAATCACACGGGATTAACACAACAAAAATGATTTCTTGCTCATGCAAAGTTATTTGTGGATCCAGCAACCGTGGAGAACAGGTGTCCTCCAAGGCAATGTCTCAGCCTCCGAGGCTGCTGTGAACCTCTCCCTTCTCCGACTCAACGTGCATTCATATGGCCACTAAGGGGAAAGAGTACTGGAGGGTCTCTGTGCTGGACATACCCCTTTGACTCTTGAGAGACCATCACCAGCATTCTCCACCCTGCTCTAGGTTGCAGGAGGCAGATCTGTTTGGAATGCATAAATGAGCTATCTTGTCTTCTTGCTTCTCATTAGATTTGACCAATAGGATGCACCAGCAGGAGATCCAAGGGCAGAAACTGGGTGAGTTTAGGGTGTTATTCCTCCACCCACTTCCTGTGAAATCACAGTGGCCTGGCTGCACCCCTCTACTGAGAACCAGCACTTGCTCACATACCGTCTGCCTCCCTATCTCTTCCACTCTCTGCATTCTTGTACTTGCTCCCTTCCCTTGCCTTTTCAAGCTTAGGTGCTGTAATACCTCCCCAGAGTATACCACCATCCTGCTGCTTTCTTAAAACATAGCCCACACCTTTGCAAACTTAAAATCCAGCCTAGTCCCTTGAGTAAACTCTTCCATTACCCAGATTTTAAATGATTTGCTCTGAAAGTGGCCCACATCAGTTCCACTGGAAATCATCTACCAGAATTAGTTACATTCCTTGCTTAACTTTAATGGGACTGGGAAGTTTAATCCTCTCAATTACCCAAGAGAAAGGAGAACCAGATATTGGCGAAAACTAGAAATCTATTGCCGAGACCTAGCAATAGACGTAATGTGATTTACATGATAACTATAAAGAAGCAGGTCACTTTGTCACTTTCATCATTAGAAACAGCACATAACTCATCACAATCCCTTTACAGTGTGCTTCCAAACAGTTGCAGCACTTCCAAAAGGAGTGATCAAATACAAAATTACCAAATTAACCCTCAAATTGGCAATCAGATGGAGATAACTGTTTCCTCTCAGGTTAGAGAAGATTAACCATTAGCTCTTTAGAAGAATAAGCAGGGCAGTCACAGACTTTGTGGAGTATTGGTTGGATGTGTCCTCACAGACAAATGTCATAGAGTGGCTCTCAGAGAGCTATTGACACAACTGTCTCAGGAGAGGCAGAGATACCATGTTATCCTTCAACACTTGTATGATGATTGATTAAAACAACCAGAGGTAGATATAGTACTAGTTACTGACCAGTCCAGAAATGACCAGGGCATGCAGAACAAGAATAGATTGGAGTCAGGAGCTGGATGTCTTTAGCCACATCTTTTAGTCTGGTTCCTTATATGTAAACTAAGGCAACTAGATCAAAGGTTTTCAATCTGTGATAAATGGATCTATCTCATGAGATCTGCTAAAATGTTACAATATTGGAGATATATTTGCTTGTGTGATTTTCTAATGGAAAATATTCACAGATTTCATAAGACCTACAAAAATATCCTATAACCCTCCCCCACTCCCACCAAAAGAAGTTAGAACCACAGGGCTAGATGATGTCACACACTTCTTCCAAATCCAACATTTAATAATTCTATGGTCACTTCTGGTCAATATATTGGTCTGATGAAAAAAACATACAATATATTCTCATGAAATAGTGAAACTTTCCTGTTATAGAGACAGCAGACAGGTAATGCTCAATAGAGGTATGTTAATCTGAATCTGTATTTATTTTTCCTGATTTTTGAATATGTCATTTGTAAAAGGTCAGAGAAACGTCTGCTATAAATGATTCTGTTTTCTTTTTGCTTGTTATTTACTCAAAAATAAGGATTCCCTCACTGCTTTACATTTCATATTTGTTTTACTCTCAGTGACACTATGTAAAACAAGAGGTATACAAGAGTTTCCTCCAAATGAGATTACAGGACTATTCAACTTTGAAAAAATATCCTGAAATACCTATTTAAATAACCAGTAATTGTTCTGCACAAAATCTTCTCCAAAGAACAAACTTTAAAATGGTTATTAGCAACTCTTAATGGACCAAATTTTCTAACTCGATGTCCTAAGGTACCTAAACCACCTGCTCTCAGCTTCATTGTCCAGTTGCTTTAATTAACCATAGATTCAGTTTAACTTGCATTCTAATTGGGTCCTTGACTAATTGTGCATTAAATACTTGGTAGCACAAGGCAGATAAGTAACTCCTAACTTTCATTTGCACATAGAAAGCAATCTGGGAAGGCTTAAGATGTCACAAGACTGCAGTTGACGGCTTCCCATGGAAATAAAGGAAGAAGGAAAAGATTTAAATGACTCAAAAGCATGATCAATACCCACAGGCATACATCAGAGATTGGAAATCTTTAAAATAAAGTTTTGTGTTAAGTTAGATACACTATCCATTCTGGCATTTTTCAAAGTGTATTTAGGGTGAGGCGGAATTCAACTCCAGGATTCAGGAGAGGTTGAATGTGCAGACTCTTATAAGAAAGAACATGTGAGTATACGTCCTGGTATTCACTGTCCTGTCAGCCAATGTTAGTTTTTGGCAATGGCAGAAAATAACTGAGTCGTCTGTACTCCAGGGTCCATGTAGCACTACTGAAAACTTGTTTCTTCTTTACATGCCCTTCTCTCCACTCTGGCTTTCCTAACACCTAAATGTCTGATGTCCCTCTTTCCCCAGCAATTACTTAAATATTGGTGCTATCTGGTCGTCCAGCCTTAGGTCCCTCACATTGTTTTCATGCATGAATAAATAACTCCCACTTAGGAATTCTTAGCAAAGATATCATTTATAAAATCTTGTCTAACATAGTCTTCCTCTAATTTCCATTTTAGGTTTTAAAAATTTTTGATAAGATAAGGGATCAGTCAGATGGGTTAATTCCATAGTTTATGGTTCATTAGCCTAATTCTGCATACCCCCAAAACTTTCAGACTAAGAAGAATCCTAGAGTCCTAGAGATCCTGCCTCAGTCTGGGGTTATAGCTTTGTTACCAGAAAGGAGTCCCAATCCAGACTCCGCGAGAGTACTTGGATCTCACAAAAGAAAGAATTCAGGGCAAGTTCACACAGTAAAGTGAAAGCAACTTTATTAAGAAAGTAAAGGAATAGGCCGGGCGCAGTGGCTCACGCCTGTAATCCCAACACTTTGGGAGGCAAGGTAGGTGGATTGCCTGAGCTCAGGAGTTCGAGACCAGCCTGGGCAACATGGTGAAACCCATCTCTACTAAAATACAAAAAAAAGCCAGGCATGGCAGCGTGCACCTGTAATCCCAGCTACTCAGGAGGCTGAGGCAGGAGAATTGCTTGAACCCAGGAGGTGGAGCTTGCAGTGAGCGGAGATCATGCCATAGCATTCCAGCCTGGGAGACACAGTGAGACTCCATCTTCAAAAAAAGAAAAAAAAAAGAAAAGAAAAGAAAAGAAAAAGAAAGTAAAGGAATAAAGAATGGCTACTCCATTGGCAGAGCAGCCCCGAGGGCTGCTGGTTGTCCATTTTTATAGTTATTTCTTGATTACATGCTAAGGAAGGGGTGAATTATTCATGAGTTTTCCAGAAAGGGGTGGGCAATTTCCCAGAACTGAGGGTTTCTCCTGATTTTAGACCACATAAGGTAACTTTCTGACATTGCCATGGCATGTGTACACTGTCATGGCACTGGTGGGAGTGTAGCAGTGAGGACAATCAGAGGTGACTCTCACAGCCATCTCGGTTTTGGTGGGTTTTAGCCAGCTTCTTTACTGCAACCTGTTTTATCAGCAAGGTCTTTATGACCTGTATTTTGTGCTCCTGTCTCAGCCTGTGACTCAGAATGCCCAACAGTCTCGGAATACAGCCCAGTAGATCTCAGCTTTATTCTACCCAGCCCCAATTCAAAATGGAGTTGCTGTGGTTCAAATGCCTCTGACAGTTTGGCAGCAGCTAAATGACGTCAGTTTGGAAGTTTGTACCCCAAGAGTACACGAGGGAGCATAAGTAGTTCAAAGTGCCTGCTATCGTCTTTCCCATGAGATCTAAGAGTAAAGGCTAAACTGTTGGCCTGTACTTTATGTGAGAGCCTTCAGGGAAGCATCAGAGTAAAACAAATATTATCTGGAGATGACAAAGACTTATGGTGTGGTCAATTTATTACTGTAATTAATATCAGAATGCAGGAGGATACAATTCCCATTAGAGTATAGAGAATAATTATTTCATAAGGGTTTGATCAATATCTCCCCTGAGAGTAAGGCAAATCCCCAGAATCTTCTTATAAGGGATATACTTTCTGAGATACTCATATTCATATTCATAACATTGTACCTCTACAAACTCAAGAGAAGGTTAAGCATCTCTTCTAATTTGACAGCTTTTCCCATGGGGCTCTTGCAATACTGTTGGGCTAATTTAAGAAATACATAGCACATAAAACAAAATGATTTTTTATGTTTGTCTTTTCATACAGTAAGAAAATAAATCTTTGTGATTGGTTGGGGGCCTTTGGGAAATTTCAAAGGTATTTTTTGGTGTAAAAGATATCATGACATTTTTATTTTTTCTAAATATAGGAGCTGATCTTTGCAAAGCAAAGTCAAATGGGTTGTCAGGAGATTTGGGGCACTTGATTTTGATTAGATCATAAGCACCTGAGAATCAACTGCACGGTCATCTGTTTAATCAACGTGACAAGAAAATATTTTGAAATAAACATAAAAGATAATATGCTCATAAAGAACCTTAGTTCTTTCACACGTGAGAAAATTTTGTTCTTTGGATTTTTCCTCAACAATCAAGGACATTAAATAAAGTCAACATAAAGCACACACATAAAGCACAGAAAATGGTTCTGGTAGGCACAGGTTCTCTGCTCCCCAGATAGATTTCACAGAAGGTAAAGAATAATCTTTCATCCTGTAAACGAAGGCATTAATCATCAAACCAAGGAAATAAACCCATCAAAACGAACCAACATCTAAGATTTTAATTTACTTTATGACTTCTTTTCAGATTTAGTTATTAAAAACCAAGGCAAATAAAATTCATTTTCTAGGTCTCATATTTTACTAAGCTCTTTCATAGTGTGGAACAAATTGACTTTTATATTAGGATAAAACTAGTCTCCTTTTTCTCACAAAACAAAGGCATATGCCCACTTGCATTTCTCTGTCATGACCTCTAATATAGTCTCAACCACAGATACTGATTACAGTTTCTCATCAAGGTGAGTATTTCCTATTTCACAGAGAAAACTAGAGGGTATATGATTGAGAAGTGCCATTCTGCAGCATTTTAGCAGAATACAGCACAGCTCATGAACACATTTAACACAGCTTTTGACAGTCACAGCCATCCCTTTTACATCTTCTTAAAGTGGCAAAAATGACATTTATTTACATGATATAGACTCTTCAGCATGTAGAAACAGGAAACTTAAAATTATGCTTAGACATCAAGATTTCAGTATGCTGTATTACTTAGACAATGTCTAGATATCCAAGAATTACCCACTAATTAGCTTAATTTAATATTAGTTCAAGACTTTAAATTACCTAAAGACCTTGGAAATTACATTTAAGTTGGCACCCTGAAAAACATAATTGCCATTGACACAAAAGTTTGTTAGAAAAATGATACAATTTAGTCGAACACAAATTACTTTTCTCATAATCTTTAAAACAGTGTAGGAGTACTATTAGCTTATTTTATCTCGAAACCTATATAATTTTAGAAAGTTTAGGCTATTTTCTTCATAAGAAAAACAACCCAAGTAAAATAACATGTATACAAATATACAGTTAACATCAATAAATAGGAAAAAGATGTAATTTTGAAACCATGATTATTAAATAAATTGTTCCAGTTTGCCAAAGATATATATTAATTATGTGAACCTGGATTCTTAAAAGTTTTCAATCTAGCAGTTTGTGTAAAAATAATTTTTAAAGTATAGCACATTTTTAAAAGTCTAGCACTTTTAAAGTATTAGAAATTTGATTTTACTACTTTAAAGAAATGCTAAGAATATTTGATTTACTTAAGTACGTATTTATCTCTATAAGTAATCAGAACAAAGCTCTTTTAACTGAAGAACCATAACAACCTAATTTATTAATATCTCCTGGAGGAAAATCATATCAATCCAATGAGGGATTACAGCCTTTGTCAATTATATATACACAAACACACAGACGTGAAAACATACAGAGAATTTACAGCTTCAGTTCTACAGCAACTGCCCCAGGTCAAAATAAACATAGACACATATGAACTCTGTGGTTCAGATTTCAAAGAGCTGTTCTCCTTCCCAGAAATTTTTAATTGGTTGGAGCTCAAAACAGACAAACAAAATCTAAAAGAACCCAACAAAGAAATCTGTCTCTCACCCAACAGAGAAGAGACCATTATTGTCCACCTATAGAGGTCAACAAATTGTAGATAACAGAACCAAATTTCCAATCCTTGCTGCCTCCAAGAAGGAATAAATTAGTATCCGTGTGAGCAAGAAACAAAAACAAAACACAAAATCGGGGAAAAGGAAAATAATAAAGAGAATATCAAGGTTAAACTTCTACAGCTACTTGGAATTTAGACAGAGCCAAGAAAAGACACCCCCAGGCTTCAGCAGCCCATGAGGTGCACTTGTCCCATAATGGTTGTCAGGTAATCCTGGCATCTCCCTGGGGCTTCTAAACTAATAAAGAATAATTTTCAAATGGTAAAATTCTGACTGTCACACAAATATAAAATAAACAGGGGTGAAAGCTTTTATTTTCCTCATCAATTTATGAAAGAACGCTGATATTTACGCATCTATGCCCAGAACATGCAACTGGAATGGTGAACCATATAATTTTGCACAGCTTCCTTAAGTCATAGCTATTGGAACTGTAGAAGTCAAAGCAGATGGTGGTGACTCCATTCTTTAATCTGGTTCACAAAACGTCGTGTCTGGCACATGCTCTTTGTGACATCTAAGGTAATTACAAACATTTATTATTTAAAGTTTGATTTTTATAATTGTCAAAATACACTCAAAATGTAGTTGGCTAAATTGGTTGAATGATCAAACTGGACAAGCATCATTGTACCAGGAGGCTGGAACCACGGGCTCAGTCTCTCCCACTGACACTGACCAACTTTGCATTCACCACTCTGGAAATCCAGCACCTCACTTATAAAATGTAGAGGTCAGGATGTACACTCTTTGAGGGCCTTTCCAGCTCCAAGGTCAATGGCAATGTTGTCAATGAAAGATCAGCAGGTCAGTGCATTATACCCAGAGTGCTTGTACAGTTAAAAAGTTTCTGGCCCCCTTCCCAGATACACCAAATAGAATTTGGGTGGAATCCAGGAAGCTACATTTTAAATAACATCCACATTATTCCTACACAAACTAAAGTCTGAAAATCATTCATATATGGATGTTTTTCCCCTGGACAAAAACCAGTTATGACTGAAAAATAGTTATTGAGTGTTTCCAGTAAGTGGTACGCTACTCAGTGCCTTCAAGTAAAAGTGATCTACATTAAAAGTTGTCTAAAATGATGTTTGAAAAGGAACCAGGTTGTCAGGTTGTCACTATTTTTAAAGTGGTGGTTTATTATGGTACATGGTTCATTATACCAATGATAAGATTTTGAGTGTATGCTTAGTTCCCCGGTGAACAGCGGTGAACCAAAGTGCAGTTTCTTTTACCCATTCCTCTTGCTTTTCACTTTCTTCTTTCTTATAAGTGGTTTAGAGAAAACAAATAAAACCAAAAGCTGGTTCTTTGAAAAGATCAATAAACTTGGTAAATCTTTCACTACACTAACCAACAAAATGAGAGACAAGACACAAATTACCAATATCAGAACTTAAAGAGGGGTCATAACTACCAGTCCTACAGTTAACAAAAGGCTAATTAAAAATACTAGCAAGAATGTTTTACCCACAAATCTAATAACTTGGTAAAATGGATCAATTCCTTGAAAAACACAAATAATCAAACTTCATATGAGGAGAAGTAATTTGAATAAGCCTATATTATTAAAGAAATTAAATCAACAAGTAACAACCTTACAAAACAGAAAGGACCTGGCCCAGCTGGAATTACTGGTGAATTCTACCAAACATTTAAAGAAGAAGTGATACCAATTTTTACAATGGCTTCCAGAAGATAGAAGTGGAGGGAACATTTCCCAATTTAATATGAGGCCAGCATTGCCCTAACATCAAAACCATGCAAAGACATTGTAAGAAAGGAAATCTGTAGATGAATATTTATCATGTACACAGACTTAAAAACTCTCAACAGAGTATTAGCAAATAAAATACAACCAAGTATAGGAAGAATTATATACAACTAAGTGGGAAATTTTACAGGTATGCAAGGCTGTTTCAACATTCAGATGTCAATCATTGTGGTCCACCACGTCAACAGGCTAAATAAGATCATATAATCATATCAATGGATGTAGAAAAAGCAGTTGACAGGATCTAACACCCAGTCATGATGAAAATCCTCAGTACACAAAAAAGATAGAGGAACTTTCTCAACTTGATTTAGAGCCATCCCAAGATGTCAGGAGCTAACATCATACTTACTTGTGAGAAACTGAATGCTTTCCTCTTAAGATCAGGGAAAAAAGTAAGATACTGTCTCTCCCTATTTCTACAAAACACTATTTCTACAAAACATTCTAGAAATCCTAAGAAGTGCAATAGGACAAGGAAGGGTTATACAGATTAGAAAGAAAGAAAACTGTCTTTGTCTACCACCATACCACCATGAATGCATCCAATCTCATCTGATCTCGGAAGCTAAACAGGGTCAGGCCTGGTTAGTACTTGGATGGGAGAAAACTGTCTTCATTCACAAATGATCTGTGCAGAAAACCCCCAAAGAATCCACAAAATAACTCCTGGAGCTAATAAGAGAATAACAAGGTCATAGGATATAAGGTTAATACACAAAAGATAATTGCTTTTATCTTATAAATGGTTGCTCTTTCATTGTGGAAAAATGTTCACCCAAATAAATGGGCCTTGCCACTCTGAGAAGGTTGTGGCCCAACTGAGGAGAAAATACGTCTTCCTCTGAGAATTAATAAGCCTTTGCAAGGAATAGCAAAACGTATTTTTTTTCATTACTTTATCTTTCTCATTTTTTATTTTCCTTGGAGTTGAATAGGAGGGATGCTAGCTAAGAATTAAAGGCCAAATGGCCTTACTAGAGGAAAGTTTTGACCGTTATAGTTCAAGTTTCAGAAAAAAAAAAAAACAAAACTGTACAGTTAGATGAAGGAAAATGGAGATTTATGGTTGCTTTGCACAAATAATAAAAAGACTTAAATCTTGACTTTACTTGAAAACTCCAGAAGGATAGAAGAAATTGCATTAATGTCTTTTGCAAAAATATTTTGATAACTTTTTCTTACCTATGTGTTCCATTTAAACAAAGCCATTGGTCATTTTCTCTAAACTACACCTGCCCCACCTTGAAATGTTTCTATCTAAGCTTTGAATGCCTTTGCTCTGTTATCCAGCGGGCTATGATCCTCCGCGTCTGCTCGATGTGTGAGAGCATCAAATGCAAGGGTTGCAAGAGTAATTACTACTCTGTTACTACACAGCTCCGTAATCATGACAATAAAACCTAGTTTAAATGCTCAGACCACATCTTAGCCTGGTTCCAGACAGTTTTCATTTCTGAAGCTCACTTTACTTGGCTTTCTGTGTAGCTCCACTGAAAAGTTTTCTGAACCTTTGAAATCTGGCAAAATTCCCAAATCCCAGGATTCCTCAGGAGAGATGCAGCAGTGGAAGCCGAGCTGACCGCCTCTAGGCTGGGTCCTGGTGTCCCCACGAGCCTTGCGACAAACACCATCACTTCCTTGTCACTTTAGAGCCCTCGACAAGACAAAAGGACTCACCAAAAAAAACCTCCTCCTCTTTATTACAAGAACCTGGAAACCTTTTTTCCACCCTCACACTGGTAATAATAAAAGAATATGCTGTCTAAAGTCTTTCTGTTTTTACCTACAAGATGGAAGCCGCTAAGGGTGGGTCATTAGCCTATCCTGTAAGCTTTTCACTGTTCCACCTCCACATACAACCGCCCCCTAAAATAAAAGACCCCTATGTAGCAAAATACCTGCTCAAAGGAATTTCTGCAAATAAAGGCACAAAACAGGATATTGTATCTTTCATATTTTTGGGGAGAGTCAAGGGACCCCAGTCTCGGATTATTAAAATTACCAAACCTGGTTTATATCACCAAGTTCAAAGGGGGTAAAAAGGATTAAGTTTCACATCATTCTACTCTAAAATATATCACTGGTAACGTGTCTTTTCCATCCACAACAAAGACGCCATGTGGGTTACGACATGGAGAAGTGTTAGAGTATCGCATGTCGCAATACAGACGCGGTAAATTGTCCTGGGAACTTTCACTTTTCCAAAATGGGTTTCTGTGTGAAATTTTGCAATGATCTGAATCTTTTCCCTTCACTCCTGGTGTTTAAAAGATAACACAAAAGCTGCTAAGAAATCTAGGCTTGACACCTGCTAGCCAGAATTCGAAAAAGAAAGAGTGGCAAAGTTCACACCACTTGAGAAGGTCTCTTTCAGAAATAGCCTTGTGGCAATGGATAGCAATTTGCAATTTGTAAGAGCTCCTTGTCTCTAAACTTACTTAGGAAATTATTCCACTGGGATGAGATTTGCCTAAATTGGAAACATAAAGAATTCTGTTTGGAGAATTCCTATCAAAAAGAAAGGAAAAACCAGGTCTCATTGCCATTTCTCCATAGAATTCTTTTCTACAAACACACACCAAGATAACATGCATAAGACTCCAAGAAGTCCATTCAGAGAAAAAATATACATATAAAATTGCAAAAACAGAAGATAATTACTGAAAGGACCAGCATAAATTAACTTTTTGCTTTTCCTAAAATAACATCTATATTGAAACTTTGTTTAAGCTTAACCTTTGGAGAACTGGTTTTGAAGGATTTTTAATTAAACTGAAGGAGTAGAATCAAGAAAATTGTGAAAAAGGGGAAGCTGTTAGAAATACTATGTATGACCAGGAACAGTGGCTAATGCCTGTAATCCCAACACTTTGGGATACCAAGGCAGGCAGATCACAAGGTCAAGAGATCGAGACCATCCTGGCCAATATGGTAAAACTCCATCTCTACTAAAAATACAAAAATTAACTGGGCGTACTGGCGCACGCCTGTAGTCCCAGCTACTCAGGAGGCTGAGGCAGGAGAATTGTTTGAACCTGAGAGGCGGGCTTGCAGTGAGCCGAGATTGCACCATTGCACTCCAGGTTGGGTGACAGTGAGACTCCATCTCAAAAAAAAAGAAAGAAAAGAAAAGAAAAATTATGTGTGAGAGAAAATAGCAATGCTAGAATTTGTTCTATGACTGCATGAATGGGAACAAGGAAACACACCATACGAACTTACTGCCTATAAATGAACCAGATGTGCAGCAGCATCTGCAAACCTGCTCTGCCATGGGGCACCATAGGAAGAAATGCAAAAGCGAGAATTGGAAGAACAAAGGAATGAGAGGGTAGAACCAAGTGCCACAACCCAGCATCCAACCAAGAATTAAAGACATCAAAACCCTGGGATGAGGCCTTAGACTCTGCCAGGAATAAAGAAGTGGGAAATAAACGTAAAACAGGCCATTTTCAAATGAATTGCTGCGTGCTCCTAACCAATCCAAAAGAGCATCATTTAGCTAGTAAAACAATATGGAAAATAAAAGTTAATGTTTGTAGAAATTCAGAAAGGAAACTAATGCAAGAATCTAATTACTTCCCAATTTAGGGGGGATAAAGGAGAAGACACAAAAGATTGAAGTGAAAATTGAAATGACCTCCTACACCTTTATCCTTCCTAGATTTCAATAGGCTTGATATTCAAAAATAAATTAAAAGGTTGTGTGTTTAACAGTCAGACTACAGAAAGACGGAGAGATTATTTGAAATTTATAGGAGATAAACTTGTGTTTTAAAAACTAAAATGCAAAATTCACACTTGTTTTCCCCTAATTCTGGGAAGGGTTATATCACTTCTGCATCTGAAATTTTCAAAAAGTGTATCAATATGGCACTTACTTTCCTGCCACCCTGTGTGACTTTGGGTGGTGTCTGACACATCTGTGACACTCAGTTCTATAAAAAGTTCTAAGACTACTTTTAAATGTTAGCATTTTTAAGATTGAAGTACCCTAGGAGTATTGAGGCTTTCAGTATTAAAATAATTTCTGGCTAGCATTTTTGAGCTGCTCCCAACATCATATTAAATACCTATAGGAACCAGTTAGAAGACTGAAATTCACATTTTCAGCAAACTAAGACTCACAGTCAGTTAGCTTACAGCTTGGATCTAGGAGAAATTTCTACCAGAAAATGACAAATCTGAGAAGAATTAGGATGTGTTCACTAACAAGTGGTTCTCTTACACATAGAAGCATATATGCAAACATTGCCACCCTTAAAGACAGGAAAACATCAGTTTATTCACACTCTGTCCTATAGCAGAGAAGCATTTTGGATGGAAAACAATTTCTCCAGATATATCAAACAAGAGAACACGGCACAGGATCCAGCAATTTCAGTTCTAGAAGCCATGTCTAAAGAAAGAGCCAGAGATTTTGACCAAGGTTTATGTATAAAATTGTTTATGTATAACATTGTTTATAGCACCTGTTTAAAACCAAATGAGGAAACTACAAACCACTTGCCCCACCACTAGCAAGGGAAGAGTTAAATAAATCATCACACAACCAATGAGACTAGTTACATAAACTATGAAAAAAATAAACAACATGAAAATGTACTACTCACAATATAACATCAAGTGATAAAGAGTACAAATTTAGAATATAAAATGTATTTATAGTATAAACTCAGTTCTGTTAAAATCTCACACACACACACACACACACATATCTAGAAAAACTCTGGGAATTCAATAAATAAATGAGTTAGTAGTGGTTGTCTCCAGGAGGCAGAAACAAAATGACAACATTAAAATTCCTCTACACTGAGCAGATGTCTCTTCTATAATAATAAAAATAGTACAAGTGTTGTTATTTACATAAAAAAATTAAATACTCATTGTGAGGCTTAGAACAACATTGAACTTTTACTATCACTTATTCTTGTCTCAAGAAAGACAAATTCATTGCTTATTCCTGACTCTCAGATAATACCATATGCCCCTAGGTTGGGATGGGATTAAGTGAAATAATTTAATCAAAAATAATATATTTTAAGTGCCAAGTACAAACTCTAGCACAAATGAGGTGTGAATCAATGCTGGTCAAATCTGTATACATACATTGGTAGTCACTGATCTGTCCAAAAATATATACATATATATCCATGAAACTTCATTCCGGACAAGCAATTCAATTGCTGCTTCTCCACAGGCACGGGAAGCTCACTCCCATACTGCTGATCTCCAGCGCCCGCCACCATCTGGAAGATGCCTTCCAGTGCAGTTTGGGACTCTCCCCTTGATGGATACCAGATGGCACAGAAAGTCCTAAAGACATGCTTCATACTGGTGGCAGAAACACGAGCAAGACACACAGAGATGAAAATAATGGAAGACCTAATGCAAGAATAAACGATCCAGTACCTCATTCTATAGCAAGTTCTCACATCAGTGCCTCTGGAATAAATTTAGAGCGTATCGTTAAAACTGTGTTTTCATGTCCCACAAGGACATAGACTAGATTACCCGGAGACAAAAGCATCAATGTGTCAAATGTGCATATAGGTGGCCTAAGGCGATGAGAAATAGGTTTTCATTTCATTGTATTAACATTTCATCTGAATTGCACTTCTCTTTGTCTGGTGCTCTGTGATCACACTGGGCTGAGTTATTCACAGCCAGGATGCTACTTGGCCTTCCAGATTTATTCTTCATTGTCTCCAAATAAAATAATTAAATTGTATGCAGGAATACAGCACAAAGCCAAAGATCTTGCAATGCATTTTTAAAAGTAAATCATTATCATCCATGCAGAAAAGCAATACAATGGAATATATAAATTTTGCCAGTGAAAACCTTCAACAAACCTAGATAATCCTGAATCTGTAGGTGTTTAATATTTTTATTGCAGAAAGATATTAAATAAATACTTACAAATGCTTACCTTACATTCAAAATCAGTTTCTATGTGAAGCCAAAACATGTAGGAAAGAGGGGTCTAGAATATTTTTAACAATTTGAAGCTGGCTGAGGATTGAGACTAAACAGATTTCAGGCCCTTTTTAGGAAAACAAAACAGAAATGCTGGAAGAAGGTAGGAGGCAGAGTGATCAATACAGAACGGCAGTGAAGTAGGATTTTCTACAGTCATTCCTGCCTGGGGCAGTTCTGAGTACCCCAAAGGATCCCAGAGGTCACCTGGGTTGGATGGGTCTCATAACCGCTGACAAGGCAGTGATCACAGATCAGTATCTACCCTTGAGCTTTTGTTGTCCCAAGTACACATCTGTCAGCTGAATACAAAGTAAGGGAGGTGTTCCGAATGTGGGCCAGACTGTGCAGTGTGGTGGTTGGTGTCTTTCTCTATGCAGGCCTGGGTTTCCATTCCTGGGCAACGCTGTACAGTAGAGGACTGACTCAGACCAATGGCCAGCCTCTGAACTACAGGACTGTGGCAGAGGGTTAAAGCATACAGAGAGGGAAGGAGGGGTGACTCAGGTATGAACCTGTCACAGCCAGGTTCATATAGAGGAGCCAGGAGCTCACAGAATCTGCCCTTGGTTTCCTCCACCGCCCTGGCTGCTCCTCACCTCCTCATCGATCACTGATGCTGGCATGCCTCGGGCTCCATCCTACGCTCTCTTCTCTCCCATCCACGCACTCTTCTTTCATGAGTCTAAACATCACCTACACATGAATGGAGTCCAAATCCACGTCTCCAGCCACAGCCTCTCCAGAGCTTCAGGGAGTGCATCCAACTGCTTACCCCACGGACCCACTGACATTTCCGGAAGACACCGTAATTTAACATAAAGCCTATCATTTCCTCCTCCAAATTTGCTCCTTTCATCATTCTTCCCATCTTGGCAAATGGCACGCCCTCGCCCACAACCCCATGCATCACCCAGGCCCCAAATCTAGGAGGCATCCTTCATTTCTCTCTCTACCTCGGTGTTCATATGCAAACCACATCCTGACCCCACCCGCTCCTTGCCAGCTCTCCTGCCTCCTGCCTTGTCTGAGTTGTCCAGATCTCTTGCTCATACAAAGAGCCTCGAAGCTGGACCCACACTGCCAACTCTTGGATCCCGGCTCTACCCCTTATTCACTGAGTCAAATCTATGTGCCTCAGTTATCTCATCAGTAAAACAGGGAAAATACTATTCCCAATCTCCTAGGGTTGCCGAAGGGTGTCATCGAAATAAGGCTGGCACCCAGCAAGCACTGCCTCACAGGGTCTTGATCCTCACCAGGCCTCCTGATGAGGTTTCCCCAAATACAACCACAGTTTGTCTCCTACGTGACCGCCAGGGTCACCCTGGCTTCAAAACTAGGTCAGGTGGGGCGTGGTGGCTCACGCCTCTAATCCCAGCATGTCGGGAGGCTGAGGATGGTGGATCACTTAAGGTCAGGAGTTTGAGCCTGGCCAACATGGTGAAACCCTGTCTCTACTAAAAATACAAAAATTAGCCTGGCATGGTGGCACACGCCTGCAGTCCCAGGTACTTGGGAGGCTGAGACAGGAGAATCACTTGAATCCAGGAGGCAGAGGTTGCAGCGAGCTGAGATCGTGCCGCTGTACTCCAGCCTGGGCCACAGAGTGAAACTCCATCTCAAAAAAAAAAAAAAAAAAAAAAGCCAGATTACATCATTCCCTCACTCAGAAGCCTGTACTGGATTCCCTTTTTAATTTGAATCAAGTGCCCCCACACTCCTTCCTCGGGCCCATAGGCATGATCTCTCTCCTCCCCACCTAACTGCATCTACTATCAGGAGACTCCTTGTCCATTACCCATCCAGCATGCCATCTATCCATCCTTATGTTCCCCACACATGCCAACACATCACTCCCTGGAGCCGGTGCACTCTCGCTGTCTGGAATGTTCTACCTGAAGTCTGCACATGGCTGGCTTCTTCCTGTCCTTCAGGTCTCAGCCCAGATTCATCATCTAAAAGACACCTGCCTTGGGTCCCAGACACTCTCTCACATATTTGTGCTCTTTCATTTTATTCACAAAACCCCTCATTTCCTTCTCTCTTCCCTAAAGCCTCTCAGTTTTGAATCACATGTGATCAAATTGTATCACCCACTGACCTTCATGAAGCTGTCAGCTCACCCTCAACATGGCTAGCAAGTTTGATTTCTTAGGTCAGCGCTGCTCTCCCATGACCACTCCTGTACTATCCTTGGTGACCTCGGCCTCTTGGTTCCTTAAACACTTCTCCTCCACCAGTCTCAGCCACTGGATCTTTCCTCCTCCCTCACCTCCTTGCTGACCTCTCTCTCCTCCTTACCCAACTCCCATTCCTTGAGCAGTCACTACCGTTTTCTTTGGCCAGTGACCTCAAAACTCTTGGCACTCACACTTCGTCATACTTGCTTGGCAAAGCAGCTACCCTGAAATCCAGCTCTCTACCAACTGAATGTAATAGAGAAAACATGTTGACTAATTGCTTCTTTTAAAAAAAAAAAAAAACAACAACTATTTTTATGGGTACCTAATATATATATTTATGGGGTGCATATTTTGATATAGGCATACAATGCATAATAAGCACATCAAGGTAAATAGGGTATCCATCAACTCAAACATTACTTTTTCTTTGTATTACAAACAATCCAATCCTTTCTTTGGTTATTTCAAAATATACAATAAATTATTGTTGACTGTAGTCACCCTGTTGTATTATCAAATGCTAGATCTTATTCATTCTATCTAATTATATTTTTGCACCCATTAACCAGCCCCACTTCCCCCAACCCTCATCACTACCCTTCCCAGTCTCTAGTAACCATCATTCTACTCTCTATTTCCATGACTTCAGTTGTTTTAATTTTTAGATCCCATAAATAAGTGAGAACTTATTTGTCTTTCTGTGCCTGGTTTATTTCACTTAACATAATGACCTCTAGTTCCATTTATGTTGTTGCAAATGACAGAATCTCATTCTTTTTTATGACTGAATAGTACACCATTACACTTATGTACCATGCTTTCTTTATCTATTAATCTGTTGGTGGAAACAGGTTGCTTGCAAATCTTGGCTATTGTGAATAGTGCTGCAATAAACATGGAAGTGTAGATATCTCTTTTATATACTGACTTCTTTTGGGTATATACCTAGTAGTGGGATTTCTGGATTATATAAAAGTTCTATTTATAGTCTAGCAAAGAACCTCCAAACTATTCTCCGTAATGGTTGTACTAATTTACATTCTCGCTAACTGTGTATGAAGGTTCCTTTTCTCCACATCTTTGCCAGAATGTATTGCCTGTCTTTTGGATATAAGCCATTTTAACTGGAGTAAAATAATAACTCACTATAGTTTTGATTTGCATTTATCTGATGATCAGTGATGTTGACCCCCTTTTCATACACCTGTTTATCACTTGTATGTCTTCTTTTGAGAAATATCTATTTGGATATTTTGCCCATTTTTGAATTGGATTTTTAGATTTTTTTCCTATAGAGTTGTTTGAGCTCCTTGTATATTCTGGTTACTAATCCCTTGTCAGATGGATAGTTTGCAAATATTTTCTCCCATTCTATGAATTATCTCTTCAGTTTCTTGATTGTTTCCTTGTCTGTGCAGAAGCTTTTTAACTTGACATGATCCCCTTTGTCCATTTTTGCTTTGGTTGCCTGTGCTTGTGGAGTTTTACTCAAGAAATCTGTGTCCCAACTCCAATATCCTGGGGAGTCTCCCCAATATTTTCTTTTAGTAGTTTCATAGTTTGAGTGTTAAATTTAAGTCTTTAATCCATTTTAACTTGATATTTTATATGGCAAGATGGGGTCTAGTATTGTTCTTCTTCAGATGGATATCCAGTTTTCCCAGCATGTTTATTGAAGAGATTATCCTGTCGCCAACATATGTTCTTGGCACCTTTGTCCAAAATGAGGTCATTGTAAATGTATGTGTTTTGTTTCCAGGTTCTCTATTCTGTTTAATTGGTCTATGTGTCTGTTTTATGCCAGTACCATGCTGCCTTGGTTACTATAATTCTGTAATATAATTTGAAATCAGGTGAAGTGATTCTTCCAGTTTTGTTCTTTTTGCTCAGGATAACTGGCTATTCTGGGTCTTTTGTGGTTCCATATAAATTTTAGGACTTTTTTTCTATTTCTCTGAGAAATATCATTGGTATTTTGATAGGGATGGCATTAAATCTGTAGATTACTTTGGTTAGTATGGACATTTTAACAATCTTGATTCTTCCAATCTGTGAATATGGAATATCTTTCCACTTTTTGTGTCTCCTCTTCAATTTCTTGCACCAATTATAGAAATATTTCACTTATTTCATTACATTAATTTCTAGGTATTTAATTTCATTTGTAGCTATTGTAAATGTGATTGCTTTCTTGATTTCTTTTTTGGATTGTTCATTATTGGCATATAGAAAAGGTACTGATTTTTGTATGTTGACTTTGTATCCTGCAACTTTACTGAATTTATCAGTTCTAATAGTTTTTTGGTGGACTCGTTAGGTTTTCCCAAATATAACATTATAACATCTGCAAACAAGGATAATTTGGCTTCTTCCTTTCCAATTTGGTTGCCCTTTATTTCTTTCTCTTGTCTGATTGCTCTAGCTAGGACTTCTAGTACTATACTGAATAACTGTGGTGAGAATGGGCATCCTTATCATGTTGCAGATCATAAAGGAAAGGCCTCCAGCTTTTCTCCATTCATTGTGAAGCTAGCTGTGTATTTGTCATATATGGCTTGTACTGTGTTGAGATATATTCTTCTACATCCAATTTTTGAGGGTATTTATCATGAAGTGATGTTTAATTTTGTGAACTGTTTTTTCAGCGTCAGTTGAAATGATCACATGGTTTTTATTCTTCATTCTGTTCATACGATGTATCACATTGATTTATTTGCATACGTTAAACCATCCTTGCATCCCTGGGATAAATCACCCTTGATTATGATGCATTATCTTTTTAACGTGTTGTTGAATTTGATTTGCTAATATTTTGCTAAGGGTTTTGCATCAATTTTCATAGGAGATATTGGCCTGTAGGTTTATTTTTCTGATGTGTCTTTATCTGGTTTTGGTATCAGGGTAAAAGTGGCCTCATAGAATGAGTTTGAAAGTATTCTTTCCTCCTCTATTTTTCAGAATAATCTGAGTAGTATTGGTATTAGTTATTTAAATGTTTGTTAATATTCTGCAGTGAAACCATCAGGTCCAGGGTTTTTTGTTGTTGTTGTTTTTGTTTTGCTGGGAGACTTTTTATTATGGCTCCTATCTTGTTATTATTAGTCTGCTCAGGTTTTGAATTTCTTCGTGGTACAATCTTAGTAGGTTGTGGGTGTCCAGGAATGTCTCTAGGTTTTCCCACTTATTGGCATATAGTTGCTCACAGTAGTCTCTAATGATCATTTGAATTTCTGAAGTGTCAGTTGTAATGTCTCATTTTTCATCTCTGATTTTATTTATTTAGGTCTTCTCTCTTTTTTTCTTCATCTGGCTAAAAGTTTGTCAATTTTGTTAATCTTTTCAAAAAACAACTTTTAATTTTGTTTATCTTTTTTATTGTTCTATTTATTTCAATTTCATTGATTTCTGCTCTGCTCTTCGTTATTTCTTTTACTCTACTAATTTTGAGTTCGATTTGCCCTTGCTTTTCTAGTTGTTTAAGATGCACCATTAGGTTGTTTATTTGA
The DNA here is from genome assembly GCF_000951035.1 of Colobus angolensis palliatus. Classification (NCBI taxonomy): domain Eukaryota; kingdom Metazoa; phylum Chordata; class Mammalia; order Primates; family Cercopithecidae; genus Colobus; species Colobus angolensis. The sequence continues at coordinate 7,261,283 of NW_012115110.1, forward strand.
AGTTTTTCTTCTTTCCTGATGTAGGCACTTACAGCTATAAATTTTCCCTCTTAGTACTGTTTTTGCTATATCCCATAGGTTTTGGTATGTTATATTGCCATTATGATTTGTTTCAAGACATTTTTCAATTTCCTTCTTAATTTCTTCATTGACACACTAGCCATTCTGGAGCATATTGTTTAATTTCCATGTGTTTGTATAGTTTCCAAAATTTCTCATTACTGATTTCTAGTGTTATATCATTGTAGTCAGAGAAGATGCTTGATATCATTTCAATTTTTTAAATGTTTTAAGACTTGTTTTGTGACCTTATATGTGGCCTATCCTTGAGAATGATCCTTGTGCTGAGGAGAAGGTTGTGTATTCTGCAGCTGTTCGATAAAATGTTTGGTAAATGTCTACTAGGTTCATTTGGTCTATAGTGTAGATTAAGTCCAATGTTTCTTTGTTGATTTTGTCTGGAAGATCTAATGCTAAAAGACAGGTGCTGAAGTCTCCAGCTATGATTGTATTGGGGCCTCTCTCTCTCTTCAGTTCTAATAATATTTGCTTTATATAGCTGGGTGTTCCAGTGTTGAGTGCATATGTATTTAAAATTGTTATATATTCCTATGAATTGACCCCTTTATTGTTATATGATATCCTTTGTGTCTCCGTAAGGTTTTTGTCTTAAAGTCTATTTTGTCTGATATAAGTATAGCTACCTCTGCTCTTTTTTGGTTTCCACTTGCATGGAATATCTTTTTCCATCCCTTTATTTTCAGTCTATGTGTATCTTTATAGATGAAGTGTTTTCCTTGTAGACAGTAGGTCATTGGATATTGTATTTTTCATCCGTTTGGCCACTCTGTGTGTTTTGAGTTTAGTCCATTTACTAATGTTACCATGTACCAATGTCATTATTGATAAGTAAGAATATACTCCTGCCACTTTTTTATTTTTCTGGTTGTCTTGTGGTCTTCTTTTACTTGTTTTCTTCCTTCATTTCTTTTTTTTTAGTGAAGGTGATTTTGGTGTGATTTAATTTCTTGATTTTCATTTTTGTTTATCTGTCATATGTTTTTTGATTTGAGGTTACCATGAGGCTTGCAAATACTATCTTAGAACCAACTATTTTTAGCTAATAACAACACTGCATAAACAAATAAGCAATCAAAAAGTAATAAAAACTCTACACTTAAACTTCCTCCTCTCTATTTTTTTGTTTCTATTTACACTTATTGCATGTAATGTCTATTTCTTGAAAACTGTTTGTAGCAGTTTATTTTGATTGGTTAATCTTATAGTCTTTATACTTAAGATATAAGTAGTTTACACACCACAATTACACTGTCATAATATTCTGTGTTTTTCTGTGTATTTACTACTACCAGTGAGTTCTGTACCTTCAGATGATTTCTTATTGCTCATTAACATCCTTTTCTTTCAGACTGAAGAACTCCCTTTAGCATTTCTCACAGGACAGGTCTGGTGTTGATGAAATCCCTCAGCTTTTACTTGTCTGGGAAAGTCTCTTTCATCCTTGAAGAATATTTTCACTGGATATATTATTCTAGGATATAAGATTTTTCCTTTAGCACTTTAAATGTGTCATGCCACTCTCTCCTGGCTTCTATGATTTCCACTAGAAAGTCTGCTACCAAATGTATTAGAGCTCAATTAAATGTTATCTATTTTCACCTGCTGCTTTTGGATCCTTTCTTTACCCTTGACTTTTGAGTGCTTGATTATTACATGTCTTTACGTAGTCTTCTTTGGGTTAAATCTGCTTGATGTTCTATAGCCTTCTTGTACTTGAATGTTGATATATTTCTGTACTTTTGCAAAATCTTCTGTTATTACCCTTTCGAACAAAACTTTCTATCCCTATCTCTTTTTCCACCTCCTCTTTAAGATCAATAGCTCTTAGATTTGCTCTTGGAGGTTATTTTCTAGATCTTTCAGGTATGCTGCATTCTTTCTTACTCTGCTTTCTTTTGTCTTCTCTGACTGTATATTTTCAAATAGCCTGTCTTCAATTTCACCTAATTATTTCTTCCATTTGATCAATTCTACTGTTAGAGACTCAGGCATCCTTTGGTATATCAATTGCAATTTTCAACTCCAGAATTTCTGCTTGATTCTTTGTAATTATTTCAGTCTCTTTGTTAGGTTTATCTGATGGAATTCTGAATTCCTCTGCTGTGTTATCTTGAGCTTCATTGAGTTTCCTCAAAACAGCTATTTTGAATTCTCTGTCTGAAAGATCACATAATCTGTTTCTCCATGATTGGTCACTGATACCTTATTAAGTCCATTTAGTGAGGTCATGTTTTCCTGGAAGGTCTTGATGTTTGTGGATGTTTGTCAATGTCTGGGCATTCAAGAGTTCGGCATTTATTGTAGTCCTGATGACCCGCATTTGTTTGTACTCATTGCTCTTGGGAAGGCTTTCCAGATATTTGAAGGGACTCAGGTGTTGTGATCTAAGCTTTTGGTCATGTAGCCATATCTGCATTAGGGGGCACCCCAAGCCTAATAAACGTTGTGGTTATTGCAGACTCATAGAGGTACCGCCTTTGTGGTCTTGGATAAGATCCAGAATAGTTCTCTGGATTACCAGGCAGAGACTTCTGTTCTTTTCCCTAACTTCCTCCAAAGTCTCGCTCTGTGCTGAGCTGCCTGAAACTGGGAAAGGTGACACAGGCACCTCTGTGGCCACCACCATTGGGAGTGTGCTGGGTCAGACCTGAAGCCACCATAGTGCTTGATTTCACCTAGGACTGGTGTAATCACTGCCCAGCTACCGCCAATATTCACTCAAGGCCCTAGGGCTCTACAGTCAGCAGACGACAAAAGAAAAGCTTAGGCTTCTGTCCTTCCCTTCAGAGTGGCAAGATCAGCTCAGTCTCAGGCAGGTCCAGAGATGCCATTCAGGAGCCAAGGCCTGGAGTCAGAAACCTTAGGAATCTACCCGGTCCTCTATTCTACAATGGCTGAGCTGGCACCTAAACCGAAAGACAAAGTCTTTCCCACTCCTCCCCTCCGCTTTCTGCATGCAAAGGACTCTCCCTGTGGCCACTGCCAACCAGGCCTGTGGTGAATATTGCCTGGCTACTGCCAATGTTCATTTAAGGCTAAGGGCTCTTTAGTCAGCTTGTGGTGAAGGCTGTCAGGCCTGGGACTCTTCCTTCAGGACGGTGGGCTCCTTGCTGTCCCAGGGCAGTCCAGAAATGCTGAGAGTCAACTTCTGGAACTGGGGACCCTGACAGCCTACTTGGTGCTCCATCCCACCGTGGTTGAGCTGGTACCTGAGGTGCAAGACAATGTCCCCTTTACTCTTCACTCTCCTTTTTCAAACAGAAGGAGTCCCTTCCATAGAAGTCATGGCTGGAAATGTGCTGAGTCACACCTGAAGCCAGGATGTTTCTGAGTCTCACCCAGGGCCCACAGTGAGTACTGTCTGGGGGCTACTGCTGATCATTCAGGGCTCAAGGGCGCGCTCTCTCTCTCTCTCTCTAGTCAGCAGGTGATGAATCCTGCCAGGACTGGGCTCTTCCCTTCAAGGCAGTGGGTTCCCTTCTGGCCCAGGGTATATCTAGAAATTTTGCCCAGAAGCCAGGGCTTGGAATGGGGGCCTCAGGACTCTGTTGGGTGCCCCATCCTACTGTGGCCGAGCTGACATCCAAGTTACAAGACAAAGTCCTCTTTACTTTTCCCTCTCCTCACCTCAAGAAAAAAGTAAATAAAAAGGAATCTCTCCCAGAGCTTTGAGCTGAGCTGCCTGGAGTTGGGGCAGGGAGGGGTGGCACAAGCACTCCCTTGGCTGCCCCAACTGGTGTCTCCCTAGGTTGCATGCTCCCCAGCTCCAATGACTCTGAGCCCAGCACAGCACTGGACTTGCCCAGGATTTGCAGCTCTGATGACCTAGACTGCCTTTCAGGTTGATTTAGAACGCCAGAACACTTTAGCCCATGGTGGCAAGGCTTGTTGGAACTCAGGTTCTCACCATTGGGATGGGTGATTGCCCTCTGGCTAGGGCTGGTCTAACTGCTCCCTTTGTGGACACAGGCTGAGTTCTGCCTAGTTTTGCTTTCCACTGTCACAGGGCAGCACTGTGTTCCAATGCAAAGTCCTGTAGTCACTGCACTCTCCCTCCCCCAACCACATGGATTCTCTCTCCACGCCATATGCCCACTGCCAGGGAATAGGGGAGGGATGGTGTCAGCAATTCAAAACTGTCCTTTCTACCCTCTTCAGTGCCACTTTCAGTGACATGAAATTAAAATGAGGTAGTGTGATTGCTCCTGTGACTTTTGGTTTTTATGAAGGTGCTTTTTTGTGTGGATAGTTGTTTCTATCCAGAGTAATTGGGTGTTTCTGCAGGGAGGACGATCAGTGGAGGCTTCTACGAACGCATCTTGTCCTGCCTCCTCTCCTAATCACCTCTCAAATTCATGATGAGGAGATTCAAGTGGACCTTTAGTGAGGTCAGCCACAACCACCCATAGAGCCCCATTTTACTCACTTTCCCATTCCTCCTAGATGACTATTTCACCTGACTTTCAGCTAATGACTCGGCTTCCTGCTTGACATGGAAAGTGGAAGCACTGAGAGGAAGATGGCCAGACTCCCCACACCACATTTTCCTTCTTACAGTCGTCTATGTTGACACATTCTGCCTTCCAACTACAGGCATTCCTTGGAGATATTGCAGGTTCAGTTCCAGACCACCACAATAAAACAAATGTCCCAATACAGTGAGTCATATGAATTTTCTGCTTTCCAAGTGCATATAGAAGTTGTGTTTACACTATAATGTAGTCTATTAAGTGTACGATAACATATGCTTAAAAAATGTACATACAGTAATTAAAAATACTTTTTTGCTGAAAAATGCTAATGATCATCTGAGCCTTCAGCAAGTTATAATCTTTTTGCTGGTGGAGGGTCTTGCTTCTATGTTGATGGCTGCTGACTGATCAGGACGGTGGTTGCTGAAGGCTGGGCTGGCTGTGGAAATTTCTTAAAATGAGACAACAGTGAAGTTTGCTGCATTGACTCTTTCCTTCATGAAAGATTTCTCTGAAGCATGCAATACTGTTTGATAACATTTTACCCAGAGAACTTCTTTCAAAATTGGAATCAATCCTCTCAAACCCTGCTACTGCTTTATCAAATAAGTTTACGTAATATTCTAAGTCTTTTGTGGTTGTTTCAATCATATTCACAGCATCTTTGCCAGGAGTAGATTCCATCTCAAAAGACCACTTTCTGTGCTCATTCGTAAGCAGCAGCTTCTCAACTGCTAAAGTTCGATCATGACATTGAAGCAATTCAGTCACATCTTCACGCTCCACTTCGAATTCCAGTTCTCCCACCGTTTTCACCATATCTGCCATTGCTTCCTTCACTGAAGCCTTGAATCCCTCAAAGTCATCCAAGGGTTTTGGAGTCAACTTCAAAACTCCAGTTAATGTTGATACTTTAACCACTCTGACAACACTGCCTCCCTGTGTTCCTGAATGACAACAGACACGCTCTGCTCCAGTGCGTGGACCCTGGAATACTCCCTCTGCCTGGGATCTGCTTCTCCCAGATGCCCACATGCTCTGCCTCCTGGCTTTCCATGAATCACAAGTGTTCTTCATGACATCTAGATGGGTGAATCCTTTCCAGAAGGCTTCGGATTTGCTTTGCCCAGATCCATCACAGTAATCACTATCTACGGCTAGCCTTATGAAAACATTTCTCAAATAATAAGACTTGAAAGTCAAAATTACCCTTTGATCCATGGGCTGCAGATTGATGCTGTGTTAGCAGGCATGAAAACAACATTAATCTCCTTGTACATCTCCATCAGAGCTCTTGGGAGGCCAGATGCTTTTCCAGTGAGTAGTAATATTCTGAGAAAAGTTGTTTTTTTTTTTTTTTCCTAAACAGATCTCAATGGTGGGCTTAAAATATTCAATAAACCATGTTGTAAACAGATGTGCTGTCATCCAGGCTTTGTTGTTTCATTTATAGAGCAGGCAGAGTAGATTTAACATAATTATTAAGGGCCCTAGAATTTCAAAATGGTAAATGAGCACTGGCTTCAACTTAAAGTTACCAGCTGCATTAGCCCCTAACAAGACAATCTGTCTCCTGAAGCTCTGAATCCAGGAATTGACTTCTCTATAGCTCGGGAAGTCCTAGATAGCATCTTCTTCCAAGAGAAGGTTGTTTTGTTTACATTGACAATTGGTTATTCAGTACAGTGGTATTCATAACTTGTCTTAGCTAGATCTTCTAGATAACTTTCTGCATCTTCTATGCCAGCACTTGCTGCCTCACCTTGCACTTTTATGTTATGGAGATGGCTTATTTCCTCAAGCCTCATGAATCAACCTCTTCTAGCTTCCAACTTTTCTCCTGCAGTTTTCTCACATCTCTCAGCAGAAAGTTAGGGCCTTGCTCTGGATTAGGCTTTGTCTTAAGGGACTGTTGTTGCTGGTTTGATCTCCTAACAAGACCGCTAAAACTCTCTCCATGTCAGCAATAAGGCCCTTTTGCTTTCTCATCATTTCACTGGAGTGGCACTTTTAATGTCCTCCAAGAAATCTTCCTTTGCATTCACAATTTGGCTGTTTGGCACAAGAGGCTTAGCTTTCAGTCTGTTTTGGCTTTCAACATGCCTTCCTGAGATGGTTTGGATGTCTTTTCCCTTGCAAATCTCATGTTGAAATGTGACCTGCAGTGTTGGAGATGGGACCTGGTGGGAGGTGTTTGGGCCATGGTGGCCCAGCTTGGTGCTGTCCTTATAGTAATGATTTAGTTCTCACTACAAGTTCATGTGAGATCCGATTGTTTAAAAGAGTCTGGGACCTCCTTCCTCTCTCCCTTGCTCCATCTCTTGTCATGTGACATGCCTGCTCCTGCTTAGCCTTCCACCATGAGTAAAAGCTTCCTGAGACCTCACCAGAAGAGGAGTACATGCCAGAGTCATGCTTCCTATATAGCCTGCAAAACTGTGAACCAATTAAATCTCATCTTTATAAATTACTCACTGTCAGGTATTACTTTATAGCAACAAAAACAGACCAACATACTTCCTCACCAAGCTTAATCGTTTCTAGCTTTTGATTTATAGTGAGAGATGGGCAACTCTTTCTGCCACTTGAACACCTAGAGGCCATTGAAGGGCTATTAACTGGCCTATTTTCAATATTATTCTGTATCATGTAATAGGGAGGCAAGAGGAGAGGAAGAGAAATGGGCAAACAGCTGGTCAGTGGAGAAATCAGAACACACACATTTATTGATTACATTTGACGTCTTACATGCGTGCAGTTTGTGATGCTTCCAAACAATTATGATAGTAACATCAAAGATCGCTCACTGATCACAGATCATCATAACAGACATAATAATAATGAAAAAGTCTAAAATATTGCAAGAGTTACCAAAATGTTACACAGAGACCGAAGTGAGTATATATTGTTGGAAAGCAGCATAGATAGTCTTGTTGGATGCAAGGCTGTTGCAAATCTTCAATTTGTAAATAACCCATTACCTGCAATCTGCAGTAAAGAGAAGCACAATAAAATGAGATATGCCTGTACTCATTTGTTGGAAAGCAGCATAGATAGTCTTGTTGGATGCAAGGCTGTTGCAAATCTTCAATTTGTAAATAACCCATTACCTGCAATCTGCAGTAAAGAGAAGCACAATAAAATGAGATATGCCTGTACTCGCCCTCAGCTGACTTCTGATGCACACTCAAGTTTAACAGTTTAACAAACACTGCTAGAGATGAACCCACTTTCCTGTCAAAGGCCAACCTTTCTGTGTGGCACATTCCCTCTGACCTATTCAAAGACATTGTCCAGCATGGCCCCTTTTCTCTCCTGCACCATCAGTTTTCCCCCTTTCTACAAGATCATTTCATTCGATATAGAAGACTGCTGTTAATCATCTCATCTCATGGAAAAGATCATCACCCCCTCCCACTCTGACAGTTACCTGACCTGCAGCTCTCTGCCCCTATACAGCAATTCTCCTGGGAAGAGGTTTCTTTGCTGGACTCTTCTTTGCTTAATTCCTCTTCTGGAATTATTTCCTGGACCCATTTTCACCACATTCCATCACCAGCCCTCCACTGCACTGAAAGGTTCCCTGTTACAGTTACACAGGACCTTTGTGTCACAAAATCCAGAGGTCAGTTCTGAGATTCAGATCCCTTTGGCTAATTGGTCATCAGCTGCATTTGACAGAGCTGGGACCCCCTATCCACTAATACACATTGCTAATTCTGTAACTGTCCTGGCTACCTTGTCGCTTCTTCTCCATCTCCACTTCTTTGTGAATCAACATTAAGAAGTCAGAAGAAGAGGCTCTTCCTTCTTCCCTAATGGTTATATTCTTTTGGTAAATTCAACCAAATTCATAGCTTCAATTCTATCTGTACCAGTCAAGATTCTCCAGAGAAATGGAACAGAATGTGTGTGTGTGTGCGTGTGTGTGTGCACCCACACAGACATGCATGCGTGTTAGGTTGTAGTACAGTTATTTAATCAAATACTAATCTAGGTATTTTTGTAAATGTGGTTAACATCTATAATGTGTTAACTTCAAGTTAAAAAGAATACCCTCAACTCGGTGAGGAATAGGCCTCATGCAAGTAGTTGCAGGCCTCAAGAGCAAAAACTGAAGTTTCCCAGAAAACAATGAATTCTGCTTCAAGACTGCAGCATTAACTCCTTCCTGGGTTTCCAGTCCGCCAGCTTGCCTATGCATTTCAAACGTGTCAGCTCACACAATTGTATGAGCCAATTTCTTAAAGTAAATCTCTTAATGCATAATATATTTTATGTAGGATATATATCCTACAACCTAGCTAAGTTGGCACATAAACCTAACCATCAAATGATCCATGTACCATGACCCTGATTCATGTTTTCCATCCAAATTGTTTTGTGTATCCCCTTGCTTACTCAATATCTCCACTTGGGTAACAACACAATTTTTAAAGTTGAACTTTACCTGCAGACTTTTCTCTCTCATTTGGTGGCAACTTGATCCTTCCTGTCCTGCAGTCTGAAAATGTTAGAATCATCCTTGGCTCCTCTCATTCACATCCTGCATTCAAATCCTGCTGGCTCCAACATCTCACAGCCTCCACCACTCCCACATTTGTCCCCAGCACCATCTCTCCCCTGGACCGCTGCAATGGCCTCCAGAGCTGCTTCTGCCCTTGTGTGCTGGGGTCTGATTGCCAACACAGCAACCCAAGCAGCTCTCCTAATCTGTAACTGAGACGAGCTATTTCTTCACACTAGACCACAACAAATCTCCATGGAGTAAAAGCCACGGTCCCTGCCCAGAAGGCCTCCTTTTCCTCACTGACTTAAATTCCCCACTCTGCTGTATGTGTAAACCACTCTGACAACACTGCCTCTCTGTGTTCCTGAAAGAAAACAGACACGCTCTGCTCCAGTGTTTGGACCCTGGAATACTCCCTCTGCCTGGGATCTCCTTCTCCCAGATGCCCACATGCTCACTCTGCCACCTTCAAGGAACTTGAATAATGCCCTTCTCAGCAAGGCCCCCTGCATGTGCCATTTGAACCTGTAGCCTCTCCATCCAGCATGCCTGCCTATCCTCACCCTGCTCTGACTTGTCCTTGTGTTTGGAGCCTTCTCACCTTTACCTGTACTATTCCACTGACTCATTACGTTTATTGCCTGGTCTTTCTTCCCCATTAAAATGGGGATAGATGTCTTTCTGGTTTTTTACACTGATCTTTTCCAAGCACATAGAATAGCACCTGGCTCAAGCGGGTCCTCAATAAATATTTGTGGAATAAATGAGTCGTTTGTGAATATATCTTCTTGGTGTGCTATTCCTTCTCCCTCTTGAGCATTAGAGTGGAAGCTCCATGGAGACAAGGGCTTGCCTCTCTTATTCAGGCCCCTCCAGCAGTCCATGCACAGGGCAGGCCTGGCAAAGATTTGTTGGGGGCTTCTGACCAATGAAGGTCTTTGGAGATGAAAGAGAGGTCAGTTCCTACAAGTTATAGGATCTCATGGTCCTCTTTTCCCAGGGTTCACTGTGGTGGGATTTGCAGGTTTCTGGAAGATTTTGAAGTGAGCACTCCACTTCTAAAGCCACAGTATCCAGTTAACTGATGAACCCCACTCTGCCTTTCCCCTTCAAAACCTGATGCCCTTACCAAGCTGATTTCCCCTGGGTGGGCATCCTGATGGGCAGGGAGGAGGTCCCACCCACACATTAAGCCCTGACTTGCTGGAACTGGTCTGAACATTTGTGCCTCAGGGCAAGTCAAAGCAAGACCCCTTTGCACCAAGCCAGGCCTTGTTTTAGAACTCTGACTCCAGCGCTGCATGGTCTCCAGTGGCAGGGACCTTGTCTTTACATGGCTGATGGGCGCATTAACCACAGACTAAGAGTTGTGCATGTAAGAATTTCAACCTACCTCATCTGTAGCTTAGAAACACTTTTAAAGGTAATACATCTTTGCTTTTCTTTATAAAGGAACTAAATGTTGCCTTGCCCTGTGAAAAACAAAATCTACTTATAAAAAGCATTCTTTGGGGAAAGGGGGAGTGATTCTTATCTGAAAACCAATGGAGCAAAAGGACTAACATTTTACAAGCTGCAGTAAAATCCAGGAAAACCTCTCAGAATGAGGATAGCTAGGGAGGACAGAAACCCACAAGCCAGAGGGAGGTCAAAGTCCTGGCTCTTTAGTGGGTGTTGCTGAAGTTGACAAATAGCAGGTGTTTGTGTGGTTTGCAGACATCGCTGTCCTTGCCTCCCCATGGCCGCAGAAGGGGCCTGTCTCCTGTCTTCATCAAATCTCTGCAGCCCCATTGCCTTCTCCTTGCCTTACTCTATTGGCTTTTGAATACTTCATTAACTTTTAAATCCAGCCATTTAAATGCTTGCATAGCCTAGTTCCCCTTTACCTAAAAGAATCATTATGACATTGTGTCTCTCCTCATATACTTAAATCATCTCACTCGGGCATCTGGAAAGATAATCTCAACGATTCTACTTAAACTCCTTAGCTATTAAGAAAGGCAGTAACATCAACAGGCTGAGTTGGCCCTTGAAATGGGAGAAGCTCCTAACAGCATCTGGTCAGCTTAGGTGATGCAATTGCCAGGCTGGCCTGGAAAAGGCCCCATCCAGAGAGTCATCCCGGCAGAACCAGATGGCTTCAAGAATATGTGCATCCGTGCTGGGCCCTGGGAATACCTTCGGACCTGCTGGGACATCCTTCCTTGAGTGTCAGCCCAATTTCTCAAGCCCCTATCCTCTTCTTTTGATTACCACACGGTAAATTATCGAATAAAATTTTCATCCTGATTTCCTTTAGAGTAAAAGAACCTTGTGGTTTTTTAACGGAATAAGAATATTTCAATCTTTCTTTCTTTTCTCTTGGTTATTTCTAGTGCTTTAAAATGTGAACACCGAAACTGTTTTTTTATTATAAAAGAAAAGCCAAAATATTGTTTAAAATACGTGTAGCCAAGACACATCTTATTACACATGCTACCTTGGAAGAATTCGTGCACAGTTAATGGGTTGATGAGTGAAGCAGTCGAGACAGGGACTTGCTCAGTGCTGGAGTGTCCAGAGGTCTTGAGGGTCCCGGTTAGGAGCCCACTCTCCAGCGCCGCGCTACCTGGATTCACATCCCAGCTTCATCTCTTCCTGGCTGTACGACCTTGGGCAAATGACTTAACCTCTCTGTGCTTCAGTTTTCCACAGTAAAATAAGTGTGGTAACACTACCTAGGGCATCAGGATGTGAAGTTTAAATAAGTTAATAAACTTAAAGAACATAGGATGGTACTGACCATTGCATGCCATAAAAGGGTTTACTATAAACATTAGCTCTTAATGTTCTATCATTGAATATCATTTGGATTTGGAATATCTATATAACCAGGCTAGCAGGAGTCTTTCTTCTGGTCTCTGGGGTGTCCTGTGAAGAGGGAAAATCACCCAAATCCCCAGGCTGGGACCAGGCCAAGGTCCATCCGCATAGGACACTACTGAGAGCCCTTGGGCTCTCATACGTCCAGGACTCACCACAACTGCTGGGTCTCCCTGAGGTCCATATGCCGGGACACACTTCTTGAGTACCTGCTCATGTGTGCTATCCCCAGCACCTGGCATGAGGCCTGGGAGTGTGCCCAGCATACCGGCAGAGAGCATTCAATGCAGGCAAAGGAAAGGAGAACAGACAGCCTGGGGGGATAGTACAGGGTTTCAACCTTATGCATAAGAATCATGAAAAGGTCTCATCCTCAAACCTCTAGCCTGCCCGTGAGAAGCAAGCCAGAGTAAAAAGATTCAGAGCTCACAACAGAAATGTACTGCCTCTCAGTCCTGGAGGCTGGAAGTCCAAAATCAAGGCATCAGCAGGGCCCCACTCCCTTAGAAGTTCCAGAGGAGGATCCTTCCTTGCATCTTCCCAGCATCGGTGGCTGCCAGCAATCCTTGGGTTTCCCTGGCTGGTGGCAACATTGCTCAAAGCCCTGTGTGTCTCTGTCTTTGCATGGCCATCTTTATATAAGGACACTGTTCCGATTAGATTGGGGTCCATCCCACTCTAGTATGACCTCATCTCAACTTACCTAATTATCTCTGCAGGAATACTGTTTATAAATAAATCCCACTCTGAGATTCTGGGGGTTCAGACTTCAACATATCATTTTTGGGAGACACAATTCCACCCAGAACAGTATCCCATGTTAAATTAAAGGGGCTATACATTTTTCAGCAAAAAAGAGGAATGCGTCTCTTTATAAAGACACAGACATATAATTTTACTGGAATGAAACCTTATCTTACATGCCCTTTTCACTATGGCTACCACCTCCTTCCAGCTCCCCACTCTCTCTTCTCCCCACAACCAGGTGCCTTCTGTTGCCATTTGTTGCCACATGTATCCTTCCATATGCTTCTATTTACTCAAATGAGCCTGCACGCACCTATGTAGGCAGATACTCATTGTGTAAATATGCATCTTCAAGGGAGGTTTTTGTCACTGTTCTACAAAAATAGAATCAATCATTTCAAGTGCCTTTTGTAAATTTTGCTTTCATCACACAAGAACATCTGGTGGAAGTCCTGCCAAGCCATCTTCCAAGGCTCTGAAGCATTATCTTTAATGACTGTATTATGTATTCTGCAGTGTGGGCATTAGCCAAAAATTAACAGTGATTATCTTAAACACTTGGGGGTAGGGTCTCTCTTCCTTTATCTTTTGGAGATTTGATAGCTGTTCAATAAACATGAGTATGTTTGCATTGAAGCTGAAGCATTTTTCAAAAATCTCAACTCAACTCTGATAGCATTGATGCCATTTATACAATCTTATTCCTTCTTGAGGACACTATTTTAGGGTTCCAGAGACTATGTTTAACATTCTCTATAAACCATCACATTTATTTATCTTACCAGCCCAATGAAGTTAAAGTCTCCATCTAGAGACAGGGCAGGAGGTTCAGAGACCTAGGCACACAGCTTAGTGGGCAGACTGAGGACTCAAATCCTGAACTAACAACCTCCCACACCCATCACTCTCCACCATAATAGGTTTCAAAAATTACACATCATCTCATACGCTAGACTTGGCTCTGGAAGTCTAGCTTTGGTTGTTCCCAAAACCACCCTCCAAAGTTATATAACCCCTGAAAATATACAAAGTAATGGAGCAGAGCTAAAAACTAAACAAATAAAAAAGTTTTAGCAATCCATGACCCCTGCTGCTCTGCAGAGAACTGTCCTAATTTTCCTTTGCTTATTTAAAATCAGTAACTTGACTTCAGAGTCACATATGCTACACATACATGATCTAGTTTCTAGAAGCAGAATAGAAACTCTTACTCATACATGACTGGGCAGGATGTCATTAGGAAAAGGTGAGGGAGGTAACAACCTGGGGTATCAGGCCCTGAGTTCAGGGAGGACAGTGGTGACTTATTAAACTAGACAATGGCCAAGACTGTCAAGCATGCTTGCCATCTCTGAGAGCATATTTCCCAGGAAAGATGTTTAGGAGCAGTTGACAAAGACCCATACGAAAGTTCCTTCACAGCATATTTTTCCTCTAATTGCCTATGAATTCTTGCGTGACTTTGATATAGATGCTATAAACTTTGGTACACAAAGTAACCAAGTCCCATCACAGTATGGAAGGGATGTGAATTTGAAAGGCGAGTAAGTGGTGCCTAGAATTTACCTTTCTTACCTTCCTGAAATAGCACGTACAATAACATGGTTCCCAATACTCAGGTGGGCTGAGCATGCTAACCACCTAGGAACTAAAGAGCTTAAAAGTGCTGACACATGTGTTTCAGTGAATTGATTTAATTAGCATAGGATGTAGCTGAGCATCAAGATTCCGTAAACTCTTCAAATGACTTGAATATGCAGCAGCGGTTGAGACCCACACCCCTAGGAGATTTGAGGGGAAAGCAGTAAAATTGTTAAAAATTAGAAGGACTATTTGTGAAATAACATAAAATTAAGAAGATATAACTTCCCTTACTGAGCAACGTGGCCTTCGATGAGCTGCCCCCAACCTTGCTCTTCAGTCCCACCTTCCATTCTTCCCCATACTTCTTTGCTGCAGCTGAAACATACTTTCTCTGCATAAGCCAATCATTCTTCTCGTCTTACTCTTTGTAAATGTTTTCCCCTCTCCCAGGAATCTTTCTCTAAATGAATCCTGTACTTTCTTGGTGATTCCATCTAAGTGGTCTATTTGGATAGAACTTCAGTGGACTCACTGCATTGCACTCAATTATCTGTTTTGGCCCAAGTTTCTCCACTAGACCTCAGTGAACACCAAAGAGACAGAGATGTTGCCCTGTGTATTCCCATCACCTACCCAGGTGACTGGTACATCACAGACAGTCAACAAATGGCTGTGGGGTGAAGTCAGGAAGCAAAACAGCGTTAGGAAGTATGGATCAACTTCTCACCAACTGTAGTATTGAGAAATGTATTGTCTTGACAGGCACACACATGTAAGAGAAAATTTGCTTTGTAAATTTTGCACCCAAAAGCTTAAAAGAAAACGTCATGAAAAAGACAGGTAAAATTGAACTCACTCCATCTAATATGGTGTTTAAAAATTTGTCTCCATTTTTCCTCTGTACTTATTATCAAAAACAGGGTATCGCAAAAGTATATTGGTAATCGCATTTTTTTTTCAGTCTGATGGAAATACAAGATACAAGTGGTCCTAGAGAAGAACTCTTCCCTTTGGAAGATTGAAATGCCCAGCAACACATGGCTGCAAATGTTTGCTGACATCGCTAATCAATCCCCCGCAAGCTCACCAGCCAAGTGGCAGTGACACTTTGGAAATATCAGAACCTGGTCATTTATTTCTTGACTGTCTTCCCAGACAATTAAGGACCTAACATCTGCGTGCTAAGCAACCCTGGGCTACTCCTTTCCAGCAGCTTTGCAAGAAACACTGTCAGAACTCCTTAAAAACAATCAACTCTGAAAAAGAGGACTCCTGAAAGTGGCTGCACTTGAGTGAATGTTGCCTACGCAAGGGCAAACTTCTGACACACACAACACACGTTTTTAAAGATGAAGTTCTCGTCCAGGGTGTCTGGCAATTGTGTGGCACTTTGAATCAGGCTTTGCAGAATGACAGCAATTTGACCAACAGCACCTGAGTGGCAGATGCTTTATGCACACTGTCAAGCTCAACTTGGTACAATACAGACGATTTTGCAATGTTGGGTGCATGGTCAGCCTGCTGGGCTGTCAACAGCCGCACAAAATGAGGTCGCGCCAGAATCATGGGGTGGTCAACATTCAAAGAGAGCTCAGATATCACCTCATTCAGCCCCTTCACAGTACAGATAAAGGAAGAGAGACCAGAGAGAGCTTAATGATTTCTTGCTGAAGGATCACACAGATAAGTATATGTGTGTTCAATCCAAATTTGCAGGCTTAAACTCGAGTTCTCTGCCTGCCTAATCTAAATTGGCTATTGGCACTGTCCAAACACACCAGTTGATATTCAGAACTTCCTTTGACTTTCCACCCGATAAGCAGTTTAAGGATGACTGACTGTATCGACTTGCACAAGTCAAGCTGGGTCTGCACGGATGGTCTCTATCCATGGCTTCTGCTGTGCATGGCTAACGCAGCTCCGAGTCACTAGGTAATCCTTGCTAGCATCCAGTTATTTTGCTGTCACTCACCAACTCTGGGCAACCCTTATCTCTGACCTAAAAATCCTTGAGAGCTAATCCCTAGAATTTAAAGAGTTTCCAACAGGTGTGTGAGAGCAGAAGCATTTCTACTAAGACCTTTTTCTCTTAAAAAAGTAATAAAAATAAAATTTAAAAAAGGAGGAGATAGCCACAAAGAAACAAGAAAATATAATTATGGGTCTATTTGTTTTGCCTTTCATGTCAGAGACAAACGCGGTGTCTCATAGAGCATGTGGGTTGATTTCAGCTGAACAACAATAAACTCATTAGAAGCTACAAGATGGCATATTTTAGAAAAGAATACTGAGTGGAGGTTTTAAGTGAAATATGAAAATGTTTTTATTCTAAAACTACAATAAATTTTCTATGTAAATTTTCTTCATGACATAGAGACAAAATTAAGAGGAAAAGAAAAATAGAATGGTCTCTAATTATTGCCTCCCCACCACAAAACAAGGGCTATGCAAGGACAACTTATGCATTTATACACACGCCTACGAGCCATGAGTCTCCATTTTCTTGTTTATATCATGGTTACACAAAGATGTTATCTGTCTCCTCCTACTTCACCTCTAAAGTAGATACAACATAAATGAGCTAGTAGACACCATTCCCACTCCTACCCCCAAGTAACTTATCCAGTGTTTTGAAAGAATTACCAACCAAAGGAGGAAAACGGGCATCAACACAGGAGCCTGGGAAAGGTATATTGATACAAAGCATCGAATCCTCTGGGCATTTGACACTAAGTAATGACTTCAAAAGCAAGGTGACCACAAGAAGCTTTAGATCCTCCCCTGCAGGAACAGTTTGACTTTTGCTTTGAACATGGCACAATTTAATCTTTATTTGAAAGGTATACATACCGAGTCAGTTTCTTCATTAAGTTGCCTTGACATGCACAGATCCTTCGACAGATTTTTAAATCAAAATGCTTGAAAAATGGGCACAAGTGATTTGGCATGTGAAATGGGATAGGGTCTCCCCCAGAAAAACATGGAACTTCAACACGGAGCCAATAACTATGTTGCACGGATTCTAAGACATCACCAATTGTAAGACAGATTTTCATTTTTCAAATGACTGAGACAAAAAATTTGTGAATTAAGGTTTAGCAGGATCCCTCCATGACAGCCTGTGTCCCAGTCTCTCCTTCCTTTAAATGTCTTTATCCTGCTGTGGGGATCTGGCAATTTCTCCTACCTTCAGCAGCATTGGTTGTTGTGTGCTAGGCAATTCTTCTCCACACATCTCAGGAGTCATTCACGTTCACCTACTTCTTTTCTTGGGTTTGGTAAGTTATGCTGTGGCAACAAACGCCATCCAAATCCCAGGGACTTACAGCAACAAGTATATTGCAGCAAGTATATTGGCTGTGGCTCTGCTTCACAAGTCCTGCGGTCCAGAATAAAAGAACAGCCCCTACTGGGGACATGCCATCCTCGTGGCAGAAGGCCAAGAGGAACTGCAGAAAAGTGTGATGGCTCCTAAGGCCTCTGCCCAGAAGACACACATATCACTCTGCTCATGTTCTTTGCCAACGAAATCACATGGTCAGGCCCAACATGATCAGGATGTGAAGGATGCTCCTCTCACATGCAATGCACAAAGGACAGGCCCCGGAAGGAGGGATCCAGGAGAGAAGGGCAGTGAATGTTTTCAACAAATGTTACCATCCACCATTAAGCCTTGGTGGTCACTTTGCAAGAAATAGAGAATGTGGTTATTCTAACAAAGACCGGTATTTGCTCCATTAGTAACACATTTATACGCTGCCACCCTGTTTTCATGCCTTTTTGTGTATTTAATAATTTTTACTTTAAATGCCAAAAACATGTAAATTCTGGAGATAATTTAAACATCAATTAAACTCAACTATATAGTTAGCAACCGCATACATGACTCAACTGAAACCACATCAGTGTAACCACTGGGGCTGAGTCTACCCAAACACAGGCAATGCCAACTGTGTCACCTGTTTCCCATCAATGGCAAGCAGAAATCATCATCATCTGTAAGATGCATCTCACTTGCACATGTGTTGAAATGTGAAAAAGAAATGTATCTTTTAATTAAACACAGCAGTGTGTATGTGTGTTTGCATGTGTGTGTGTCTGTGTGTGTAAAATAAGATTTTTTTTTTTTTTTTTTT
>NW_012115110.1:7279791-7292045 GCF_000951035.1 Colobus angolensis palliatus
TGTGTGTTTTTTTGTATATTTAGTAGAGTTTTTTAGTGGGGTTTTGCCAGGTTGGCTAGGCTGGTCTTAAACTCCTGACCTCAAGTGATCCACCCACTTCTGCCTCTCAAAGTGCTGGGATTACAGGCATGAGCCACTGTGCCTGGCCTGTAAAATAATATTTGTTTATCAGCTCTTAAATACTCTGCATTCTTGCTCTTTGAAGCATGGTCTGTGGCCCAGCACTATGGATGTCTTCCAGGGGTTGGTTAGCAATGAAAAATCTTGAGCCCCAACCAAGACTCCTGACTAAGAATATTAACAAGATCTATGGGTGAACCATATGCTCACTAAGTTAGATAAGCAGTATTCTAAATGGCATTAGTCTTACAGCTGTGAAGTGCATTATGGTAGAGTGAACACACACACACACATATACGCACACGGATCATGGGTACAATGAGATGACTCCCCTCAGAATCCTCCCTTGTAGGCTTGGCCCCAGCATGTAGAGTGAGAGGGAAGAGCATCTCAGGGTTATCCCGTTCAGCAGGATGAGTGCAATGACAAGGACAGATCAGGTATCTCCAACCCTGGCTGCGCATTAACATCACCTGGCAAAGTTTTCAAAAATGCTGATACCGGACCGGGCGCGGTGGCTCACGCCTGTGGTCCCGGCACTTTGGGAGGCCGAGGCAGGTGGATCACTTGAGGCCAGGAGCTTGAGACCAACCTGGGCAACATGGCAAAACTTCATCCCTATTAAAAATACAAAAATTGGCCAGGCATCGTCGCACATGCCTGTGATTCCGGCTGCTCAACAGGCTAAGGCAGGAGAATTGTTTGAACCCGGGAGGTGGAGGTTGCAGTGAGCCAAGATCGCGCCACTGCACTCTAGCCTGGGTGATGGAGCAAGACTCCATAGAAAAGAAAAGAAAAGAAAGGGAAAGGAAGGGGAGGGGCGGAGAGGGGAGGGGAGGGGAAGAACTGATACCTAGACCCTGTCCTCTGAGATTCATTTGGTTTGGGGCACCTGTGTTTTTAAACACTTTCCCAAGTGACTCTATTGTACAGCCTGGGTATGGGGCTTCCAATGTAGAGGATACATGCAGATAAAAGGTCTATTTGTGAACTCTTTTGTGAATTAGAAACAGAGCTATCCAAGCTCTTTGTGAGCAGCTGAATCTTCTTCACCGTCAAGATCACTGTATAGATAATATGTTCTCATTTAGGGGGCAGGAAAGAGAACGAGATGTGTTGGATAGGGTTTAGAGCCACCAGGAGTCATGATTCAAGTGGGATAACAAGGGCTTCAGATTTGATTTGATTGCAAATCCATGTGTCATATCTAATACACATTCAATGTAGGGAAACCACACAAATTTTAAGTCCCAAGACCTGGATCTGGAACTTCTTTCTACTGATCATCTTTTTTTTACCCTTGAATAACCCATCTATGCTCCCCAAGGCCCAGTTTCAAATATGTGTACATATCACAGAAACGCACACATATATGCATATATATACATGAACATTCACATAGAGCAATTTTTAAAGTATAATGAACCTCTGCTATTTTATAAGATTTTTAGGTTGTCAGGGTCATAAATACAGAATGAACGCATCTGTTCTATCTGGTATCCCATAGATATAAACCTGGGTTTGATGACATGATTACTGGAGGAAGTGGGCTTTCTTCCTGTGTTTTAACTTTGAAATGTCTAACCCATCTTGCACTAGGTTGCAAACATTGGCAATGATCAACCCGACTTTTGAAGTGTAAAAATTACTTGCACGGCAGCTACTGAGAACAGGACTTTCATTCCAAAAGGACATAAAATTCAAAAGTGAGTGTGAACGTTGGTGATCCCATATTTCTTTGCTCAGGTGTCAATGCTATATCCTTGGGAAGTTCCCAAACGACTACTCCTGCTTGACAACTTAGGAGGAAACATGGCAGGGACCATTAATCTCATGGAGAAAGTGGCATGTGTGATGAAAAAAGATCTATATATGAATCTTTACTTCTACTTTGGGATATAAAAAATAGGACTCACTAGGAGAAAGAAGATGAAGGCCTCTATATGATCTTTCTTCCTCCACTCAGTTCTGCCTTTCATCTTTCAAGGGGTGACATTCTGATCAAAATGTTCATTCTATCCCAAATCCAAGCATATTCTCTTGAAAGTGAAGGTGATCCCACCATTAAAAGTAAAAAAGCCAAGATCTCACCACTGTGCTGATAGGGATAATTCCATTGCATATAAAAGATGCATTTTCTTAGAAAGCATCTTCATGAAACAGACTTTGCTCAATCCCACCCATAAATAGAGCATGAAGATGATCAAGAGACTCTTCCAGGAGTTTCTTCTAACACACCCAGCAAACCATGGTCCTAAAAAGGTAGGACCAGAAGCAAGAGCTACTCAAAATACATGAAGTACTTGTTTTCTTTGAGGGCTTTTTTTTCCTATTAGGGGAGGAATTGAGGGGGGAAGGGCATAGGAAATGATGCAGGCATATTGTAGAAATTAGGAAAGGCATAAGCTAATTGAAGATAAAAGGGAATAAAACACAGATGTTAGGGAAGTTTGGTTTCAAAACAACTCAATACTACCTATGCTGTTATGGGATAATGAGCAAAAAGGTAGTTCTTTCAACTCAAATAACAAAGAAAGAGAAAACTAAGTTTTGATCACTACAAAGGAGACCAAATATGGTAAATGGGAAAACCTTCAGGACAGATGGAGAAGGAGAGTATTAAGTTCGTGGAGGCGTCATAAGAGAGCAGGCCTTGGAAGACACAATAAAATCAGCTCAGATACCCATATGCACGCTCAACGCAGGTGCTCTGCTATATTTCTCAGTCAAGGACCAGACCTACAGTCTGAGGCGGTGAGTCTTTCCCCATTGGATTTGGTGTGTGGTCGGGCGGAACAGAAACCAGATGCAGCCCTGGGGTGCGGGGTCGGGGAATGAGAAGGTGTGTATTATTAGGCTGCTGTTTTTGAAAAGTGGATAGGGAGACAACATAAAACACCAGGAGGCACGGACAGTGAGGCCTGGAGAAGTGCTGGCACCAGCGAGCATATCATTCTGGGTGCTGTGCGCAGACCCTATGTCTCGGTCCAGAACCACACTCCTGAGCTGAACCTCAGATGGAAGCTGGCCCTTCCTGAAGGATTCAGCAACACTGTGCTCTGGAAGATACAGAAGAATTCAGAAGGAATGAAGCAAAACTAACCCACAGAATTAATACTTCTGTGTTGAATTTAGGAATGAACTGTTTAACCAGGATTTGTGTAACCAGGGTTTTGTGTAACCAGGATTTTTTAAGATCTTGTAACCAGGATGTTAAAAAATCTCTGTGTCATTTAATTCATTTGAAACATCTCTGTGATTCCAGCATCTTAGAGCATGGGACTTTTTGGCCTTGGGTTTTGATTTAAAATTTTTTAGTTGATTCTAGACTTGTGGTTTGAATTTGAAAGAAATAAGATTTAAGTTTGCAAAGAGTCTTTGAGATTCAAGAGAACTTGATTGATTGATTGATTGATTATATTTATAAACACTAGGTAAGTGACTTGAAGGAATTGGTTTCTTGTGTTTGTAAGTCTGTCTTGTTAGGGACATGAAGGGATTCAGATATCTTAAATTAACAAAATATTTTTTAAATGCTTAAGGGAATTTAATTCAGTTTATAAGTTTTGAGTGCTTAAGCGAATTGTATTTGTTCAACGGATGAGTTAATCAACAAATATTAGTAAACAAATATAAGTGATCATTCTTATTTTATACAAAATTTACTAAATTTATTATTTAAAACACAGTTTGTCACTTTAACAGGTTAAGAAAAAATTTTCAACTTAAAAAACTGAGCCTCTATTTAAACAATTACCCTAAATAATCTTTTCTGAGAAAATATCTTTACTAAAATGTTTTTTCTTAAATCTTAACTGTTGTATACCTCATATGAATTCAGAAAGGGGTCACATTTTGCTTTGAAATGTAAGTATCGTAATTCTATTTTCCTTACTACCATTTGAAGGGAGAAAAAATGATCCCAATATTGCAGCTAAGTTTAGAGTCCTATTGTGGAGACACAAACCTTTCTTAGTAGAATGTCAAGCTTGCAACCATTCAACCCACACACATTAATAACAATATAATAATGATAATTTCAGTATTTGGGTTTACCTTTTAATTTTACAAAGAATAATTGTACATATTCATGAAGTACATAATGATGTTTCAATACATATAATGTATAGTGATCAGATCAGGGTAACTGGCACAATCATCATCTCAAGCCCTTATTATTTCTTTTTTGGGGGGAATGGATATTCAATGTCCTCTTTCTAGCTATTTGAAACTATATCATATAGTTAACTGTAGTCACCTTACAGTGGTACAGAACACTGGAACTTACTCTGGTCATTGGCCTATCTAATTAGCATTTTCTACAAAGCAACCAGAAGCAATTTATAAGATTCTTTATGTCTACTTGAAACCTGTGGACACATGCACCTTACTAACGTCATGATGAAGTGTCCTTGGACTTGACCGCTAAGACTTCTCCATTTCTAGGAGACTTTTTCCCCTTGGGGCTAGAGGACAAAATAATATCTTCGAAAGCTAAAAGCTCTTAAACACAAAAAGGGCCCAGCACCATGTCTAGCACATAACAGGGGTACAACATACCAGGGTTTCCTATTCTCAGCTCATTTACTTCAAGCCTTAGTTGCCTTCTACCTCCAGGAAAGAAAAAAAAGAAGAGCCAGGTCTAGGAGTCAGGACACCCTTGGGAGTTTTAGACAATGTCTTGAGGACTCAGAAGATGAGGTTGGTATAGGGCATAATTTCCCTTTCCTGGTCACACTTGGCCCCATCCCAAAGTAGGAACAATTTCCTTCAGCACAGGCTCAAGCGCTGAAGAAGTTTTTCAAGTTCATCCCCTCCTGGTTTTCCTTGTGCTCTCAAGAGTTCCTAATCTAAGCTCTAATTCAGGGTCCTTATCCTGATCCTTGTGCTCAGAGGAACATGGATGTGCTTTGGAGCAGCCCTTGAATTTGTCTGAGTCGGTGTATTTGTGTGACAAATTTGGGGTAAGTGTAATTAAATATTGTCATTTTACAGGGAGAGGATCCACAGCTTCCATCCTACTCTCCAAGGTCCAGAAAAGTGAAGCTCAACCACCCCAGACATTTCCCAGGTCCTCTCCCTCACCGACACATACTGACCTCTGTCCATTTCCTGGGAACTTGTCTGCAGGCAAGTAGACAAATTACAAATTAACCCCAAGGAAGATGGCAGGAGATGACAGGGACCTCAGGGTTGCTCTTCAAGAGCCAGAATAAAGTTCATACAATAAAAGAGCCACTGATGTGGCATGTCAGGACACTGATCAAGGCATTAAAGGTGTTTGAAGATTGTAGGTTAAGAATTTAAATACAGCAGAATAATTTAACTCTTACAAGACCACACAGTAGACACACAAATGCTTGCTGAACAGATGTGTCCCCAGTAGCCCTTCATTGTGGACAAAAGTCTTTCATTGACCCACTGCTCATATCTACCCCATTGGGTAGATGCCCACTGGTGCCATTGGGCCCAGGCACCAGCCCCAGCAGAAATGCAGGGACTCTGTCATCCTACCCACTTGCCATGAGCAGAACCTATAGCTTCAGGGTAGGGAGAGGATAATTCAAAAGGATATGGCCAGCAAGAGTCTCAAATAGGACTTTATGCATGACATCGCTTCTTTGAGTAAGGTGAACAACTGTCTGGGTTTTAGCACTGAAATTCCTGCATCCTGGGAAATCTCTCAGTCCCCACAAATTGGGATGATTGGTTGCCCTGCATACAAAAATCCCCAAATTTTCTCCTTCTGGGAAGTATTCAGAGCTCCTCCTAAGCCAAAACAACAAAGGAGTGGCCTGAAAGTCCTTTAAAAATGTGTCATTTGAAAACCTAAAGGAAAACCTTTGGTGCAGAAAATAGCTATTTTCTGCAAAAAAAAAAAAAAAAAAAAAAAAAAAAGCGAAGTGTCCCTCTGCCACTGGCACCACACCAATTCCTTGCTAAGTGGCAGACTTGGCCATCTGGTGGGAGGCCGCTTTTTGACTCAAGCAGCACTCAACTTTGAATCAGAGTTGAATGAAAAAGCCCCGCTTCAAAGTGTCATATTTTCATCCACTTGTTTCCCGTAACCTCCCCCTGCTAGCCCAAACATGTTTCCCTTCACAGGACTGTCCTGACTTAGTCGGCAGACATTGTTGCCACAGTCACTGGGAAACACTGCTCCATATATAGGCGACGTGTCTTGGAGCCACATGGTCTGCCCTTCACCACCCTACTGGGATCCTCCTGGGCTGCTAGGAGGTATTTGATTGGGCTCACCAATCCTCAGCCTTGCTAGATGAAGAGCATTATGGGGGATGAGGGGATGTCACAACTGTTCCCTAGACCAATGCTTCCAACCTGGATGATGGTGCCTCCTCCCCTGGGAACATTTGGCAATGTTTGAAGATGTTGATTGTTGTGATTGGAAGGTTTGCTACTGGCATCTAGTGGGTAGAGGCCAGGGGTGCTGCCAACATACTCTACAATGCACAGGATAGCCCCCAACAACAGAGAATTCAATGTGTCAGTAGTCAGTGATGGTCCTCCCAGAGGCTGCTTAATAGCATGTGGGGTACTTGGAAGACTAGGCAGCCTGAAGCTTGCACATTTACCACCTTCTCTGAGACACAGCCTCACTGCCTCTGAATGAGAAAAAAAGCTTTGTTTTGGCGGGAGACAGAAGAAAGCATGAATTAACAGCAAAAAATTCTAGTCTGTAGAATAAAAGTATCTCCTACCCATCTCAAGAATCAGGAACGATTAGTGCTTAATAAAGGTT
This sequence comes from Colobus angolensis palliatus, assembly GCF_000951035.1. NCBI lineage: Eukaryota > Metazoa > Chordata > Mammalia > Primates > Cercopithecidae > Colobus > Colobus angolensis. The sequence goes on from NW_012115110.1 coordinate 7,286,672, forward strand.
GTTGACGATGATGCCACAGCGATTCTGCAGCTCATTCTTCTGCTGACTTAAATCCCAGGAATTAGGAACAATTAGTGCCTAATAAAGGTTGTTGATGATGATGCCACTCCTTCTGTTGCTCATCCTTCTGTTGACTTACGTGGCAGGCTGTTTTTAGCTTAATGTCGAACTCTTTTTGGAATATTTTGCAAATTCTACATTTAAAAAAAACTATGTGGATTTTTAAAAAATGAATTTGCAAGGTATTCCAAAGAGAGTTCAACATTAAATTAAAAACAGCACCCTACATAAGTCATATTCAACTTATACACCTGCATATTTGCCTCCAAAGATGTGTACACGAATGTTCACAACAGCATTATTCACAATGGTTTAAAAATGGAAACAATCCAGATACCCATCAGCTGGTGAACTGGCCACTGAAGCGTGGGACATCCACACAATGGAATACGTGTGGTAATATAACGGATTGAGAACATAAATGAGCCTCAAAAACATTAGGCTAAGTGAAAGAAGCCAGACCGAAAAGATCACATGGTGTACGATTTGATTAATATGAAAGATCTTTTCTTAAAAGCAAATCTATAGAAAGAGAAGATCTGTGGTTGCCTTGAGTCGGGAGAGGGCTCCTAGGGTTGGGAATGAAGATTGATCACAAAGTGGTATAAGGAATGCTTCTGGGGTAGTGTAAATGTCCTAAAATTGGATTATGGTGATAATTGTACAATTCTGTAAATTTACAAAAAAAAATGAATTGTATACTTAAAACAGGTGAAATTTTATGGTTGGTAATTACACGTCAATAAAGCTTTTACCAAAAATCTACTGAACTTGGAATTTTTTTTTTCTGATATTTGGTAGGAAATGTTACAGAAAGAACATTTAATTAGAAAAAATTATATTTATGTCCTAGCCCCGATTCTACTCAAAATTAATTGCATTACTACAAGGAAAGCATTGATTTCCTCCTGGACTCAGTTTCCCCATCTGTAAAATGCTGACAGTGCCAGAAATACTGTTTATCCCTCACGCTGTGAGCTTTGGTTAACTGACTGCTCACATTTCAATTGGAAGAGCAGATGGCTACAACTTAACCCATGAGCCTGGGTCACTACTTTACAACAATTAAATCAGGCTTGAAGTCCGCTTTGGTTTACAGAGAATGAAGTGACTGTGCCAACATAAGTAAAATCCAGTACCACATGGGCATCTGAAGCAATCTCTCCCCCAAACTCACCCTGCTTATGGTCAGAAAGGACGCTCCTTCCAAACGATATCCCTCAGAGGTACAGACAGAGGATGTCTGCCATCTTCCCACACAAACCCAGGGAAGGGCCAGGGCACTGACTGCCTCTCAGGCAGGCACATGCACACCCAAAGAGGTTCCTCTCCCCTTTCTAAGCCCGGCTATAGTGCCACTTCACCTGCTTTAGACCACCGCTGGGACATGCAGTGACCCAGAGACCAGTGTCTGTGGCAGGACAGTGCCTCTCCCTCACCAATGCCTGTGAGGTTGTCTCTCTAAAGCACCACTTCCCACTGTGTGGGCCGAAAAACACAGCTCTACCCCTTATCACATTGAGGTCATTAAAATAGCAACAACAAAATTAAGCGGCCACCCCAGCTCAGCATATTTTCCAATATACAGACACTTTTTTATTCACAAATTCCCACCTGTGTCACGCATAGTGTAAACTAATTAACCAAGTATCAGTGATAATCATAGCTCCTCAGCCACAAAATCATCTTCCAAGGAGAAGGTCCTTAGCAAGGCGAGGAGATTTAGCTAGCCTGTATCCAATCAGAAACATCATCCAAGAAAGCCAAAACGGAGGGATCCTGAGGCAGAGCGTTCACCTTGAATACCAGCTGGTGGCCAACATTTATTCGAGAACACGTTTCAGTGAGAACAGTAGACTACGATACACACCAGTCCAGAAATACCGGATTATGTCTTCTCTGAACACAACTCAGCTGTGTCTTTTTCCACCATACTGTTTCACTGATCCTCTGAAATAATTTGCAACTTTGTCACTACAGCACTAAATTAGGGGGCATAATTCTCCCAATTAAGCATTTAAGTCAAACAAGAAGAAGAGAAAGAAAGAAACGTCTGCCGGCATCTTTTACTAAACTTTAAAGAAAACTGAAGACTTGCTCTTGCCAAACGGTAAGTGCTAAATCCTGAGGGCTGTCACAGCTTCAAACGAGCTAACAGATGTTTGTTCTCAAGCACATTTTCCTCTCGGTGGCATTTTGAGGGTATCGTAAACTTCCTGACACAGTATTTCAGTGGAAACGTTTTTTTGTAAGATTATTTTGTTATCATAAAAAAATCCCACAAGCATTTTTGAATATATGATGTTCTATAGGAAACAACGAACGAGATTTAGCAACGTGGAAAAAGGTAGAAACGGCCAAGGTGAGTTCATTCACATGCACACTTGGAGATGAACCTTAAAGCAGGCCTATTTGTTTCCTCGTTTGGCCTACCTCCTATAACTCCTAGTATAGAACAGAGGGACAATTGGCAATGGCTGAAGACATTTTTGGTTGTCACAATTGGGGATGCCATTGGCATCTAGTGGATGGAGGCCAGGGATGCTGCTCAAAATCCTACAATGTTCCAGACAATCCCCAACAACAGAATTATCCAGCCCAATATGTCAATAGTGTAGACATTGAAAAACATTGGCATAGACAGAATATAATTTCATTTGGGTTCATATCTCTGGGAATGAGACTCATTTTCCACCTGTGTTTAGCTTAGTCTTAGACCAGACACATAAACATAGGTTTCCAATGTAATACAGAGTTCTCTCAAATACAGTGGGCTTTGTGGTGGGAGGGAGGGCCTGCTATGGAAAGAATGGGAGGTGGTGAAATACACTTAACACGGTGAAGAGCTAAGGAAGGGCTTCCTAGAGGACACAGGCCTGTGATGGAAGATGAGTAAGAATTGGCCAGCTAAGGAGAGGGCAAGGGCAAGCAGATGTGTAGGCACCTCCAAGTGCCTGTGTATAGAGTGAAGGGAAGAAGGGCCAGCTCTGCAGCACCTTGAATGCCAAGCTGGGGTTTTATCTGGTGGGCCATGGTCATGAGAGTCATGAGCCACTTCTAGTCCTTCTCATGCCACCTCTTTCAAATTATCCATTGGCCCTGTTGTGGACTAAATGTTTGCATGCCCCTAAAATTCATATTTTGAATCCCTGTCTCCCAGTGTGATGGTATTAGAAGATGGGGTCTTTGGGAGATAATTACATTTAGGTAAAGCCCTTGGGGTAGAGCCCCCGTAAAAAGAAAAAGACAAGGCTGGGCACGGTGGCTCAAGCCTGTAATCCCCGCACTTTGGGGGGTCGAAGCAGGCAGACCACCTGAGGTCAGGAGTTTGAGAACAGCCTTGTAAACATGGTGAAACCCCGTCTCTACTAAAACTACAAAAATTAGCCTGGTTTGGTGGCACGACCCTATAATCCCAGCTACTCAGGAGGCTGAGGCAGGAGAATTGCTTGAACCTGGGAGGTGGAGGTTGAAGTGAGCAGAGATCACGTTATTGCATTCCAGCCTGGGCAACAGAGTGAGAGAGAAACCAGATGTTACTTCCTTTCTCCACCATGCAAGGATACAGGAAAAAGGCAGCCATCTGCAGGCCAGGAAGAGGGCCATTACCAGAACCTGACCATGCTGGCACCTTGATGCGAGACCACCAGAACTGAGAGAAATCAATGCCTGTTCTTTAAGCCACTCGGTCTATGATATTTTGTTAAAGAAACCCAAGCTGATATTTTTGGAGGATTAAGATGGCGGATAGGAGGCAGGGCTACCTTGCAGCTCCCACTCAGGTGGACACAGCAGTATGTGAGACTTACATCGTAAACTTTTGCTCCAACAGCTACGACAGGAACATACCAGGAAAGCCAAGAGGATCCACAGACCCTTTGAAGGAAATGGATGACTGTTGCAGGCTCCCTGAAATGCCAAAAACTGTGAGTCTGCTTGCTTTTTCAAGGGGAGGCTGGTCGTGTGGGGCAAGTTTCCAGTCCTGGTCACCGGCTGCCTGGAAATAGACTCAGTGCTGTTGTGGGGCACAGTGGGAAGTGAGACCAGCCTTTAGGGCTGCCGGCTGTGCCAGAACGGGGCGAGGCCTGTGACTGCTGGCTTTCCCACACTTTCCTGGCAACCTGCATGACACAGCAGAGACAGCCATAATTCCCCTGGGAACATAACTCCATTGGCCTGGGAACCACTCCCCCATCCCCCACAGCAGCCACAGCAAGCCCCACCCAGGGAGAGTCTGAGCTCAGACCTACCTATCCCTGCCCCAACCTGGTGGTCTTTCTCTACCCACCCTGGTAGCTGAAGACAAAGGTCATAATCTCTTGGGAGTTCTATGGCCCTGCCAACTGCCTGAGAAACCTGAATACTTAAGCAGGCATCCCTAGGGCAAGTTTGCATCCTCCTTATAGTACCACAGCTGATGCACTCTTGAAAGCGCCACCTCCTGGCTAGAGGCCAGCCAACACGAAACCAACACACTAAACAAAAATACAACCAAGGACCTTCACAAAGTCTACTTTACTCCCCTGCTACCTTCATGGGAGCAGGTTCTGGTATTCTCGACTGAGAGACCTGAAGACAGGACACTGCAGATGTTCCCCAGTACCAGCCCAGAGCTCAATAGCTCCTCTGCATGGCTAGATCCACCCAGAAAAGCAAAAGCAATCACTGCAGTTTAGCTCTCAGGAAGTCCCAACCCAGGGGAAGAGAGCAAACACCTCATCAAAGGAGCACCCCGTGGAACAAAAGAATCTGAACAAGCAGCCCTTGAGTCCCAGATCTTCCCTCTGACATAATGTACCCAAAGGAGAAGGAACCAGAAAAGCAATTCTGCTAATATGACAAAGCAAGGTTCTTTATCACCCCCAAAAGATCATAGTTCCAAAGATCTATGAATCCAAACCAAGATCATAGATCCAAACCAAGACAAAAATCTCTGAATTAAAAGAAAAGAATTAGGAAGGTCAATCATTAAGCAAATCAAGGAGGCAGCAGACGAAGGTGAAGTCCAACTTAAAGAAATCAAAAACATGATACAGGATATGAAAGGAAAAACCTTCAGTGAAATAGCACAAATAAAAAACAATCACAACTTCTGGAAATCAAGGACACACTTAGAGAAATGCAAAATGTACTGGAAAGTCTAAGCAATAGAATTGAACAAGCAAAAGAAAGAATGTCAGAGCCTGAAGACCAGCCTTTGAAATTAATTCATTTCATTTAACACAAATAAAAAAGAATTTTAAAAAATGAAAAAGGCCTCCAAGAAGTTTGGGACTATGTTAAATGTTCAAACCTAAGAATAATTGGTGTTCCC
>NW_012115110.1:7293260-7297240 GCF_000951035.1 Colobus angolensis palliatus
AAGAATATCAAAATTATTTCAAGTACTCTATCAGACCACAGTGGAATAAAATTGGAAACCAACTCCAAAAGAAACCCTCAAAATCATGCAAATACGTGGAAATTAAATAACCTGTTCCTGAATGATCATTGTTTCAACAATAAAATCAAGATGGAAATTAAAAAATTATTTGAACTGAACAATAATAGTGATATAACCTATTAAGACCTCTGGGATACAGCAAAGGCGGTACTAAGAGGAAAGTTCGTAGCATTAAATGCCTACATCAAAAAGTCTGAAAATGCACAAACAGACAATCTAAGCTCATGCCTCACGGAACTAGAGAAACAAGAACAAACAAAACCCAAGCCCAGGAGAAGAAAAGAAATAATCAGGATCAGAGCAGAACTAAATGAAATTGAAACAAAAGAAAACAATACAAAATATAACTGAAACAAAAAGCTAGTTCATTGAAAAGATAAATATAATTGATAGGCCATTAACATGATAAACCAAAGAAAAGGAGAAGATCCAAATAAGCTCAATTACAAAAGAAATGGGAGATACTAGAACTGATACTACAGAAATCCAAAAGATTATACAAAGCTACTAAGAACAACTATATATACATAAACTAGAAAACCTAGAGGAGACAGATAAATTCCTGGAAATATACAATCCTCCTAAATTAAATGAGGAAGATATAGAGACTCTGAACAGACTAATAACAAGCAGCAAGATTGAAATGGTAATTTAAAAATTATCGAAAATAAAATGTCCAGGATCAGGCATATTCACAGCCGAATTCTATCAGACACTCAAAGAAGAATTGGTACCAATCCTATTGACACTATTCCAAACAATAGAGAAAGAGGGAATCCTTCCTAAATCATTCTATGAAGCCAGTATCACCCTAATACCGAAACCAGGGAAAGACATAACAACAACAACAACAACAAAAAAACGGAAACTACAGACCCATATCCCTGACAAACATAGACACAAAAATACTCAACAAAATACTAGCTAACCAAATCTAACAGTATATCAAAAAGATAATCCACCATGATTAAGTGGGTCTCATACAAGAGAGGTAGGGATGGTATAACGTATATAAGTCAATAAATGTGATATACAACACAAACAAAATTAAAAACAAAAATCACAGATCATCTCAATAGATACAGAAAAACATTTGGCAAAATTCAGCATCCCTTTATAATTAAAACCTTCAGCAAAATCAGCAGAGAAGAGACATACCTTAAGGTAAAAAAGTCATCTATGACAAACCCACAGTCAACATTACACTGAATGGGGAAATGTTGAAAGCATTCCCACTGAGAACTGGAACAAGACAAGGATACCCAGGTTCAACACTTCAATTCAACACAGTACTGGAAGTCCTAGCCAGAGCAATCAGACAAGAGAAAGAAATTAAGGATATCCAAGTCAGTAAAGAGGAAGTCAAACTGTCATTGTTTGCTGATGATACAATTCTATACCTAGAAAACTCTAAAGACTCATCCAAAAAGTTTCTAGAACTAGAAAATGATTTCAGCAAAGTTGCAAGACACAAAATTAATGCACACAAATCAGTAGCTCTGCTATATATCAACAATGACCAAGCTGAGAATCATATCAAGAACTCAGTCCCTTTTATAATGGCTGCAAAAAAATAAAATAAAATACTTAGGAATACACCTAATCAAGAAGGTAAAAGACCTCTACAAGGAAAACTACAAAACACTGCTGAAAGAAATTGTAGATAACACAAATGGGAACACATCTCATGCTCATGGATGTGTAGAATCAACATTGTGAAAATGATCATAGCCAAAAGCAGTCTATAAATTCAATGCAATTTCCATCAAAATACCACCATCATTCCTCACAGAACTAGAAAAAACAATCCTACAATTCATATGGAACCACAAAACAGTCCACATAGCCAAAGCAGGATGAAGCAAAAAGAACAAATCTGGAGGCATCACATTGCCTGACTTCAAACCACTATAACGCCATCGTCACCAAAACAGCATGATACTGGTACAAAAATCACAGACCAATGGAACAGAATAAAGAATCCAGAAAAGAAATAAAGAGTCAAATACTTACAGCCAACTGATACTTAGCAAAGCAAACAAAAACAAAGTGGGGAAAGGCCACCCTACTTAACAAATAGTGCTGGGACAATTGGCAAGCCATGCGTAGAAGAATGAAACTGGATCCTCATTTCTCATCTTATATAAAAATCAACTCAAGATAAATCAAACACTTAGATCTATGACCTGAAACCATAAACATTTGAGAACATAACATCGGAAAAACTCTTCTAGACATTGGCTTAGGCAAAGAGTTCATGACCAAGAACCCAAAAACAAATGCAACAAAAACAGATAAATAGATGGGAATTAATTAAACTAAAAAGCTTATGCACAGCAAAAGAAATAATCAACAGAGTTAACAGACAACCCACAGAATGGAGAAAGTCTTCACAACCTATACATCTGATGAAGGACTAACATCTAGAATCTACAAAGAACTCAAAAAATATCAGCAATAAAAAAAAAAATCCCATCCAAAAGTGGACTAAGGACATGAATAGAAAATTCTCAAAAGAATATATACAAATGGTCAACAAGCATATGAAAAAAATACTGAACATCACTAATTATCAGGGAAATGCAAATAAAAACCACAATGCAATACCACCTCACTCCTGCAAGTATGGCCATATTCAAAAAATGAAAAAATAATAGATGTTGGCGTGGATGTGTTGAAAAGGGAAAACATTCACACTGTTGGTGGGAACGTAAACTAGTACAACTACTATGGGAAACAGAGTGGACATTCTTTAAAGAATGAAAAGTTGATGTATTATTTGATCCAGCATTCCCACTACTAGGTATCTACCCAGAGGAAAAGAAGTCATTGTACGAAAAAGATACTTGCACATGCCTATTTATAGGAGCACAATTTGCAATTTCAAAAATACAGAACCAGCCCAAATGCCCATCAATCAACTAGTGGATATAGAAAATTTGATATATCTATATACCATGGAATACTATTCAGCCATAAGAAATGAAGTAAGTAATGACATTCACAGCCTTCTGGATGGAATTGGAGACTATTATTAAAAGTGAAGTCATTCAGGAATGAAAAACCAAACATCACATGTTCTCACTCATAAGTGGGAGCTAAGCTATGAGGATACAAAGGCATAAGAATGATACATTGGACTTTGGGGACTCAGGGGAAATGGTGGGAGGTAAGGGATAAAAGAGTAGATATTGGGTGCAGTGTACACTGCTTGAGTGTAACCAAACACAACCTGCTCCCTAAAAACCTATTGAAATAAAAAAACCCAAAACAAACTTAATAAAATAAAATAAACTTTTAAAATGAAGTATTAGAACATGAAAAAAAAAAAGTAGCCCAAGTTAACTGAGACAGAAATTTGTACCAAGAAGTGGGGTGTTGCTGTGAAAAAAAAAAAACTTAAAATGTGAAAGCAGCTGAAAGAGACTGAAAGAGTTTTGAAGTGCATGCTAGAAAAAGCCAAGACTGCCATGAAAGGACCACTAAAGGGGAGTCTGATGAAGTCTCAGAAAGAAAAGGAGAGAGCTGCAGAGAAACCTCCACCTTCTTAGAGACTACATAAGTGATTATGAACAGAATGTTGGTAGAAATATGAATTATTCTGATGAAGTCACAGATGAAAACAAGGAACATGTTATCAGGCAATGAAGTAAAGGCAATCCTTATCATATAGAACTTGACTAACGTGTTCATAAACGATGTTAGATATTTAGCTGAGATTTCTGAGCAAAGTGTTAAAGGAGTGGCTTGGTTCCTCCCAACTGCCTATAGAAAAATGTAAGAAGACAGAAATCAATTAAAGAAGGAACTGTTGAGTAAAAAAGAACCAGAACTTAAAGATGTGGAAAATTCTTAGCCTATCCATATTTTAAAAAGTGAGAATGTTTGGAAGATAATAT
>NW_012115110.1:7297580-7298551 GCF_000951035.1 Colobus angolensis palliatus
ACCAAGAAGCAGGGTGTTGCTGTAAAAAAAAAAAACTCCTTAAAATGTGAAAGCAGCTGAAAGAGACTGAAAGAGTTTTGAAGTGCATGCTACAAAAAGCCAAGACTGCCATGAAAGGACCACTAAAGGGGAGTCTGATGAAGTCTCAGAAAGAAAAGGAGAGAGCTGCAGAGAAACCTCCACCTTTTTAGAGACTACATAAGTGATTATGAACAGAATGTTGGTAGAAATATGAGTTATTCTGATGAAGTCACAGATGAAAACAAGGAACATGTTATCAGGCAATGAAGTAAAGGCAATCTTTATCATATAGTGGCAAAGAACTTGACTAACGTGTTCATAAACGAAGTTAGATATTTAGCTGAGATTTCTGAGCAAAGTGTTAAAGGAGTGGCTTTGTTCCTCCCAACTGCCTATAGAAAAATGTAAGAAGAGAGAAATCAATTAAAGAGGGAACTGTTGAGTAAAAAAGAACCAGAACTTAAAGATGTGGAAAATTCTTAGCCTATCCATATTTTAAAAAGTGAGAATGTTTGGAAGATAATATTAAGGGTATGGTTGACTGTTTGATGAGGAGACTAGTGTGAGTGTCAACCATGGACCTAATCAGCAACATCAACAGAAGCAAGAAATGAGATTATGTTAGCAAAAACTTTGTCAAATGGGATGAAAAGAAACAGAAAATGAGACAGAATGAAGGCTGCAAACATATACCATCCCTCAGAGAAAAAACAGGATGATGGGGAAGATGATTCAGAGATTATTAGGGCTCCCACTTTCACCACAGGCTTATGAGGTGGAGCTAGTTCCTCCTTGGTCTCAAAGGACGGGGCTACCCCTCTCATTTCAGTAGGTCAGAATGTTCCCACCTATTGCCATAGGGGTGAGGCCACTGAAGATATCCTTGTGGGTGGGTCCCCATGGAGCAGGAGGAACAGGACCAGCCCATTGCACTGTGAGAATGATGTTGC
>NW_012115110.1:7306851-7309765 GCF_000951035.1 Colobus angolensis palliatus
AGAGAGATTAAATATGAATGCTTCTCCTCACTTGCCGGGGAGGTTGGAAGTCTTTGGTCTTCATGGAAAGGCAAGCCACACCTTGACTTACTTTGGCTCTGAGTTTAATGGGCCATGAGGAGTAAGAAGACAGTAGGTTTCAGGGCATGTGGGGGTATAAAGAAGGTTTGAGATGAGGATACACAAGAGAACTGCCAGAGGGGATACAGAAGCAATGGAGAGATTGCCACCAGATGGGACCCTTGGAAGTGAGGTGCTAGCTAATATCTGGAAAACTGCTGAGGAGGAGGAGGATCCATAAACCAGGGAGCATTAGAAAAGTGGACCCTTCTGAATACCATGGCAAAGGGCACTGCTTGAGGGCCCAGGAGGCTAAAAAGAACTGAACTTTGCCTGACAATCACCCAGTCTTCTTCCAATGGCAAATGTTGCACTATTTGCATAGGAATGTCTTCTCTTTGTCTACACCCACACCAAAGAAAACTCTCTGTCTATATCAGCACTTTATACCTGGCTTCCATCCCCCATGACCTCCTGTAGATGTTCCATGTTATGGTTTAAATGTGTGTGTTCCCCTAAAACTCGTATGTTGAAACCTAATTACCAAGGTGGTGTTATCAGGAAGTGGACCTTTTGGGAGATGATTAGGTCATGAGAGTAACATCCTCAAAAACATGATTTGTATCTTTCTAAAAGAGGCCCCAGAGAGCTGCCCAGACACTTCACCATGTGAGGATGCAACAGGAAGAAGCCACCTGTGAGCCAGGAACTGGTCCTCACCAGACACTGAATCTGCTGACACCTTGGTTTTGGGGTTTCCAGCTTCCAAAACAATGAGATGTAAATCTCTGTTGCTTGCAAACCACACAGTCTATGGCATTTTGTTACAGCAGTCCAAACAGACTAAAATTTTTCTTACATATTTTAAAATCCCCATACCCATAAGCCTAAAGAGTGAGGTCTGTTCACGAAGTGGGCATCCCCTGCCCCCTGAACTTAGTGAAGAGGGACAAAATACGTAAGCGTAAAGGCCACAAGCTAGGACAGTTGTTCCTGAGCCTCATCTTACACTGCCTTCCCCAGCTCTTCCTCTGACTTTGCCAGATGCATTTGCTCCATCTCCTCTGCTGGTTCCTCCCTGGTTCTGAATCCCTTGAAACTCTGTCCTTTTTTCTTCTTCTTCTTCTGCCTAGAAAATCATATCTATTATCATGACTTTAACAACACCCACATTCTGATCACTCCAAATTGATACATTCAGGCCAATGAAATCCAGGTGTAGACATCCAGCTGCTTAATTCACGTACACACCTGTGTGTTTCATAGACATCTGAAGCATAGCACGTTGAAAATCACAAGGCCCTTATGACGTGTTTCTGCTAATCTCTCCTACCAAATGACAAGCCATTCTTTCCCCCAGCCCTCCAACACAACAGCCTCTTGGGCACCCTTTCATTTCTCAAACATGACACATCCATTCTCATCACAGGGGCTTTGCACGTGATATTCCTTCTGCCCCAAATTTCCTTCATCCTGCATTGCTTGCTCTTGTTGTCATTATTTCAACTGTCATCTCCTTAGAGAGACTTTCTCTCCCACTCTGTATCTAAAGTAGGTCCCACTGTTATTTTCTATGAATTCACCCTCTGTAGCACAAATCACCATGTATATTTATCTGTATTGTTCTTCACCCCCCGCCAATAACCCAAGCATTTCATGAGGACAAAGACTATACTACATTCCCAGCACCTGGAATAATGTCTGCTTCAGAGAAGAAGAGATGTTTCATAAATATTCATGAAATGAATGGTAAACATTAGAGTATATATATGATATTATAATATATATATATGTATATGAAGTTGAAGGGGTGTAGAGAGGTGGGTAAGTGATGAATTTTATTTCACATGTGTTGAGTTTGGAGGACATAGAGGACAAATGAATGGATGAATCCAGCAGATGATCAGGCTATAAGTGCGAAGGTAAGGGAGGCCAGAGATAAAGACATAGGAGGAAGTCAACAAAACTATGACCAAAGTCACAGATGAGAATGAGATGGCCCAAAAAAAGTCAGTAGAGAATAAAAAAGTCACTAGAGAATAGGGGACTAAGAACAGAACCTCATAGAAAACTACCTAGAGGTTACCTGCTGCTCAGTCACCACTATTTCACCATTTCCACCAGGCTCTCCTGTCTACTCCTCTGCCTTGTCTAGAATAGGGGGCCAGGAACTTAGTAATAGTCACCATGGTAGGTCCTGGGAATACACAGTGACCAAAACAAACTTGGTCACTGCCTGAGAACATTCATGGATAGTGAAAGCAAGCCATGTGGACAGTAACTGGGTGGCAGAGACCGTGCCTCTCAGTTTCTTTCTCTTCAGTTTTAGTTGGTCATCTGACTGCCCAGAGGAAAACCTACATTTCTTAATTGCCTTTCTTGCAATTTGGTGTAGACCTGGATTAAGTTTTAGCAATGGGTTGTAAGCAGAAGGAAGGGATTCTGTTGTGAGTTGAACTGTGTTCCCCACAAATTCATATAATAAAATCCTAACCCCTGTGGAGGAATGTGAACTTATTTGGAGATAAGGTCTTTATAGAGGTAATCAAGTTAAAATGAGGTCATTTTAAACAAGGACCTTATCTAATATGACTGGTTTCTCTATAAAAAGGGGGAAATTGGACACAGAGATACCTATAGAGAGAAGACAATGGAAGAGACAAAGGGAGAAGATGGTAACCTACAATCCAAGAAGAGAGGCTTTGAACTGTGCTCCTCCAAAATTCATATGTTGAAGTCCTAACTCTCAGGACCTCAGCATGTGAACTTATTTGGAGATAAGGTCTTTATAGAGGTAATCAAGTTAAAATGAGGTCATTTTAAACAAGGACCTTATCTAATATGACTGGTTTCT
>NW_012115110.1:7310548-7312364 GCF_000951035.1 Colobus angolensis palliatus
GTACTCGAAGACAATAGGATCTGGCTAGACATCTTTAGGCTTTCTTAATGTCAGCATTAAATACGGATTTATTATTAATTGATACATTTATGCCTGACTTTTCTAAATCAAAGGAAAGTAAAAAAATAAAATAAAATAAAATAAAAAAAGCTCACAAAATGCTAAGAATTTTATCTGACTTTAAGGAAAGTCCATGGCAAGAATGTTCTCTTATCTAAGCAGGAATATCTGGAGTAAAAAATTTGGACATTAAACATGATTACTGTGGTGTTTTTATTCTAATCAAGTCCAATGTTCTCGAGCCCATTTTTTTCATCCAGATATTCCATGAAACTTCAAATAGGGAATACATTCTACATTCCAGATCAAAATTGAAAATCACTGAAGCATTTGTCTACAAATGCAAGTTGATCAGTCAGTCCCACATTTCTTCTTTATTCTAGAATGAAGGGCAATGTGAATACATCAGAATCATTCAACAATGACATAGCTTACCTTCTCTATGACCCAATTTACTTGCCTAATTTTGGTGACTCAATGGACTAAGAAGAAGATGAAATATGGAGAAATTATATTTCTTTTCCTGGATCTGTCAGAAAAAAAAAATATATGACTTTGGGGAGAAAAATATCCTTCCTCCGACTTTGCTTCCTCATTTGCAAAACAGGGAAAGGAAAGTCCCACTAATTTAGGAATAAATTATCTCATTACTGAGTGTAAACACTGTTATTGTTTAGCATTTATTTCTGCAATCTGTCAGGATATTTTGAAATTTCTGCATGAAATACACATCTTAATGCAGTGTTTCTCCTTCTCTCTCACATGGTGTGCCGGAGAAGGCGAGGCAGAATGGTGAACACATGGGTGATGTAAATGAAATGCTGTTTAATTTATTTTCAAATGGATAAAAGGAAATGTAATTAAGCTCCCTAAAAGCCTCCCAAATAAACTTCCCTTAAAGGAGTAGAAAAGGAGGTTGTAATTGATCAAAGTAGCTACGTCAAGTGTTTCTAGTGTCAGATTCCTTGACACTTGGAGACAAAGACCAGATTAAGACCAGATTAAGACAAAGACCAGACAAAGGCCAGCAGAGAATCAATTGTAGTACAAGCCAGAGGCTTCACAGGATGGGAGGAAAATACCAGAAATGTGGATTAGATGCTGGCTCAGCATGAAGAAGCAAACACACTTCATGTCTGAAGTCTCAGGCTTAGATGTACCACTGGTGTAAATGAACCCTCTCTCTTCTTCATGCACAAACAAGTAAATGTGTGTTTATATTAGATAAATAGATGATAGATGATAGATGGACAGACAACAGATAGATAGATAATCTCCTATCTTTTTATTTAATGAGGAAAAGCCAAGATATCAGCCTAAAACCACTAAAAAAGAGAGACAGAAAAAGCCCTACGGGTCTACAGGTCCAAGAGAAAGACTTCCTTCTGCTACATTGCGTGCTACCAGGACAGCAGGGGATCCACAGCAAATAATATCCACTCAAGTCTGTACTGTACATTTGCTAAATTCTGATCTCAAAGACAAAAAAAAAGGAGCTCTGGTGGAACAAGTATAAATATATACACTCAACATCTCACATATCGCACAGTAAATGCCACAAAATGAGCATGCGTTGTATTTGTTCTAAAACTGTTACTCTTCAGAGTATTCAAACTAAAAAACAAAACTATATTTATATCTCAGGATTGTATAACTCCACCAGCTTTGGAATGACAAGCATGAGAAGTGGTCACCCTCTTAGGGTCATTAATGTTCCTGAAACTTACACGTCATAGAAACAGGCACTTTTATCCTT
>NW_012115110.1:7313804-7315163 GCF_000951035.1 Colobus angolensis palliatus
GGGAGATGCTTATCACAAATAGTCAGAAATAATGTATCTCAGGGAGAAGCATTTCATTATTAGGTATGATGAAAAGCAATATTACTAGAGGCATTCCATCATCAAGTTCTCTTTGCCTATTTTGAAAGGTCTTTAGGAAAAGTTATTCACAAGCAGGCATGAAAATTATGAGGCACCAAAGCGATTGATGATTCTAATAATAGTATAACTGATCATTTACACACTGTAAATATAACCTACTGAGCTCATCATAATGATCAAAGTTGAGGTTTAAATTAAGACACTGTAAAATAAATGTTTAAATGAAACACACTGAGATGACCACAGTGGTTAACTTAGAGTGGGACTGATTAATGGTCTTTTAAATTTCATTATCTCTAGCTTGCAAATTTTCTATAATATATAGGTAATATTTTTATAATAAAAATTTAAATTTTGTTAATTTTTTCCAGACTTACTAATATTTTCACCTGCAATGTGCTTCCAATGTGTATGAGTCAAAATCTTTGATAGGACTTTGAGGTCTACAAAAGTGAGCAAAATATCAGGAAAATTAATTTTAAGCCCACATGTCACAAGCCAAAGGAACATGTCCGATTTAAGCTCTCTGTGCATGAGCTTTAATATCTGTAAAAACCTCTTCTTCCAGAAAAAGATACCCCTAACTGAAAACAGCCGTTGTGTCATGGAGATGGGATGAGATTAGGTTTCATTTTCTACTTTGCACATGCCTATGCTTTAAATTTATTTCATTTGGAAAAAATAACTTTGTTTTCTCGGAAAAAGTTTGACTTTTTAACGACAATTTTACAGGCATCATAAATTATGCCCTTTGATTGCACAGTAAGAACTGATCTAGAAAAAAAATTGAATTTGGATACTTTTCAAACTGCAAGAAGTTTAAGTCACTCAGATAGCAAGTATAGGGTTTCTTTTGTGGGTGATGGCAATGTTCTAGTTAGATAGTGGTGATGGTCGCATGACCTTGTAAATACCGTAAAGACCATTAAACTCTAAAATGGAGAATTTTCTTGTGTGCGAATGATATCTCAAAACAAAACAAAACTAGAAGACACTGAGGAGGAAGCATCAGATTTAGGACAGAATTATCTGAGCTCGTATAAGTTTGTTTTCACGCTACTGTAAAGATACTACCTGGAACTGGAAAATGTATCAACAAAAGAGGTTTCATTGACTCGTAGTTCCACATGGCTGGGGAGGCTTCAGGAAACTTACAATCACAGTAGAAGGTGAAGGAGAAGCGACTGTGTCTTACATGGTGGCAGGAGAAGGAGAGGGAGAGGAAGAAGGGGAGAGGAAGTGCCACACTTTGAAATCATCAGCTCTCATGAGAACTCA
>NW_012115110.1:7322468-7324822 GCF_000951035.1 Colobus angolensis palliatus
CCCATGTTGATACCTCTCTCAGCTGGCTTTGGCTGCATAATTAAACATCCTCAAATTTAGTGGCTTAAGGCAACCACCATTCATGTAGCTCGTGTATACAGGTCAGCCATGTGGGCTGAAGCTCTTCTGCGCTCAGCTGCTCAGGTGAGTGAGCTGGCAGTGGGCCAGGGTGATGGGCAACTGGGCAATGTCTCCCTCTTCATACAGCAGGCAGACCTGGGCTGTCTTATCTAGCACAGCATGCTTCAAAAAGAACAAGTAAAGCGTTCAATATCTTTTAAGCCTAGACCTGGAACTGCACAGGCCACTTCATCCACATCCTCAGGATGAGACTCAGTCGCAAGTCCATCCTGGACCCAAGGGGTGGGGAAACAGGCCTCACCTCTTGATAGGGGGAAGCACAGAGTCACATTGCAAGATATGGGACACGAGGAGGGGAAACATGCTTGGAAGCAACCTACCACCACACAGCCCCAACAACATCGATTCCAAAATTGTAAACACAAAAGAAAGAAACATTCAAGGGCTCTCAGCTCACACAGTTAATCTTCCCAGTGGGACACAGGGAACATAATGATTTAATGACTTCAAAGTCATGTATTATTCAAAGAGGAAGAGTTCTCACTAGAGAAAACATCCCAAGTAAACTGAAATGCATCTGCACTCATTACTGTTCCTCTCCCTCCCTCCCCTCCTTACAGCCCTCAGTTACTGTTTTAGGTAGATAAACAGGGTTTGATTCAACTGAAAGGGGAGCTGTAGCCCTTATACAACCTCAGATGAGGATTGCTGAGAGAGATCTGGGGATGGCAAATGGAGATTCAAAGACTCCTCAACAAGTCTAAGCCTAGGGAAGGTACTGAATTTGTGGTTCTTAAAGCAAAGGACTCGAGGTCGCCACAGCTCAGAGATGAGATGATCTAGACAGGTTATATATTTCCTCAGATCCATTATATCCCGGCTTAATTTTTTAAGGTGAAGGTTTCTGTAACCAGGAAAACAAAGCAATAATCTTACAATACAGTAGAATTGGGCAGAAGTCCCCAAATATCTCTGCACATCAGAATTGCTCAGCACACTTAATAAAAACACTACGTCTTAGGCTCCATCCTCAGGCATTGTGATCCAATAGGTTTGGAGTTTAGTGCAGAGATGTAATTTCAGCAAGCTTCCCAGTTGTCTGGATGAGCTTGGTTTTATTAGGTAAGAAATGGGGATAATTGTATCTGCTCCATCTGGATTTCACTGATGTATCAATAGATACGGATGGGTGCGGCATGCTGATGTGAGATGCATTAAAGCAGATAAGGCATATCAAAAAAACAAAACCTCTGCAGCAGACAAGCTTATACTGGGCATATTCCAATCTTACTTTCTAAGATGTCCATTTTCAGCTTCCTGCCATCTGATTACTCATTAAAATCTAAGACATTCATGTTAACCCAGGCATACTGTAGGATTGCGTATAGCTGCAAGTTACAAACACGCAGAAAAAAAGAGTACTGCACAAGATAGAAATGTATTTGTTGCCACATAAGTATCTCAGCCCTGTCATGACAAGCCAGCTCCATGAAACATAAGAGACCCCCAGCTCCTCCCGCCTAACCACTTTGCCATGCCTCAGCCTCATGATATAAAATAGAATTGGGGATCCAGAAATCACATTCATATCCCAGGCAGAAGTCTGGAGAAAGGTGAAAAGTTGAAGCAAACAGCCCCTTCTTTTAAAGAACATTCCCAGTTTGCACACTGTATTTTCACCTGCATTCCATTGATCAGAACTTAGTCACATGGAAAGGAAGTCACTAGAAAGAAAGACTGGAAGATTCCATCTCTATTCCAGACTGCCATAGGGGGCTGAATTTCTGTGGAAGAAAGATAAATTGTAGGACAAGAAGAAATCCCTGCCATACCCAGGCTGTGTCAGAACACCTATCTCTGCTTTGAGCCTATAAAATTTTTATACCTCAAAGTGTTGACTGTGGAATTATTTATTATAACAGTAAAAATTTGAAAACAAATTAAACAGCCAACAATAGGAGAATTATTAAGTCAACTACAGGACATCAATTTAATAAAATACCATAGAATCACCAGAAAAGTTGGTTACCAAGATTACACAATCCTTTTTAGCATGTAGTGGTGTCTAGCCTCTTCCACTTTCTTAAATACCTGCAAAATACAAACACTCATAGCACTGAAAACCTGGCCTGAGAGGCAAGCCAGTTCCTCCATCCTAGAGGAAATAACCACAGGCAGCAAAAAGAGTTTGATTAAGACAAATCCACCCAGGCTTCAGTTTACAGCAAACTCAAACTTTGCTTTATGAAACAAATTCCTCCTGAAAACAAAAA
>NW_012115110.1:7324872-7327241 GCF_000951035.1 Colobus angolensis palliatus
TATTTGTTGCCACATAAGTATCTCAGCCCTGTCATGACAAGCCAGCTCCATGAAACATAAGAGACCCCCAGCTCCTCCCGCCTAACCACTTTGCCATGCCTCAGCCTCATGATATAAAATAGAATTGGGGATCCAGAAATCACATTCATATCCCAGGCAGAAGTCTGGAGAAAGGTGAAAAGTTGAAGCAAACAGCCCCTTCTTTTAAAGAACATTCCCAGTTTGCACACTGTATTTTCACCTGCATTCCATTGATCAGAACTTAGTCACATGGAAAGGAAGTCACTAGAAAGAAAGACTGGAAGATTCCATCTCTATTCCAGACTGCCATAGGGGGCTGAATTTCTGTGGAAGAAAGATAAATTGTAGGACAAGAAGAAATCCCTGCCATACCCAGGCTGTGTCAGAACACCTATCTCTGCTTTGAGCCTATAAAATTTTTATACCTCAAAGTGTTGACTGTGGAATTATTTATTATAACAGTAAAAATTTGAAAACAAATTAAACAGCCAACAATAGGAGAATTATTAAGTCAACTACAGGACATCAATTTAATAAAATACCATAGAATCACCAGAAAAGTTGGTTACCAAGATTACACAATCCTTTTTAGCATGTAGTGGTGTCTAGCCTCTTCCACTTTCTTAAATACCTGCAAAATACAAACACTCATAGCACTGAAAACCTGGCCTGAGAGGCAAGCCAGTTCCTCCATCCTAGAGGAAATAACCACAGGCAGCAAAAAGAGTTTGATTAAGACAAATCCACCCAGGCTTCAGTTTACAGCAAACTCAAACTTTGCTTTATGAAACAAATTCCTCCTGAAAACAAAAACGAAAGAACAAAAATAGTAAGACATTTTCCATCCCCCAAACATCTGTCCCAAGGCCCTGAACTAATTAGCATTCTGGCCCAGGATCCCAGGTCACCCTTCCAGGACTGGGAGATGAACAGAGTCGATTTTCCCACCAGCATTCCTGAGCTCTCCTGCCATCATCAGCCTATATCCACATGGAAACACAAATCCCGGGAAAGAGCTTGGCAGGAAGTCAGGAAGAGGAGATGCCAGCAGAATCTCGGTGCTTTCTGGCCGAGGACATCTCAGGAATAATGCTTGATAGGTGGAGAGGGAAAAAGAGAGAGACCCTTGATAGCAGTGCAGGCCAACAACTGTAGCTGTGCAAGAAATTCACTGGTTCTAAGTACAAAAAACAACACAGGGAGGGCAGATGTACATTAGGTGAGAAGCTTAAAGACTGAGAATCCCAGCAGGAGCTCTGCACATAAAGCAGCACCTCCCTTTCATCTGTAGGTTCAAGAATGGATTCTTTCACTTTCTAAGTGAGCAGAGAGAAGACTTGAGTACACCACCACCACCCCTGCATTCTTCTTCACAGGCACGGGACAGGAACATGTATTTCCATGCTTGGTGAGGAGTATCAGTAAAAGCACAACCTCAAGTCTGGAAAGGTCATTGGAGGGACAGCTCTTTGATGAATCTTGTGCATTAGACAGTTGAACTTTATAGTCATTATTTGGCATCTTAAGTAGAATGTGAGAAGGTCTCACTATTTTGAAACACCTGCAGAATGTACACAAGGCTAGGACCAACTGAAATGAAGAAACAAGAGCATGATCTAAACAGGAGGTGCCTGGGGACGATTCCAAAGAGATTCAAGATGCTATGGCAAATAGAACATTTCTGAAAGGATACATGAGAAACTGATAATAGTGATTGCCTCTGAGGCAGGGAAGTGGGGAACCACAGACGCCAGCATTAACTGGAAAATCATTTGATGGTATGTTATTTTGTATTTAATTAATTGTATCAGTTAGGTTTATTAAATTTTCAATAAAAAAGAGGGATACTTGAGACAGAAACAACACTTTCACTTTGGCTCTTTCTCCATTAATTTCCAGCCTTATGACCAGGAGAAAGATATTAAAATCACTTCATATGTCAGTTTCACATGTATAAAATCTAAGACCCGAAAGTCTAGAAACGACACCCAGCCCCGGCAAATGTCACCTAAGGCTGAGGCTTGGAAGTTACCATCAAGAAGGGGAAGGAGTATTCCAGTTGACTCTGTGGTCATGACCACGGCTCTTGCTGTCACTAACACCTGTAATCACACCACATGTTTGTGAGATTGGCTTCTTTCTTTTCCTCTAATACACTAAATTCTTTCCTTCCTTAAGACTTTCTTATAGGTTAATCCACTAGCTTTTCATGTTATGTTTCTAATTTTCACATGGCTATATCTTACTCAATTTTCTGATACTGATTATCAGATGTCACTGTTTCGATTCTTTGATGTCACTTCCTCAAAAAGGACTTCCCTGAACCCCGTTTATACTTTCTCTGAAAA
>NW_012115110.1:7328843-7332153 GCF_000951035.1 Colobus angolensis palliatus
AGGAAAGAAAGGAAAGAGAGGAAGGGGAGGAGGGAGGGAGGGGAGGGAGGGAATGAGGGAGGGAGGAAAGAAAGGAAGATGTGCTCCTTTGGGTACAATTCCAACCTGACTGAAAATGTATGCTCACTAATTCGAATAGAAGTTGTCTCCATCTGGGTCCAGTAGGAAGAAGAATTCAAATCAAATGGTTCGAAGTGCCACTTACAGAATGTGGGCAACACTTACAGAACTAAAAAAGATATGAGACACCCAGAGACAAGCCACATGGAATGGTGCTGTCACTCAAGAAGGTTGCCTTCTTGAGACAAGAGACAAGCCACATGGAAGGTTGCTGTCACTCAAGAAGGGGGAGGAAAGTGTTGCCTGCCTGCCTCCTGAGAACTGAAGCTATGGCAAAGGAACTGCCCACCCAGCACAATTAGCAGATGTGTAGGGCACAGGCACTGCCAAAACACGGCACCAGCTTTGCAGTGGGAGGAAGTGCCTCCTTCCCGCTCTCCTGCCAGCTTTCCGTCTTCTGCGCCTGAATCCCCTTAATCAAGCTCACCTGGAGGTCACACCTATAAAACTCACAATAATTCCTGAAATCATCTAATACCCAGTCCATAATCCTATCTCTCCAGTAGTCCCCCAAATGTCCTCCCATCTGGCCTAGCCAAGCAAGGACCACTCATGCTTCTAGTATTTAGGGTTGTTAGGTCTTTTCTGATCTGGAACTTTCTTCATAAAACTGACATGATGGAACAACAGCCAGGTGGTGTTCTGGGCAATGTATCACCTTCTGAATGTGGCCAACTGCTTCCTTATGGTGCCATTTAGCTTGGTATTCTATCCTTTGCATTTCCTATAAACTGGAAATGAGGCGTAAGGTCTTGACTAATGTTAAACTTTTCTAACACGATTACATCACAGGGATGGGTAAGGCTGTAGTCTGCCTATGGTTCACTGTGGTGTCTCATGCCTATAATCCCAGCAATTTGTGGGGCTGAGGCAGGTGGATCACCTGGTCTCAGGAGTTTGAGACCAGCCTGACCAATGTGGTGAAACCCTGTCTCTACTAAAAATACAAAAATTAGCCAGATGTGGTGGTGGGCGCCTATAATCCCAGCTACTTGAGAGAACTGGTTGAACCTGGGCAGCAGAGGTTGCAGTGAGCCAAGATCACGCTACTGCACTCCAACCTGGGCAACAAGAGTGAAAACTCTGTAAAACAAAAACAAAAACAAAAATAAAACAAGCAGAAAGAAAGAAAAGAAAAGAAGAGACACGAGGTATCTATCCCACCTGGAGTTATGCAAACGTGGACATCTCCTAAGTAGAGGTGATGACAACCAGATCCTTGCACTGTAAGATACAGCCCCCAACCCAACAGAAAACTGACTTGTGCAGTGCCTAGCTTGGCACCAAAGATGCAGGCTTTCCCTCATCTCCTGCCTAATGGTTTTTTAACCAATTGATGAAGCTGTTTTCAATAAATTATTTCCTGATATAGAACAACAATGTCTAATACTATCATTTCCTTTCCACTTACTAGCTGGTATTTTGTATTATCTGTTCTCATGCTGCTAATAAAGACATACCTGAGACTGTGTAATTTATAAAGGAAAGAGATTTAATGGTCTCACAGTTCCACATGGCTGGGGAGGCCTCACAATCACAGCAGAAGAGCAAGGAATGTCTTACATGGCAGCAGATAAGAGAGATCTTGTGCAGGGAAACTCCCCTTCATAAAACCATCAGATCTTGTGAAACGTGTTCACTATCATGAGAACAGACAGGAAAGACCTGTCCCCATGATTCAATTATCTCCCACCAGGTCCCTTCCATGACACATGGGAATTGCGGGGGCTACAATTCACAATGAGATTTAGATGTGGACACAGCCAAACCACATCACACTCTTCTGTAAGATGGAACTTTCTCTCAACAACTAGACTATGTGGTTACCCAAAAAAACAGCTGCTCCTGGGAAGGCATGATGAATGCTCAATTTTCCCCCTTCGCAAATTAGAGTACATGGAATTGCTGCTTCAAATAAAGTCAATGAGATTTTTCAGGCTTTTTCTTTTGTGAATATTGTTAAAGACACATGTATTTCCACACATTCAATCTGTAAAAATAACAAAAATAGTTTTCATGCTCAAATTTTTATAAATTTAGCCAATGGGAGCACTTTCAAGCTTAAACCTATTTTTTTGTTTGTTTCCTAATCTGAGAAACCTTCCTTGCTTTCTGGCACAACAAGCGATTCCAGACTCATTTTATACCTTTCTTGGCCTGAAATAAGTCACTGCTCTAAGGAGCCATGATTCCTTACAGGGGTAAATGGTATTAAAGGCCAAAATCCAGTGCGTTAGGGTGCCCATTGCTACCAAGCTGATATTGTTTCTAGGCCATTTCAGTGGTCAGAAAAAGAAAAGGTAATTTTTATAATTACATTTAACATTGACATTACATTTAACATTTACGTTTAATTACATTTAACATTTACATTACATTTAACATTATAAGTTATGGATTTATAAAATATTTTTAATCTATCATTATAATGTCCTTTATCCTATAAAATATATAAAATAATTTTTGTATAATGATGCTAATATCATTACTAAAAACAAATCAATAATCCACTTGAAGCTTATAATTTCTATGACTTTTCTTGAGCTGTAACAAATTAAAGATTTCTCTTCAGTTCCATATATTGTCACTTAAAATAAATCTTTTCTATGCTATGATATGAACTTGACATACAATTATGTTTCAACTTGCTTTAAATTTTACTAATACCTACATGACTCCAGGGTTAAAACAATGTAAAAGAAACACATTAAAAGGTCTCAACTGGAAGCTATTTCATTGGTTTATTATTTATTCCTACACTTTTTATTTTTACAAATACGTACATAAGAAGAAAGAATAGTCATTTTCTTTTGTAAAAAGTCAGCCCACTGAAATACATTAATTAGTAAATTTTCCACTTAATATAGGTTAGGGCTAACCTATATCATTTTAAAGGCTGTTCAAGGTAACTTTTTCATAACTGCACATAAAAAAGAGGTTTGCTTTTTTCAGTGATCATGTACTACTTCTGACCTTAAAACACATTTTTGAAAAAGGAAAACAAATTTAGGGACACATTTTAGCCCCCATCTTCTTTGTCCTGTGGGCAGCATTTGGCATTTACTGGTCACCCCTCCTTTCAGAAACCTTCTTTTTTTCCATTTCTATGGATCCACACCCCTTGATTTTCCTGCCTTCTACTTACAAAGTTCCACTGGCAACGCTGCTCCTTCTCACCACCAGCTCTTAC
>NW_012115110.1:7333578-7378757 GCF_000951035.1 Colobus angolensis palliatus
TGTGACATGAGGCAGGCTGTTAATAAATGTTAGCTATTTATATAATTTAGGGTGTTCATGGATAACAAAGTAATCTCCAGACTGAATTCATCTTTGAAATCAACTGCTTTGCATTTGCATAATTCATATCCCTGTTTTTCCATACTGGAAGCTAAAAACTGTGATTTTCTAATTTGCAATGTCATGTAGAGATAAGAGGGAGATAACTTATTCTGAATGATACAGTTGAATTCCAGACCACTGTAAACAGCTGTCCATTCTTAATGCTGTAAATTTTGCTTTTTATCATACATTTATGTTCTAAAACTGCTTTACATCAGAAAGATGATATGTCAACCTTGAAGCATCACTCTCTAGCAGCAACAAAACCCCAAAATAAAATATAACTTTATTTTATTTTACTTCAGGTTGGTGGAGAAAGAGTTTCATTAGATCTACTGGGTATATGGACTCTGTAGGAACATTCATTGTGAGGCTGAGGCCGTAGCCAGTGCTGTCATGAATATAGAGGAAATGGGTTCCTGCATAGCATGGGTGATAACCAGCAACTGATAAAGAACCTCAGCTGTGCTGAGAACATGAAATAAATGGACTTGTGTTGGAAGGGAAGCCACCGAATGCAAGGCTATCTACTGCTAGGGAGAAAAATCACTGCAAAGTAATCATTGTTTAGCCAGAGGCTAAAATTTCTGCAAAAGCTCTGAGATAAAAATTTTGAATATTGAAGGCATTTAAATTTAAACCTCACTAGCACTTCTTCTTAATCATCCATAGACCTAATAATTATCTTAAAAACAGAAAAGTTCAACTCTTCACCATACCATGGCAGGTGAGAGACCCAGAAGGGGTAAAGAATCATATCACAGGGAAGGGACCACAGACACCCCCCAGTCATTCCTCTAAGAACATCTCAGGATGCTGAGACATTATCTTATCTTTGTGACCATAGACAAGGACATCATCTGACCAATGACCAAAATCATATCTGTTTCTAGATCTCCTCTTGATGACCAAATTAATTGTACTGTGATTATTGAAATCAGAGTTCAGATAGATGTCTTTTTCCGCTTTTGATTGCAGTGAAGAACAATAAGCAGCACTAATTTCTGCCTCCATTTTCCTGCTGGAAAGGAGGAACCTGGCCTGCTAAACCCCAGCCGAGGGCTTAAGCCATGGGCCCAGGAATGGCAGGGAACTGTCCCTTCAGCTCCAGAATAGTGAGTCATGGTTGGTGCAAATAACCCAGAGGAGCATTCCTCCAGAAATCAAGACAGAGAGGTAAAGTTGAAGGGTAAGCTAAAACCAGAGGCAGTGCACCCCAAGGGAAAAAACGTTTCAGAAGAAAAAAAGAGGCTGAGACACAGAATGGGGAAAAGAATCATGGCACAGTGAAGGGACCAGAGACACCCCCTGCTCATTCCTTTAAGAATCCCTCAGTACCCTGAGACTGGATCTTATCTTTGTGACCATCAACCTTGTCACATATGGTCACAAGGATAGATAGAGCTGCTCCCACAGCAGGTGGGAGGCCACAAGCATGTTTGCATAGACCACTCACAGCTTTGGCATGAAGGGAAGTAGCTCTTAAGGCTACTGGACCTGCTCCAAGAGTTACTGGATAAAAAAAGGAGCAAGAGAGCAGATTGGATGGATGGATGGATAGACAGATAGATAGATAGATAGACAGACAGATAACAAACGGAGAGATGATAGACATAGTTATAGACAGACAGATGACAAAGAAAGATGACAGATATAGATAGAAAGACAGATAGGTAGGTAGTTGACAGACACAGATGACAGATGATTGATTGATAGCTAGACAGATAGGTGGATAATAGGTATATGACAAAGAAAGAGAGAGAGATGATAGACATAGAAAGATAGGTAGCAGATAGATGATAGATAGATGACAGACACAGAAAAATAGATGACAGGCTAGATAGATGATAGATCATAGAAAGATGGATGACAGATAGAATAAAAGAGATGACAGATATAGAGAGATGATAGATGGTTGGTAGGTAGGGGGGTAGGTAGGTAGGTAGATACACACACACACACACACACACATACACAACAGAGACAAAACAGACATACATAAAGCTTCTGAGTTTCTGCTTTGGAAGGGATTTTAAGATGCCTACCTGATACCAAAGTAAGAATCATTTTTCTACTATCCCCAACCAATAAGGTACTAACTCTGAGGTCTTCTTCCTTCTCTCCTCACTCTTCTCCAAGAGAATATTTTCATAGTCACAAAGATCATCCGGTTTGACGCTTTTTAAGAGGTGAGCATAGATATAGAGAAGACAGCAACTCAATCAAGCTGTTGGCATTTTTCCTGAGCCTCTGTTGACTCAGAGGCTTTAGTCTTTCCAGTAAATTCCTATGCATATGAATTTTTAAAAAATCATCTTATGCTTGCATGTTCTTGGAAAAATCTAAGTCCATTGGGTGATTGGTCAAAACCATTAAGATGTCAGCAAACCAGTGGGCAAAGTTGATGAAGAGACATTTACCAAAAGAAGCAGCAAATCTCATTAACAAGCATAATATAATTATAATATAACTTCTGGAGAGTATGCTGGTGACAGGGGAAACAGATTGCAGTTGGGACTGTAACTTGGTAGAACTCTTCTCAAGGCAATTTGAGAACATTATTAACAACAGCAAATATGTTTATTTCCATTGACCTGGGAAGCTCAGCAGTAGTATTATATCATGAGGAAATACAGATAATATAGAGCAAAGTATTATGCACGCTTTCCACAGGGCTATGACTAGAAGCAAAAAATAATATAGTTATATAAATGATGGCATAATGTCACAAAAGAATAAAATTTTATAGTATTTAGAAGTGTTTGTTTTATTGTAAATTTAAAATAACAGAATACAGAATTATATATATGCAATGTAATGTAGACATCTTTAACTAGAGAAAACTGCTAAAAGAAAATTCAGTGAAAGATTAAAGGTGAATATGGGGGAATGCAATTATGTTTTTGCTTCTCTGTGTGCAAATTTTTGGCAATTTTGTTTTCTTTAATGAGTTTTTTTTTTTAATCGTAACATATTCGTTTTAAAGAAAAACTAGGCTTATTATACTCATTTTTGTAGATCTCTGTTTTATCAAGGGGTTACTGTAATATCAACCCCTTTTCTTTTCTCCTCCAAGGCAAAATAATTCTTGCTTACTAAACCTTTCTTCACAAGTCTTACCTCCCAACTCTTTAATTATATTTGCGATTTTTCTCTGTAAAGGTCATTAGGTATTTCTTTAAAATTTTTCCAAAGAAAATTCTGATATACTAGAGAGCCCACCGAATCACTTACTTGTTAGGAAATTCTTAGAGATATTTCAGTTTAACGCTGACATTTTTGCAATGGAAAGGAAAAGGAGGCCGAGAGGAATGATGCGCCCTTCACAGTTTTAGAAAGCCAGTTAGCACCAGGGCCAGCCTTCTTATTTATTTACTCTCTTTTATTTACATAACCTGTCATCAAGTCCAGCTCATCTCCAGCTTAGGTTCTCCTTGTGTCTTTGATCTGCTGACCACGCTGGGTCTTATAGTTCAGTAACAGGTTAAACATAAGGATCAATGAAAATATGCATACATTGACATCTTGGCATTTCACCAGTTTTCAACGAAACAAACGAGCAACACTTTTCCTTCTTTTGTTCCAGATGTCCGTATGCCCTCCTTCTTCACATACAAGGAGCAGAAATGAGGGTAAGCAGAGTCCAGCACGTCACTCATCAAAAGATGCTGGTGATTGTCCTGAAATACGATATCAGACTCATGGCTGAACATAAGTGTGCATTAATGTTTGAAGGCTTTACTAAAAAGGTGAATCACAGATGGAAGCGTAAGGCAAACTATGGGAAGGGAGAAGGTGGACCTTTCTGCCATCTTCTGCTCCCAGCCAAGGTTCTCCTGTAACTGGAAAGCAGTGCTTCTCTCAGTCGCTGTCAATAGGAATCTCCCCTTCTCAAGTGTTCCTCTAAGCAGAGGAGAAAATTAACTGTTGCGATTCAAAGGTGTCCCTTCTAGGTCACACTGCCTCCATGTAAATCAAAAGCAAAATGAGCAAAGTATGTGGCAGCTCATTCTACACAAGTGGGCAAACTTTGGTGTAAGATTAATGAAAAGAAATGAAAAAGACGTAGCAAGCCAAAATTCCCATAATACAATGGAAGCACTTTGCAAATATTCCTTTATGTGTTTGTAAACAGAACGTTATCTGAGACAGGTATTTTGTCTCAGATAAACTGAGGAAGTTTATTTTGCCAAGGTTAAGAATGTACTCGTGACACAGCCTCAGGAGGTCCTGAGGACATGTACCTGAGGTGGTCAGGGTAGAGCTTGCCTTTATACATTTTAGGGAGACATTAGACATCAATCAATATATATAAGATGTACATTGTTTTAATCAGGTAAAGTGGGATGACATGAGGCAGGGGCTTTCAGGACACAGGTAGATAAGAGACAAAAGGTTGCATTCTTTTGAGTCCTCTATCAGCCTTGCACTGAATACACAGTTTAGTCTGGCTCAGTGAATCTGCATTTATCACATAAACAGCAGGGCAGAGGAAGCAGCCAGGTATGCATTTGTCTCAGGTGAGCCTCAGAGACGACTTTGAGCTCTGTCTGTCCTTTGTCCACGAGGAATTTTCTTGTAGGCAAATTGTGAGGAAGGTATGCAGCTTTTTACCTTTGTAGCTATCTTATTTAGGAATACAATCGGAGGCAGGTTTCTGACACAGTTCCCAGCTTGATTTTTTTCCCCTTGGCTTAGTGATGTTGGGGTCCCAAGATGTATTTTCCTTTCACATTTTATAACTGTAACTTTTTAACGCTGTTGCTAAAAGTATCTTTTATTATGGAAGATTTTCTTTATGAGCTGTGAAAGTCAAAGCTAAGGCAAAATGACAAAAAAAGGGTCACAAACAAAAAGATGGCCTGATGCTGATGGATAAATGCAAGCTGGAAGACAGCTGGGTGACAACTTACATCAGGCAAAAAGGGACACATTGATGGCATCAAAAAACAAAAGAGGATTCAGAACAAATATCCATAAAAGAAGAAGAACAGCTGTGTGGTACAAAGGAAAAATCGCCCCATCTGATGAGGCAAATCTGATTAAGAGTGAAACATATGAATATCATAAAAATATAAATACAGTTGTATCATATGAAACTGCTGTTTTGGTAGGTCAAGAACAGTTGAATATTGGCAGTTTGAAATGGTTCAGCCCAATGGATTCACTTAGAGGAGGCACAGACTTCCTGTTGCATGTGAGAATTGAGTTTCTGCAAACCAGTTCTTTTATTATTGCTCTAAACTTTCCAACTTTTAAAAAAGACCCTGAGGCATCAGTGTTGGCCTCTCAGAGCCCCAGGTGAGTAAAGCAGAACAGCTGACATGGTAAGCGGGCAACTCCTGTCTGGTGGGGCCACTGGCTGGTGACTCCTTCGTTCAGTACGGAGATGGCTTCAGCTCCCCAGCTGCTCCCTTAATCTTCACCACATTCCCTGTCCAGGCCCTGCCTAGAAGAGCATAAGGTCCCTGGCTGTAGGGAAAGGGGAGGAAGCAGAGCAGAACTGCTCAGGAGCTAGGAGCTGGGAGCTGGGCACACTGCACGACTTGGGATCCCAACTGCCTGGGTCTAAGCCCCAGCTGTGCTTCTCTCCAGCGTTTCCTTAACATCCTATTTCCTCATTTAGAAATCGAAGCCATAGAATCCCATCTCAGTGGGCTAAGTGACCCACAGTTGAGTGAGCACATGCAAGGCGCTGAGAATAAACAGTGCCTGGCACAAAAAGAAACTCAATAAATGTTCGCAATTGTGATTTTAATCCTTTGTGTAGATGTGCACAGTTGCAGAAAGAAAAAGCTGGGTATGCATAAAAACAGTTTTAAAAAATGCCCAGAGTACAGAGTTATTTATGCTAACGTGTTCACACCTATGGAGAAAAGTTTGTAGAATGAAAAAAAAAAAAATCTTTTAAAGATCAATTACAGCAAAGCAACCACAGCAAATACTTGTATTTC
This sequence comes from Colobus angolensis palliatus, assembly GCF_000951035.1. NCBI lineage: Eukaryota > Metazoa > Chordata > Mammalia > Primates > Cercopithecidae > Colobus > Colobus angolensis. The sequence continues at coordinate 7,339,635 of NW_012115110.1, forward strand.
TCTAGTTTCATCTTTAGACATTCCCCAGGGACACAGGCAACAGCTCCCTCCCCTGCATTAGAAAGATGACTGTCAAAATTAATCTGCAATATTAGGGGTAGTGCTGACAGTTTCATCTCTGTAAATATTATTACTGCATTAAAAAAAAAAAGAAACCCACAAACCTCTGCCCATCTTTCTAGTCCAGGCACTTGGAGAGTTCTTATGGGGAGAAGCACTTCTCCCCATCGATAGAAATTCAATTTGCTGCGCAAGTTAAGATGCAGTAAACTTCTCTCTCCCTTGCTTTACTGCTGCTTTCACAATCATAAAACGAGCCTAATGTTTAAATGTTAGAAAGCACTTAATATTTAATTGTTGGAGATTAAGTCTTTTTCATGATGCCTGAGCTGCCCAGCAACAGGTTAGAAATTGAGCGTCTGCCGACTCCTAGGGGCACAGCAGCAGCTCAGTTTTCAACATCTGCCCCCAGCTTTCTAAGGCTCGGAAATGCCAAAGGAAATGAAAAGTTTCCTCTTCCAAAGCAGTTGCCAGTTCCTAGCAGCCAGCACATGGCAGCATCTAGAAAGGCCAAGGGGAGACGGATGTGTGCACATGAAAATGTGTAATGTTCTGAGACCCAAACATCTGGCAACAGGAGAACAGCAGAGCCGGGGCCTCAGAGAAGCTCTCTCCACTGTGCCCAGGAGGAGCCCTTGTGTCCCCACATTCATGTGACCCCACACTAGAAACACCTTTTTTCTGCCCACTGGACATTCATTCAGTGTCAGGTGACTTAGATCCATTCACAGATATCTGCTGGCACTTCACAACGTCCACATTTTTTTTTCTTGTGTGCCTGTAAATAAGAACAGAGAACAGACAAAAGAAGGAAAGGAATAATTGCTTGTTGTTACCTATTCAGCCTCTAACAGAGCCAATTCTGAAAGAAAAGAATTCAGTGCTACTTCCCAGCAGGATGCTGACACCATGAATGACATCATACAGCCAGACCTCAGGCAACCAGGGAGCCCGCATGAAAGAGGAGGGATGTCAAGGGAGAACACCCATGGTGCCACCTGACAGCCACTTCCTGCTGAGTCCTGCAAAGTGGCAGGGGGAAAGGAAGCCTGGGAGGCAGAGGGCCTGGGTTCAAATCCCTGCTGGGCCCCCCTCCCACAACCTGACGTTGGGCAAGAAGAACCTCTCAACTCAGTGTCTTTGTTATAACAACAGGCTTAGGATGCCTTGATCCCAGGGTGGCTGAGCTAAATCTGTAGGAAAAATCGTTTTTAGGAAAAACCCTATAAATGTTTGTTGAAACTGGATCTGAAATGAGTTAATCATCAGATCCCAGATAAAATCAGTTATTTGTGTGTGATATGGTTTGGCTGTGTCCCCACCCAAATCTCATCTTGAATTCCCATCTGTTGTGGGAGGAACCCAGGAGGAGGTAATTGAATCATGGGGGCGGGTCTTTCCCATGCTGTTCTCCAGATAGCAAATAAGTCTCATAAGATCCATCGGTTTTATAAAGGGGAGTTTCCCTGAACAAGCTCTCTCCTCTCTTGCCTGCCACCATGTGAGACGTGCCTTTTACCTTCTGCCATGATTGTTGAGGTCTCCCCAGCCATGTGGAACTGTAAGTCCAATAAACCTCTTTCTTTTGTAAATTGCCCAGTCTTGGGTATGTCTTTACCAGCAGCATGAAAACAGACCAATACAGTGTGTTATTTGGAATTGCAACGTTAAATAAATTCTGTCATCATCAGATCCCTTCACGGGTTGAAGTTTCTTGACCTTGGCATTACTGACATTTTGGGGCAGGACCATTCTTTGTTGGAGAGCTGCCACGTTCATTGTGGGGTGTTTAGCAGCATCCCTGGCCTCTACTACACGAGATGCCAGTAGCATCCCTCCATTTCCCCCTAGGTTATGACAACCAAAAATGTCCCCACATATTGACAAATGTCCTGGGGCCAGGGGAAAATCACCCCAGGCAGGAACCACTGCTCTGTATGATGGAACACTAAGAGGAATAACTGCAGAAACTATTTTTTGCTGTCTATCTGCTGCATATCAAACACAGTGAGATAACAGTGGACAGAAAACATCTTTTTCCTGATGGTTAGTGACAACCTTTCCATAAAACAAGTAGCAAAATCACCCCTTGTTCCCATACCTAAAGTCAGGTCTCAGCATGCTCCAAGGACACAAAGTCTGACTGTAAGGACAAGGCTTATACTTGAAAATTATTGCAAGATTTTGCTTATTTTGATATCAGCAAAAACTCAAGTAACATGCATGAGGATCTAATGATGTCCAACTAAGGAGCATGAAATGTAACACCGAGTTGGTCTTAATGTTTTAATCAGGGTTCATTGCTGAGAGATTCCAGATTTAATACGTTATTTTATGCAGATGGAAGTGGCTTTAACACATGATTGGTCGGCTGGCTAGCTGAAAGTGGAACTCAACGGTGACCTGTTTTTAACGAGGTTGAGATGCCAGAACTTCCCTGGAATACTATAGATGAACCCAAAGGCTTAGGAAAATAGACATATTGGACTACAACATACATGCGCATATGCACACATACACACAAATACACACACATCACTACATCCACAGAGAGCTCCCAAAGACTCTTCCTGAGGCATGGAGAAGTGAGGAGAGCCCTCCATCCTGAAGAGGTCTGTGCCGGCTGCTCTCTGTTGGCTGGTTATGGTGACCTATGGGATGCTAGAATAGCAGCGGCCACATGGCAGCCCTTAACTAGAAGAGAGGGTGAGCATATTTACCATGGGGACAGCAAGGTTTCCAGGAATGTTTTAATTCACAGGAACCTTTGGTGGATGCTAATTGCTCAGAGCATGCCTTGGAAGTAAATAGGTGGGCAGCTTCCTAAATTGCTCCTGGATCTACATATCAAGGATGAATTTGTCTCTGCGGATCAGAATGGAGAGATGGCCCCTCGCCCAGTTTCCAGGCTCAGGACCTGCACATTCCTGCGGGCCTGGCTCCTCCCAACCTTCTCACCCCAGACTTCTCTCCTCCTGCTTTGTTCTGTTTTCCTCCATCGCACACACACATGTCTCCATTGGAAACACCTTCTTCATTTCTTTAACAAAGTCCTTGTACACAGGAACTGCCTTGGCTTTGGGATACAAATGTGAACAAAACAAAGATCCCTGCCTCGTGGAGTGACAGCATGCTTTGCTGATTATCGCAGTGTCTGGGATGTCATCTGTCTTGTTGGTTGCTGTGTGCCCAGCACCTAGAAAAGCACCTGGCATGTAGAAGGTTCACATTAGATAGGCACTGAATAGATGCCTGCACTGTCTGCTCGCCGTTGAGTAAGACAGTCTGTGTCTCTTTCATGGTCTCTCTTTACTCAAATATCTTTGAGTCCCAGCCTTGCTTCCTCAGTCAGATCACATCACAGAGCAAGCCTCGGCTATGGTAAGCATCTCTGTCAAGTCCATGGGTGAAATGCAGAGACAACCCCCGCCCAGGGCAGGAGTCTCCAAACCAGGATGATATCAGAATCACTTTGAGAGGCTTTGAAAAAGCACAGATCCCTGGGTATAGACCCCAGAATTTCTGACTTTCCAGGTCTGGGATGGAGTGTGAGTATCTGTAAACGTGCCCAGGAAGCTTTCGGTGCTCTGCTGTGGTGCGCCCACTCTGCATCTCTAGCCCATCCTCACCCTTCTCCAGGAATATCTGTGGGCCCCTGGTTTTTTCTCAGAAACTGAGTCTGAGAAAGATCAAGAGTATGTGGGAAAGAGGAGAATGAAGGAGCAAATAGAATACGCCTCTTAAAATATAGACACCCAATCTAAACATCTGCCCTCATGCCAGCCAAGACAGCTCCTGAGTCATATTTTTTCATCCCTGATATACAAAGAAAAAGCTACAAACCTGCAGGTGTGCCTGTTATGCATACATGATGTGAAAGGACACCTCAAGGTACAGATTTCTGTTCTCCAGCAGCTGAGGTTATCACTGACATTTGCCTCTGATTCTCATATCCACAGTTATGAAGATGGAATAAACCAGGGGTTCTGAGAGCGTTAAATGCTGGATGGTACTTCTGCTTTGAAAGCACAACTCTCCTCTGCATCAAGTCCTAGCAAGCCCAATAAAATGGATTCTTGGATATAAATTTTTTAGGAAGAGAGTAAGATGTAATGATCTCATAGGAAAAGAAGCTCAGTTCCTTAAGGTCATCTTCAAAGCTGGAAATGAGTCACATTTAGAACACTGACCTCCCGTGCTTTTTCTGAGGTGTGTTTCAACACCAACAGCAGGCTAAACCAAACATCTGAAACGCCGTGAGAGCTGGAAGGTTAGAAGGCTCTGGTTTCAGACCTGGACTAACTGGACACTGAAATCTGGGCTGGGGTGCTTATTCCAGAAGCCCATGGAAAAAACATAACGTTTTAAAAATCAAATTCTTGACTCAGGATCATTACATAATCAGCATCAAGCAGGTCTCTATTATCACTACAGTGATAAAGCCTGAGCTGAGCAGCCATTAGGGTAAAGAGGGCTCTGTGCTCAGCTCTGTGAAGACAAGAAGCCAGATTCTCAAGAGCTTAGAGCTGTACACAGCTGCAGAGTAGGCAGGGATGAATGCAGGAGAGGGGGTGGGAAAGCCACACAAACACGGTAAAAGGAAAAATAATTTAGGCTGATCGAACGCTCAGGTTTGTGACACTCAAACTGCCACGCTTTTTGCAAGTGGTAAGAATTCATACATGATATCAGCAATAAAATAACATCCTGTTGTAGAACAAAATATACAACAAAATACACTGAAAGACAAGCTTTAGTCTTTTATAATGACAAGCAGATCTCATAAGTAAATGAAAATCTAGTCCATTACTCTTTTCATTCCTTAAAACAAAATAAAAAAAAGAAAAGCTTTCAGTGACATGAGGATATTACTATCACAACACTCTTGACAATCTCCAAATAGGGAAGGTGTTTTTCTACGCTGAAACATGAGAAATTGTGCTTGAGGAACCCAATAAGTTCAAAGTGACTCAAAGCTCTATCACAGCTGTCAATAAAGAATGAACAAGCAAAATTCTTCACAGGCTTAACATGAGAGGTATTGAGCGTTTTGCAAGGCTGAACAAGCAACACGTAGTTTTTGCATGTGCAGTGCTGTCACATGTTGTAAAAATAAACACATCTTTTTAATTTTTATTTTTTAAGGTAGTCCATTACAGGTAATTACATATTTGAAGTATACTCATTTTTCCTGCCTTCCATATTTAATAATTAACTATTCTCATCTCAGCCATTTTAATACAGAATACTTAATGTAATAGATTATCATATTTCTAGGGGAAAGGAAACGTTTAGCTTCTTTGCAGGCCAAACCCAGTTTGGCTCATCATTCTAGACCTTCGTCCTCCCAGAAGGGTTCTGAATCCAACTCTTCAGGAAAATGACTTTGAATGGGCTGTGATTACAAGCAAATGAGATGAAAAGAGTCAACGTTTTGGACTCTTGCTCTCCTTGCTACCTTGTATTTCAGCTGCATAAAGTTCCTTGGTGAGATTTTGCCATCTATGTCATTCATTACATCAATGTGAGCTGCAGGAAGGGTGAGCTAAACTGAGGACTGTCTGTACAAGTGAAATATTCCTCACTCTTCTTCAATTTATCAGGAAAACAGGGTAGCACTGAGCTGCAAAAAAGTGTAGCTCAGACTTCTGAGATTCACATTAACACATCCAACCATCAAGTTTACATCTCCTGTTCAATCTCTTTCAGAGTTCTTTATCTGAATGAATGGCACCAATATTCATCTTTTTTTTTATTCTTCCCATCTTTCTCCCATACCATCCATTTTTAGTTATTCACATCTTATTATCTTCTGGTGGTGACTATAAAGATTAGGGCATGTACTCTTCTTGACTACTTAAACTCTAACATGAATTAAGATTTTTACCACTATCTTAATGTTATATTAACTCCATTTATTCCCTTATGCTTTCTGAATTGTCATGCATTTTAATTCTAAATATTCCTATATATTTTAGATCCCAAGACTTTATCATTTTGTACAATGTCCATTTATATTTACCACTTAGGTTGTTCTTCATTTCTTACTGTATTTCTGTGTTTCTGATGGGATTACTTTTACTTTGCCTGAAGAACACCATTTAGAATATTTTTAGTGAAGGTGTGCTAGTAACAAACTCCTTCAGTTTTTACCTAAAAATATATTTATTCACATTCACTTTATTTTTTATTTAATTTATTTATTTGAGATGGAGTCTCGTACTTTCACCCAGGCTGGAGTGCAGTGGCAGCTTACTGCAGGCTCTGCCTTCCAGGTTCACACCATTCTCCTGCCTCAGCGCACATTCACTTTTAAAAGACATATTCCCAAGGCACATAAATCTAGGTTGGTCTTTCAGCACTTTAAAGCTTTTATTCTATTGTGATCTAATTTCCATCACATTCATTTAGAAGTCAGCTGCCTATCTTATATTTCTACTTTGAGAGCATATGTCCTATTTTTCTCTCTGGATGCTTTCAAGAGTTATCTCTTTGTCATTCGTTTTCACAAGCTTACTTTGAATTTATCCATATTGAGAATCACAGTGCTTGCTGAATATGGTGCTGAATGTCTTTAATCTGTCATTTTTCTCTTGAAATATTACATATTCCCTTTCATCTTCTTGTCTCCCTCTAGGAAAACAATTATACATTTATTAGTGTCTTTCACCATATTTCATATGTTTCTTTACTTATATACATTCAGCATTCAACTTTTTGCCTTGCTGTAGTTCAATCTGGATATTTTCTACTTTCTTAGTTTGTTTACAAATTCTCTCTTCTGATGTACTGAATTTGCTATTAAACTCATGAGTTGTAATACAATTTATTGAATTTTTTAGAGTTTCCATCTAACTCTATTTTATAAATTTCAGTTCCTGAGGACATTCTCCACTCTGTTATTTTATTTTCTTGACCACAACATGATGGGAAAGGCAATCTCTGGGATCCTAAGCATCCCTTTCTGTTCTTGCTGGTGGTGCCAACAATAAAAGGCTGTGGCCAGTCTACCTGGGCCATTTTCTAAGACTGTGCTTGTAGTCAGTAATTTTGAGGGATGATGTAATGTCTCCCTCCAGAACAGAGGAGCAAGCTTTCTTAGTGCTTGCTATAAAAGCATAGGATTCTCTAAACTTGACATTCACCAGCTGTGATGCAAACCCACTGCGTGCGTAGCATTCATCTGAGCTACACAGCATTGCCTCTGTGGAATTTGGAGGCCAGGAGGCAATGTGAATATGCTTACATCCATCATGTGCTTGCTGAGCCGTAAGTAATACAGTTCTTTCTTTGACCTAGAAGTCTCATGTTCTCTTCCAGCATTTGTAAAGCAGTAACAGATTAACTTATCTGTAAGTAAGGTGAGGTCAAATTCCCGACCAGACAACCAAGCACAATTGTTTTAATGTACATGTGTAAAAACCTTCATCACTTGTAGATCTGCATCTGTCTCTATTGCCTTTTCTTTTTTCTTAGGCCTGTTGTTTGGTGTGCCTGATAATTTTTTATTGAAAGTCAGACATTATCGATTAAAAATAGTAAAGACTCTGGAGCATGTTATCTTCCTCCAGGGAAGGTTCAATCTATATTCTGGTAGGAAGTCTATTTTTCTTTCTTTTCTTTTTCTTTTTTTTGAGACAGAGTCTCACTCTGTTGCCCAGGTCAGAGTGCAGTGGCACAATCTCAGCTCACTGCAACCTCTGCCTCTCAGGGTTAAGCAATTCTTCTGCCTCAGCCTCCCAAGTAGCGAGGACTACAGGTGCCCACCATGCCCAGCTAATTTTGTTTGTATTTTAATAGAGACAGGGTTTCACCATGTTGTTCAGGCTGGTCTCGAACTCCTGAGCTCAGGCAATCTACCTGCCTCAGCCTCCCAAACAGTTGGGATTACAGGCATGAGCCACTGCACCCGGCACAGTCTGTCTTTTGAAGCAACTCTATCCACCCAGCTACTAACCTGATTTGTGGCAAAGTTGCAGTTTTTACAAGTTTCTATCTCTGGTTTATCTCTACTCCTAGAGTCTAGTTTTCCATGGGTCCTAATTGGGAACCTGCAACCTTTACTGTTTACCAGGGCCTCTCCTCCTTGGTAAGTCTTGACCTACAATTTTCGGGTCATAAGTGCCTTGAGATGGCCAATATCTCTTCTGTACTTTTGATAGCTTTCTACTCAGCTTCTTAGTTTCTTGCCCATACACTCTAACAATTGGACAAATACCTTGAAGAAGAAAACCATGATTTGGGCTTATTTCTATATGTCATGCTTATTTATAAGAATCTAGCATCTTCTGTCCTGTCCATCTTGGACACTTCAAGTTACAAATTTTTACTATCCAACCTCAAGCTAAAAGCTCAGCTGGCTTCTCTGCCTTTTATGTAGGACTATTTTCCTGGTTTTTCAACCTCTCACTTACTGTAAATTCTCTAAGGGAAGAAGTAGCTCACAGAATGTTGACTTACCTCTCTATAATTCCTTTCCCTCTGGACTATTTGTGATTCAAGTTTTTGTTGCTCCAGCAGTTCTTTCATGTCTTTAATCTAACTTTTAAATAAATATTTACTCCGTCCTTCCTCATTTTGGGGAAAAGTCTTTGGTCTTCTGCAACCCAAAGTATCATTTCTGACATGCCCCTATCTTTTATAACCAATACTTCCTAAATGTTTCTCACATCATTCCACTTTTCTCCATCTTCTCCACCATTACCATTTCATCTCTTACCTAGAGTATAGAATATCTTGCAACTAATCTATCTTCAGCCACTATTTTCACTTTTAATCTGTTCTCTATAAGCAACTACAGTGATATTACAACACAAAAGTATTGGTTTCATATTTTTGTATAGCAAGTTGCCACACATTTAACAGCTTAAAATCAAACATGTTTACTATTTCACAGTTTCCATCCATCCAGAGATGAAGGGTGAACCACGAAAAATATAAAGCATTTTCAGGCCAAAGACTTAATAAAGAATAGCAGCCTCAAAATTCTTCTGTTTCTGAAGTGAGAAGATGGCTGGGTACCAGAATATGACCCCAGTAGCACAGGAATCCAAACACAGTTTAGTTAGGTTCTCTGTTCAGAGTATCACTCGTCCTTAATATAGTTGCAAGCTGGGCTACATTCTCAACTGAAGTCTTCAGTGTGGAAGAATCCTCTTCCAAACTCATTCAGGCTTTGCAGATAGACAAAAAGCTACAGCCTTTTGTTGGCTGTCTGCTGGAAGCTGCCCTCATATCCTAGAGGTTTCACTCAGTTCCCTGCCATGTGAACCTCCTCAACATGCCTGCCCTCTTCATTAAGCTAGCAAGGATAATTTCTTGCTCTAGTATATTAAGACAGAATCCTACATAATGTAATATTGTCATTGGGAATGACATCTCATCATCTTTGCATATTCTACTGGTGAGAAGGAAGTCACAGGTTCTACCCACACTTGGGGAAAGGGAAGTATGAAGGATATAAACCGGGGGCGGGCGGGGAGGGGGTGCTGAGATCATGAAGACAATCTTAGAATTATGCCATTTTTCTATTACATTAGCCTCTTCCCAGACTAAAACCCTTCCATGGCTTCCCATTGCTAATAGGAAAAAAAATTTTAATGACTTACAAATTCCTGAATGATCTAAACCCTAACTCTCTATCTTCATCTCACGCTATGCTATCCCTTATTACTTGTATTCCAGTCACATTTTTTAGTTCTTTATATTTGTCCTATTCTTTCTTACCACAGGGCCTTCTACTATGCTTTAATTCTTACCTAGGTCATGCCTAACCATTCTTAAAGTTTCAATTTAAGCATAATTTCCTCTGTAAGTGTTCCCTGACACATTTAAACAGGGTAAACCTCATTATATAGCCTCAAATACATCTTGTTTGTAATTTCATATCGGGCATCCACTTATCTATGTGATTATTTGGTTTCAGTACATCTCCCCTCCTAGACTATAAACTCCATAAAATCAGATGCTTTGTCTGAATTTGGCTCCATTGTATCCTAATTAGCTATGAACTTCATATTCTGCTTGGAAGCTTTCAGCATTTTTTAAGGCCTTTTGTAATAGATGAACTTTTCTACAAAAAAACTAAGCTAATCAAAGACCTTTCTAAATCAGCTGATTCTATAAATCAGAGCCAGAATGAAAGAGAGTCTGAGAATGAAGGTGGCCCTTGCCAGGTGAATTTTCCCAAAGCTGAGGTCTGACTATGATATTTACATGATCAGTGTCTTCAATAGTGTCAATTGTCATCAAAAATTTTTCACACTGCTTATTGGACATAAAAGGCCCTCTGTGACCTGGACCAAACGAACGTTTCCAAACCTATTTCCTATTACATCCTGCTATGGACTGAATATTTGCGTCCCTCCAAAATTCCTACATTGAAGCCCTAATGCCCAATGTGATGGTATTTGAAGGTGGAACCTTTGAGTGGTAACTACGTTTAGGTGATGTTATCAGAGCGGAGCCCTCATGATGGGTTTAATGCCCTTATAAGAAGAGGAAGAAAGAGATCTTTTTCTCTCTCCCTCCATCCCACGTGCACCAAGGAAAGGCCATAAGAGCACAGTGAGAAGGTGGCTGCCAGCAAGCCGAAAGCAGGTCTTCGTGGGTATTATTGGTATATTTGCCGGACAGATTAACAGGTGTTATTAAATTTAAAAACTAGTCTGTTCTGCTTTATCTCCCCCATAGAATCTAGATATCTTGCATGCAGTAAATATTTAATGATATGTGCTGGATAAATTTGTTGCAAGTGAAAGTAGTTCCTGGGCAAGCTCCAAATTCAAGGCAGAAAAAAAAATGTTAGTGTTCTTCAGGGATAAGGCAGTCATTCAATGTGTCTTAGTTGTCAAGTGTGAAAAAGATGCAAGGCACCAAGTATGGTGCATTAATTCAAATGAAATTGGGCCCCAAGTACTTTAGAAATATGACAGACAAGCTAGATATCATATCAGGAAAGCAAAGAATAAAGGAAGGGGAACAAAGGCTGAAGCCATAATACAATGAGTCTATTTGCAAATTCAGCCTAAATTAAGGACCAAGAGATAAAATGAGAAAATATTTGCAAAGTGTCTGCCAAATGCAATGGATTATTAGAGTAATTCTTTTTAATTTGGTTTACTGGTGGACATAACGATTATTGATAATGCAGTCGAGAATATCTTGGGAAATAAAGATGCACATTCTAGGGTAACAGTCCAAAACGAAACCAAAAATAACACCAACCAAACAAAAATAAGAGAGGAAACGTCAAATACCAAATAAAATGTAAAGGAATAAATGAAAACATATTATTCATATATTAGCATGAGCTTGAGGGTAATATTTCACTCTGGGACCAATTACTACAAGGAAGGAGATGGCAAATTGGGGCAATAAACTATTTTTTAATAGTAGAAAAAAGTGTGTAACATAAATATAATTAGATGAGATTTATATAAACCAAGAAAGCTATTTCTGATGAAGGGCTAGAAAACAAAGAAGGTCTTTGAATGAAGAAAAGGGATACTTCAACGAAGAAGTAACAAGCAGTATAAAAAGTTTACAAAGTCCTGAAACTTTAAGCACCACTGACTAATTACTGCATATTGTTTCTACCAACAGGACTATATCTTTCTGAGACAAGAAAAAAGTTTTTGGAGGGCAACAACAATGTCTTATCCATTCTGGTCTCCTCATAGTCTGGGACAATGTCCTACACACTGGACAATGTGTCCAGTGATCCCCAGGTGTTGTCTGTGTCTCCCTGGCATGCTATTTCTATGCATTTGTCTTGGAACAAACACGCTTCTCCCCTCTTTTGGAATAAATTAAAACAGACAGAACAGAGACCATTTGAAATCATATTCCTACATCTTTCCATCGGTGCATGCAACATCTCCTATTAAAAATATTCAACACTCACCTTCTTCGAATGTATTTTACTCTTATCAGAAACTGCATTTAGGTGAAAATATCTGCTCGTGTCTAAACCAAGCCTCAAACACACACACACTGCACACACACAAACTAAGACAAACAAAAATGAACTCCACTTGTAAAACCTGAAATTTCTTGAAGGCTCAGAAGTTCAAAATAACAATATTTCAATAGGTACCTCCGGAGGTGACCAATTGAAAACAAAATCAGGCCCACACTTTTCTAACTCACTAATCCTTTTTATGCTTCCAACTTATTTCAATTCTCTCCTTACACTTTCTTTTGAAGTCTGCTTTTCTCTCAGGTGTAACCACGGGCAGCCTCAAAGTTGCAGTCCCAGGCCATCTGCTCTTAGCTGTTCAATGTCTCGGTTACCTCATTAACTCCCATGATCTCACTACAAACTGTGAAAATGATTCCCAAAGCTACAGCCCAGCTCTGACAGCTCACCCTCTAGTAAGTCCCACATAGGCAGGCACTTACGGGAAAACTTCACGGATGACCCTAAAACTCACAAAACCTCACATGCTGAAATCCAAGTTGATCTTCCTCTCAACAACCTCTCAAATTGTCCACTGTTACAAACAGCCTTATCAATATTCATGTCATATTCAGGTTTTGACCATCAGAAAATGTTCGTACTTCTTCTCTTTTGTCCCATGTCTGATCTTACATAACATGGTAAAGGGGACTATTTTAGATCCTTCTCAAAAAAAGTTCTTTGGGTTTCCCCTTTTGATTTTTATAAAGTTATACCCTCAATATCTAACTTCTAGATCCCTGAAACAATACAAAAGTTGGTTTCCTTGGCCCTGGGTTCTCCAGCTCTAGGTCATCTGTCTTAAGTCAGTTTCACTAAACATAGAACCTGAGGTGGGATTTCTTGCTCATGTGCTCATTTGAGGGGGTGTCCTTAGAAGAAGAGGGTGAAGGCAGCAGGATGCTGCTAGGGCAAGATACTAACAAAAATGTACTCACACCAGGGACTGGCTTGAGCCAATGTCACATGGAAGCTTTGGAGCATCAACGACAAGCCAGGTGGAGTTGTTGCCACCTTGAGACAAGGTGACCAGTCATTTGTAAGCTTTTGACGGTCAGTATGCCTGGTGGCTGGGTTGCTTCCCCTCCTAGAGGGTTCCATTAGCCAAGGGCAACTCTCCAGAGACAGGACAGCTGTGGACCGTAGCCACACTAAGAGCAGCTGGGGCCTGGGTGCACCAGTGGTGGAGGTCATCTGGGCAGGGCACCAACTACTTCCCCAACACCAGTGGTTCTCAAAGTGTGGTCCCTGGACCAGTGGAGCAGCATCATCCAGAAACATGCCAGACATGCAAATTTCTGGGCTCCACCCCAGACTTAGTGAACCAGAAACTCTGGAGTGGGACTGGATCCCAACCATCTGTGTTTGAACAGTCCCTCCAGGTGATTCTGATGCACACTAAGGTTTGAGAACCATGACACTACAGCATCCAACACAGAGCTCATGAATACTTCTTAAGTCCCAAATTAGTATTCACTGATCAAGAACCTGTAGTAACTCTTATCACTGCTTGTGTCAACAATAAATTCCACAGGTTTACAATAAATGCCTTCCATCAAATTAGATGCCTTTTATTCCTCCAAAGGCCCATCTCAGCAACCCCTCTTTCTTTGTAGCTTTTCATCATCACAGAATCACAGGATATTGGAAGAGAACTTGAAGCTTAATTAATCTAGCTTCCTCCTTCTTGCAAATGAAACAACGGAGGCATCCAAATTGTAAGAATCTTAACCAAGATTATGCAATGGGAACGTGGGTCGCCTTATGTCAAGTTTAATGCTTGTTGTTATATATTATGCCGATTTCACTTCAAATTAAGGGTATGAAGTTTCAGGTTTGACAGGATGAATAAGCTCTGGACATCTATTGTACAGCAAAATGACTACAGTTAATAATAATGTATCATATACATGAAAATCACTAACAGAGTAGATTTTAAATGTTCTCACCACAAAAAATAATGTGGAACGTGATAGGCATGTTAATTAGCTTGATTTAATCCTTTTCCAACGTCTACACATATGAAGACATCACATGGTACACTGTAAATATATACAATTTTTATTTGTCTATTATATATATACGTTAATAAATTTGGGGAGATATTTTTAAAGTTAAAATAAATTTAAGAAAAGAAAATTCATTACAACATAGTCACAGCTAGGTCAGTTCTACCTCTTTAAATTGGTGTTTGTGTTTTTGCCTGCAATTAATATACCTGCTTAACTTTTTTTAAGTCTGTTTCCATTACTTCCTTAAGGAAACCGTTCATGACAGACATGGTTTATGATATTCCCGTTTGTCAGATATCTACCATCCCCTCGACACTTACATATGAAGAATATGTTTCCTTGCCAATCAGTGTTGGTCTTGGAAGGCAAGACCAGAGGAATGTGAGGAGCTATGAGGAACCCTGAGTGCACATGGAGCAAAAACACAGCATTTGACTGGACCCAACCCTCCTTCTCTCCATTGTGAAAACAAGCCCCAGACGGAGATGCTCCTGGGATCTGAACTGAAAAGACACATGGATCAGAATTAAACCTGATCCCCACCTTAGAGTCAAGCAAGTCTAACCTAGCAGGGCCGCCCCCAGCCCAGTGACCCATGGTGAGATACGAATATTGAACCACCCTTCTGTATCGTTTGTTACACAGCATTGCCACAACAATACATGTTCACACACACAGTTCAGATGCTGGAGGCCAAGCATGTTTTCATGCACTGGAAATACACTAACTCACTTAATTAGCAGCCCTATGAAGCAGGTGCTATTATTAAGTCAGTTTTATAAATGAATACAGGAAAGCAAGAGAAGTAATGTAACTTGTCCAATGCTGCATGGCTGTGATACAACCAGACTACCCAGCTCTGAAGGTCATGATGTCCTCCACTCTGCAGGTGACATTTCAGGCATCTGGATGCTTCTGTGTCCCCTCTCCTCTGGGTTCCCAGACTTCCACAGGAATTCCTGTAGCTTTACCTTTATCCCATTGTGTTGATTTACAAAGGTCACTTGATGTATCTCCCCTCCTAGGTGGAGAGGCTAAATACTACCTGGTCCACATAAAGAGCCTGTAACAAGGAGTTCAGTAAACACTGGTTAATTGACAAACTATGAAGACTCAAACTCGGCTCTCAAAACCAAAAGATAGCGCTAATGCTGTGGTCTCCCAGGAAAGCTCCTATCTTCCTCTATGCCTTTCATGCATCTGGGGGCAGCACAGCTCCATCCCTGTCTTGACTAGCTCTCCTAGACCACTCACTCACCCAGATATCACACTTCCCCATGATCTATCCTCAGCACATCTTTTCCACCTCCTCTTTCACTTATCTCACAGTTCATGCTAAGTCCCACTCAAGCACTCCACTATCTCTCACTCCTATCTGACATGAAAGTCCCTCAACCATGCATGGTCTATTCCACCCTAACCACAGGTGCAAACCTTTCCCATCCTCAAAGCGCAGCCCAAACACCTATCCCCTGGGGGTCCCCAGCTGAGCATCCTCTCCCCTCTTCTGGGCTTTAATAGCACATCTCTGTGGCTTTGGTGTGTGTGTCTCTAGGCCTGTGACATTCCTTGTCTACCAACTCTCTATGTGTGTGCTTATATCTGTTACTTCCACAAGCCTCTTAAAGCTAGGGTCCATGTCAAATTCATCTACATCATCCCAAAGCACAGAACACATGACTTTCAATTAATAGCAAACATTCAATAACTATTTCCATAATCAAAAAGTAAAACTGGCTTGCTTTTGTGAGGTATTATTCGCTGTTAGCTTGTTCTAAAGGGAGCTGGGTGATGGCATGCGGCAGAATCCATCATGGAGGGTACATCAGCCACCAGCTTCCCATCTGCAGATGTTACCCATTGTAGAGCAGCATGCCGCCTGTTCAGGCACTATTGCCAAACAGAAGGTTCTCTTGGCAGAAGAACCGGCACACGCTGTGCTCTGCAGGCTGTGCCCCCGAACCAGCTCTTCCACACTGGCAAATGGGCATCCTTGAAATTGCCCTGCCCCATCCCCCACAGGCCTCCTGCCACCCAGACAGATGGGCACACGTGTAAGTATACCGGAGAGAAAGTGTGTACATCAGGTTGGAGCTCCTGACAACAGATTTGTCTCTCATACATGGTATCAACCCTGTCCAAAGAGCAAAAGCACACTACTGTGTTATGGGAGCTGTTGCAAAGGAATTACCTTCATATTCTAATTTTGGGATCCATTAATTAAAGAGTCCTAGACCTGGAGGGGAAGGGGGAGAACGAGAAAGAGCTGAAAGAGAACATTCTGTCTCCCTTTAAAGTTTTGGCTGGTGGCGTCGGTAGACCTGGAAATGCATGTTGTCTCTTTTCAGGTGGAGTTCAGATTTAAGACATTTTTCAGGAGCAGCTAAATCCATGACCTGAGATGTCTGTTGCTGCCTGCAAGACGGCAGGATAAGGGCAGTTCTCTCAGGGACTAGCATGCCTCCACACCCAGGGATGAGTAAAAGTTTAACAAATTATCTATAAACCATGTTTATATAGAGAATGATACACTCAGCATCCCACCTTCTTGATAACCTAGTTGCAGTAATGTCAGAATCGAGTTGAAAACTTTATTGACTCAGGTTGTCTTCGTGGTCTGAAAGTGCATGTTGGCTAGACAACAAAGACAGTGGTGGGAGCAGCCAATATGGCCTGTGGTGTACATTACAAATTTAAAAGCCTAAAATTGACAAAGAAATAATACTACCTAAAACTCTAAAGCACTTTAATTCTGGTCTTTTTTGAGACTAAAGACAAATAAGAACTGCATTGATCCACTTGATCTACAGATCTCACAAGTAATTTCTTCTGCTGGGATTTGTTTTCTTTTTTTATTATTATTATTTTACTTTCCAAACTCTAAAATATCCATGACTCATTTGGAACACAAGAAGTGCAGCATGAACATCCGAGTCGGTCATCTGCAGAATATGCCAATCAGCACAAGACTACGGGGAAGCCACATAATGGAGAACAGATCATCATCTGGCAAAGCGACTGTCCAATGGCCAGTAGGTGGCCCAGTTGCCGGACCAATATGCTGCCCAGTACTAGAAGGTGCTCAGTCTCAGAAATGGGTTATAAATATCCATTCAGGGCTGTGACCTTTCGAAGTTAAGAGCCTTAAAGACCTCAAGCTTTGCTGGTCACACTAGGGGTGTCAAGTGCTTCTCTGTAGATAGAATCTATCCAGTCTGTTTATTGTCTGCCTTTCAAAAGTCACTCATTTCCAGACAGCTTCAGACAGAGGCTTGACTAGGGATTAAATATCCATCATTAATGTGGCTCAGAGACATTGAAAAAGAACAAGAGAGAAGACAAGAAGAGTTTAAATACCTCCCGTAGAAGGGATATCTCACTGTGACAGCTCTGGATGTTTCATTTACTAAACAATGGAAGGTACAGTACATTATAGATGTGCTTAAAAAATCATTTGCAAAGGAGAATTAACTTTATTTTTAATGAAGAGTCAAGCCTTATCCTCTAGGAGGCTTTACAAAAATGGTTTTGAAGAAATTAACCTCTAATTTTATTTATTTACATGCATGTATTTCTAAAACTTCGAAAGTATTGAGGTCCACTAGTTTTATTTTTTTTTCCAAAGTTACTTTAGCTAGTTGGATGACTTGACTGCAGATCATAAGAGTGTCCAAACTTACTTTCACTCCCCAGAATTTTTTTCATTCTCTCCTGTTTCTGTCAGGAAGTCACTATGTTCATTTGCCTGGTAGCAGGATGAATGGCCAACTCCTGGCATGTACAAGTTGAGGAAGCTGCAATTTGCTCCCCCTTTCCCTTGAAGGTCACTACATTTAATACTGTGATTGAAACTCAGTGCCTCCCACAAATCTCCAGAGAACTGTGATTCATAAGGAGGAAGGTAATTTGGAGGTGGGATATGTTAACCTGTGCACACATGTTAAGCAATTATAAATTGTTTCCTTTCATCTGTCTCAGATGTAATATATAGCAAGACTCTGAAATATAAATCCTCTCTAAAATGAGACAGCCGGGAAATAGCCCATGAGGATACGTGGGTTCATTCACAGCACTGATACCCCTGTACAATTTCAGATGGTGATAAATGAGACTGATTTTCAGCCTTGGCTTGACTTGAACTGGTAGCTTCTATCTTTGGCTTCCTTCTTGTAGGAAAAAAAGAATATATATATATATATATGTGTGTGTATATATATGTCTCATTTAGCCCACTGGCATCATTCCCAGTCAATGAATGAGTAGGACACTTCTCCCAGGTAACCATCTCAAAGTTTTCTAGCTGAGCTAGTTAGTATAGAAAATGTTTTGGCACTGGAAAAGACATGATAGAAATCATTGTTTCACTTTGTGCATGGGAGAGCCGGGGGAGGTAGGATATGCAGGATAAAGTAGTCTTGACTTTGTTTCTCCCAGTCCATGTAACCTTTGATATCCCAGAATTGGAATCCCTGGATACACATTGATGCACGACAAGCAAGCCCAAAAATCGGGGCTTAGTCCAGGAAGGTTTTCAGCTTTGCCCAGGAAAGAATTCAAAGGTGAGCCAGTGGTAGAAGAAAACAACTTTATTGAGATGGCAATATTACAGCTTCATGACTGCTTCCACAGAGCAGGGCTACCCTACAGGCTGTATCAAGAGCAGCAGCTCAGAGGCAGTTCTGCAGTCATGGTTAAACTCACTTTTAATTACATGCCAATTAAGGGGTAGATTATTCAGAAATTTCTGGAAAAGGAATGGTAACTTTCAGGGCACTGCCATGGAAAGGGGCAGTAACTTCCAGGTGTTGTCATGGAAACAGGCGGTAACTTCCAGGTGTTGCCGTGGCAATGGTAAACTGTCATGGTGCTGGTGGGCATGTCTTATGGAGAGGTACTTTGGGTGCCTCTTCCCTGTTTCAGCCAGTCTTTAATCTGGTCCAGAGTCAAGTCCCACCTCCTACCTCAACATGACTATATCCCTGAATACACATGAAACCCTTGGCAATATCTAGGTCTTTTAATTGAGGATGACCAGAGGAGCATACACAGGAATAAACCTTTGCTGGAGAACAACACAGTGGCTCCTCGTGGGGTGGGAATGGGCATAAAAGAGATTTGAGGCAGAGTGACCAATGACGGAGGATCACAACAAGAAAAGGCACTTATACTTGAGAGCAAGTATAAGGTCAATGATACTGAGAAGTGCTGCACTTCTAAATCTACCTCCCAATAACCTTTCGGTCTAAACTGAAAGGGTTCTTCCTGTTTCTAATCAAACACGATTTTCATTTAACTCACACAATCTCCCTGTATTAGTTTGCTAGAGCAGCTGTGATAAAATACCAAAACCAGATGGCTTAAACAACAGTGATTTACTGTCACACATTTCTGTAGACAAGAAGTCTAAGATCGAGCTGTCGGCAGGGTTGGTTCCTTGGAGGACTGTGAAGGAGAATCTGCTTGAGCCTCTCTAGCTTCTAAAGGTTTGCTCGCTGGGATCTTTGGTGTTATTTGGCTTGTAGACACATCCTCCCAACCTCTGCCTTTGTGTACACACATCATTCTCCCTGTGTGTGCTCCTCTGTGCATAGATTCCCTTTTTTTTTTTTTCAAACAAGGACACCAGTCATATTGGATTAGGGCTTACCTTCTCCATTGTGACTTCATATTAACTAATTACATCCACAACAACCTAATTTCCAAATAGGGTCACATTCTGAGCTTCTGGGAGTGAAGACTTCAACATGTAAATTTGAAGGGATGCAATTCAACACGTAACATTCGCTAACACAATATTTTCATAACAGTCTGTAGTATCTTCTTCAGGCTGAGGGACTGGGGCCTCATCTATCAGAGTTGTAATAAGGAACAAAGGTTGTTGAAGGTAAGATGAGACTCAAGATTCAAGAATATGTTCAAACTGCAGAATCAAAGAGTACATCGAGGCCTGATACCTAAAAAAGGAAAGTCTGATGGATTGCCAAAGTAAAAGGATCAGAAGGAAATATTAAAACTAAGATAAGGATACAGAAAGTTGTAAAATTGGATTTGACATAAATGTACAAAAAACAGGGAAGGTTAAATAAATCGTGTTACAACCACCAAAATTAAAGATTTGGTAAGTATTTGCTCATCCCATGAATAAAGGGCCATTCATCTTTTTGTTGAAGGATATTCAGCCCATATTAACCAGGGCTGAAGATCCCACATAGAAAGATTTGAGTTGCCATTTTCTCAAATAATACAGTCAGACACTGACTCTTTGTAATGGGTTCAGCTAGTACAACTCTGGAAGGCTTGGAGAGAGGTTTATTCATTCCATTCAAAGGATACCTGTTTCGAGAGCCCCCAGCTAAATTTAGGTTCTAGTACAAGAGCAGCTAGCAACGCTGCCCTAATGGGACATGAAGTGTACCTGGACATGGGTGTTTACAGTGTACCTTTCATAGGATACTTCTTTTACTTGGCAGACTTCCTAATGCTTACTTGTCTGACTTGCAGTCAGGGAGTCCCTCACATAGGAAACTTGTTTCCACTGGCAGATGCCCTTGTGGCTCTTATCTGACCCATCTCCAGTTTAGTCCTGCCTGACCATTGCTCAGGCACTGGGAGCCTGACTTTGTGGTCTCCCTGGCATCCCAGGGAAAATTCAGCCTGGACAACCTCTAGTTCTTTAGATGGAAGGTGCAAATTCAATACAGCATCACAATAGGAAATAAGTTTAAAGAGATTTTACTTATAGGTCCTAGGCAAAGAGGACACAATGAGACACAAGTGAAGTTCTCCATCCTCAGTCATGCAGGCAGAAATGGAGTCAGGCAGAGAGAGAGAGAGAGAGAGCATGCACACATGAGAGCATGCTCTCAGCAGCGTATATAAAAGAACAGGGTATCAGTCACTTCAAGTAACTGGGCAAATGCCTGAATGGTCCCTTTAAAGAAAGCAGAAGGAAAGTATGGAGCTCAGTCTGCCAGATCGAAGAGAGATGCCTCTAAGTTCTATCTTTGGCCACTGGCTTGAGCCATTTGAGTGTAGTATGGAACTAAAGGCTGTGTCAATGGTGACTGAGCCCTGCTTCTGATATGAGAAAGTCAAACTTGTTTTCAAAATAGATGCTGACGCAAGATAAAATCATAAGTATTTACCACAATGTCTTCAGGTATTAGGGCCTAAGGTTTCGTTTTGCTTTCTGGTTTTTGCTTTTCAATCCTGGTTAAGAAGTGCTAAAAGATACTATAGCCCTATGTTCTGATTGTTATCAAGGGCAAATTTTCCTTCTTTTACAATGTGTTTTCTGGTTTTTTGGTTTTTTATTTTGTTACAATGAGCATAAAGGAAGAAAAGATTATTCCTTTGAATAAGAATTGTATTTACATTTTACTTTTTAAAAAGAAGGCAATAACTTGAATTTCTAACAATGGTTTATTAGAACCAAACCTTCAGATAGAAGCACCTAAGGATGCTAGATAAAATGTTTAAAACATCTCCTTATAAAAATTTAAAAACTGACAGTCAAAAAAATCTAAGGAAAGCTGAAATCCAGAAAGCCAAGCACAAGAAACTTAATCTACTTTGACCTGCAGTTACTTGCCTACCCTGAGAAATTCCCGCTTTGATTATGTAACCTCCCTTGTACAACACAAGATACAGAGGTCAATGCCCAGGCTGTATCCCAAGTGGAGAAACTAATAGGAGGCTCTCCTTATATTAAGCAAGGGGATTTAAAAAAAAAAAAAAAAGGACAATGAACTCATGGTTATAGTGCTACAAATAAACTCCTCTCTCACATCTTTGCAGGAGAATACAGAAGAAGTTGTTGGGTCCTGTTTGGAGTAGGTATTAAAGGAAAAGAAAAAGTGTTCCTACCAAATTATAGCCATTAGTACAGCACTGCCTGGGAGATACAGGGATCCACAGATTACAAATTCGTTTAAGGTCACCCAAGACCAGATGTACAGAAACTTGGCAGTAGCAAATGCATATTCTCTCTATAGAGAAAATTGCCTATTGACCCTCAAAATATTACCACAATAAAACCCTGAGACAATAAACTGCACACAACCAAGCACACAAGGAAAGAAATCACCACTAGTAAAATCAAGAAACAGAATAATTGAATCATACCCACAAGATTACAGTATTTCAAAGAAACATCTGCACTCCCATGTTTATTGCAGCACTATTCACGATGGTCAAGATATGGAATAAACCTAAGTTTCCATCAACAAATGAATGGATAAAGAATATACGGTATATATACACAATGGAATACTATTCAGCCGTAAAAAGGATAAAATCATGTCATTTGGCTCAATGGGGATAGAACTGGTGGTCATTATGTAAAGTAAAATAAGCCTGGCACAGAAAGACAAATATTACATGTTCTCACTCATACACACACACACACACACACACAAATAAAGTAGATTCTATGGAAGCATAGAGTGGAATTGTGGTAACCAAAGGTTGGGAAGGGAAGTAAGAGGGACGAGATGAAGAGAAGTTGGTTAAAGGGTACAAAAATACAGTTAGATAGAAGAAGTAAGCTTTAGTGTCTGATAATACGGTCGGAGAATTAAAGTTAACAATAATATTACATATTTCAAAATGCCTAGAAGAATTGCAAGGCAAAAAAAAGTTAAATGTTTGAAAGAAAAGACAAATGTTTGAGGTGATAGATATCTCTATTACCCTGATTTGCCTATTATACATCATATGCAGGTATCCAAAGGCAATGTAACCCAAAAATGTGCACCACCGGTATATATGGAGCATCAGGAAGGGTAGCTAATGGATACGGGGCTTAATACCAGGGCAGTGGGTTGATTTGTGCAGCAAACCACCATGGTTCACGTTTACCTATGTAACATACCTGTACATCCTGCACATGTATGTACCCCAGAACTTAAAAGTTGAAGGAAAATAAATAAATTTAACATAAATATTTATTTTGAATTCTTTATCAGGAAGTTTGTATATCTCCATGTCCTTGGGGTCAGCTACTAGAAATAATTGTGTTCTTTGGGTGGGAGTTATGTCTCATTGGTTTTTTGTGTTTCTTGTTGTCTTACATTGATGTCTGAACATTTGAAAAAGTAGAGGCTTGTTCCAGTCTGCAGACTGGCTTTGTCTTGGGGGAGCCCTTCACCAGTCAGCCCACCTAGAGATTCTGGGTATACCACCTGGTATGGTTCATGAGCAGGCTTGCTGCTAAAGTCCTCCAGCAGGCTGCCCTGGTTCTCAGGTCAGCAGGTGAGCAGGCCCTGGTGCCTGGGTCTGCAGGTATCAGCCTGGTGACTAGGGCCATGGGGGGTATTCTAGGGCTGGGGTGGGCATGAAGTCTAGGGCTGCTGGAGCTACCCTGGCCCTAGGGTGGGCCTAGAGTTTGAATCTGTAGGGGCAGACCTGGCCCTAGGGTAGATACGAAGCCACTGGGGCCCAGTCTGCATCCTGGGGCTGAGGCAGGCCAGAAGACCGAGTCTGCCAGGCTGGACTGGAGCCTGGGGCTGCAGGATCCAGCCTTGGACTAGGGTAGTCCTGTCGGTTCAGTCCAGAGGGACCAGCCTGGAGTCTGAGGTTATGGTGAGCCCAGTGTTGGGTTTTACTGTGGCAGGCCTAGTGTTGCGATCCAAGGCAAAGGGCAGTGCTCACTTTTCTCTCCTTTCCCCAGGTGAAGGGTATCTCTCTCCATGCCGTGCTGCCTGAAGTTGAGGGCAGTGATGCAGGTAATATAAGACTGTCCTTCTCGCCCTCCCCAGTGCTACTCATAACATCAGGATGAAGCTTACAAACATCACATTGAGTAAAAGGAGTCAGGCATAAAAGGATACATTGATGTGATTCTCTCAATGTTAGGTTCAAGAGCAGGATAATCTAAACTATATTGTTTAGTGATGCTTTTTATAAGAGATGAAAATATATTTAAAAAGCAATGATATAATTCACAAAATATCAGAACAAAGATGAGTCTCTGGGAAGACAACACAGAAGGAAACTGGGAGTCTGCCAAGGCTCTGTTTCTTAGACTGAATGGTTATGTTTTCTTTAAAAGTGTTTTCTTTAAAAGTGTTCCTTAAACAACAGCTTGTATAGATTGTTGGCACTTTCCTGTCTGTATAATAAAATTCAAAATAAAACAAGGGAAATAATTTGCAAAAGAAAATGTATCCTGGATGTCTTGGACTTAGAAAATAAAAGCAAGAATGAGTAGGTAGCAGACAAGCTGTAAGCAATTTTGCACAACTGGGTATACAAAGTGGTGTCAGCTGATAGTTTTCACGTTCCACTCACAGAGAGGTAGATGGGTTTAATAGCTGTGTTTAAAGTGTCAGATGCAAGAACAATGATAGGTTTCCCTTAAATGATTTTTACTAATTCCCTCCCAGCTCAAGAACCTTTTTGTTAAAATAGTCCTTTCCTGCCTATCAGAAACAATTAAATTCTCACCTGGTAGCAGTCTCGGTCTTATGTCAACCACTCCCTTTGGCCCCCAAAATATACCTCCAATATTATCTAACATGAATTGGAATTGCTGCATGGTCAAGGTAATAAACAAATAAAGCCACGAAAGAAATCAAATAAAAGCAAAGGTATAAAATGATATGAAATGTTAGTCTGCAGAAAGAAAAAGCTGAAGGAATTAGAAACAGCCACAGGAACTTTCTGTGAACCAGGCGAGGTACTTCCATTTACAAACCACACTTTGTTTTTCATAGAGTGGGTTGATCATCACTTAAGAACTGAAAATTCAGCATTCCTTCTAAGGTGCATTTTGTTCAAATTGATATAAGTGCCCCAGCTGGTTTTGCTTATGGCATCCCATTGATTATTGCATTCTGCTCTTGCAAGCCATAGATCTGTTGTAATCTAACTGTCTGGGGAGTGTCCATTATTCTAGTTTCAAACCCCTTCTGTCCTCAGTCACACAGATTCAAGCAAAGTAATGCAGGGGGACCAGATAAAAGCCGTCCATTAGAAACCTCAGTTGCTGCTTGCCTCTCCCATAGAATTGAATATATTACTCCAGCTATTGTCAACAAACATGCATCACCAACAGTATCCTCACACTCTGAAAGACAGCCCCCGAGACCCACAGCAAATGGGTCAAAGTCTCAGTTGCGTCAGTGTAACCACAAAGACAATAATTCTTACCTCTCTCACAGGATTCAGTGAAAAAGTAAGTAAATAAAAATATATTGAAAACACCAGTATAAGGAGCTAAAAGTACTGTGTGCATTGTTGTAAAATATTAAGTCAACAGTCCAATCATTTATTACCACTGAAAGTCTAATATCTTATCTGACAGGTTGTAAACTTTCAGAGACATAAGCTTGAAGTGTGTATGTTTGTGTGTTTTAAGTGTGAACTGAAGCGGGTGGCAATAAGGGGAAGGAGAGAAAATGGGAAGAAAAGTAATACAAAGAAGAAATGCATAAAGAGGAGACCATGATCCAGTAGGCAAATACCTCAGTTGAATCTTTAAAGAAACAGGTGTCAACGCTTGTTATAATGGTAGAGGTCAAGTAACATTTTTCTAGACATTTACCTTTACTGCTCTCTGCTAGGAATGACACCAGCGCATCACAATACTGCCCTCCTAGCCTCTTAGCCTGTGCTGCCTCCCACCATGGATGCACGGCGTTGCTGTTCTCCATTTACCTTCCCTCATCTCCCTCCCCAGCTCAGGCTCCTTGCCCCACAGCTCATCTCTCCAGGCTCTGAGCATGTTCCAAACTGTCCATGGCACCAAATAATAAGACAAAACAAAACAGGAAATAACAAGCTAAAGAATCAGGTCTAGGAAAGAGGCTCCCTTTCGATCAGAACCCCCTGGTTCCTCGTGTTACTTCAGGTCTGCTGTGGATTTGATGTGCAAAAGGATGTGTGGGGAAAGAGAGCAGAAATTAGGAAGAGCCTTCGGCCTGGGATGTAGGTCTGATACTGCGGAAGGAGAGAGGGATAGAATATTGGAGAGCAAGAGTCACACACTGCAGGAAAAATGGCTTGGACAGACCTATGGGCAGTCCTTAAGGCAAAGTTACCCACTGGAGAGCTCCATGTCATGTCTCAGTACCCAGCTGTGCTCAGTCACTGGCCAGCTGCAGCCTGCAAAGAGGTCGGTCTCATTGCAAATGTGGGAGCAGTTAAAAAGGGACAGAGGTGGAGCCATCTGTGCTTCCTGCAGCAAGATGATCTAAGCAGCAGCCTCTCAAGAAATACGTTCCTTTACCTATTGGTCACCTGAAGGTAATCAGGGCCTATTTTTATTACTTACCCCATAGCATAGAAGTTGCAAACTGACTGTAATGGACAATCTGGGAAGATGAGATTTTTTTTGCTTTTGCATTTGGGTATTGAATAATGTTTTAAAAACTTTTGAGCTAGCTACCAATATTTGAAACACAATTTTTTTTAAAGATTTTACATTTTTAAAATTCACACTTTCAGCTTTTCTTGAAATGAAATGCAAAGGGACAACATTCGTTCATGTTGGTGGAAAAACAGCATTTCCCCTCAGCAGACATTCACTCTGCAGCTGAACATATTTCCCACCATTCCTTTATGCCTACACCAGCCCACTTTACTGACTGTTCTCTACGATCATTTAAGCCTTTAAGTCTCCTGCATTCATGCCTGTGTCACCATTAGAACATAATATCACTGAGGGCAATTATTTTGTCTGTTTGGGTCATTGGCAGGCAATTAATTGCCTGCAACAGTGCAAGTTACATATTAGCTGCCCAATAAATATTTGTTCAATAAAATGGGATGTTATCATCATAGAGTGTTGGAAGAAACTGAGTGGATGGTGGTGGAGAAAAGGCACTTGTTTCAGTTTTGTCTATGGTTAGCTTTGCACAACCCACACACAACTAAACTAGCACCTAAGGAAGAAGGTGAGACTCCAGACATAGCAGTAGAGGGTGCTAGTTCTAAGGAATATGTAGAATCAAGGTGGCTACAGAGTGTGTATACAGCAGCAAAAAGTCTCCCCTTGCATGTCCTGTACCCTCTTGCAGGGCTTCTTTCCTCTCCTTTCAAATTTAGGATGAGGGAGTGGGTTTGTACAGAGAAGCAGTGCTTATCTCGGCTCATGCCCTAGCCCCAGCTCAGCCTGAAGCATTGCTGCAAAATACTCACTGGGCCACATTCCAGGGCAGCTGGGCAAAAGGGGTCCTCACCCCAGAGCTAACACACACTTAAGCATAATGGAACGAATTGAATTCAGTGATGATGCGATGGGTGATCCTCAAATGGCATAAAAATGCACATGGACAAATGTTGCAAATCAAACCGAGAACTGCTGCCAGAGGCCAGTCCCCTGTGGTGTTTCACCAGCTCTGAAAATGATTACCAGATGATAAAGCAGAGCAGGCTCCCTGCAATCTGATTACCAGGAGGGACTGGCAAATCCATTAGGAGCAAACAGGCCTCCTTCAAGTCCATTTTACTTGCTAAAATCAAGCAACGTTAAGTTTTTTTAAAAGGAGCCAGTTTTTCATCCCATTCTCACTGCCTTGTAGTCACTGCATTCATTTTCAGTTAAAAGAGCTAGGAAGGTTTGCACTTTGAGAGCAAATCTTTCTGCTATTAAAAATCCAAGTCAGACGTAAGCCTGACATGAAGCAGAGAACTAGTACCTTTAGTGTGTGGGCAACCTATTCTGACAGCCTAACCTGCAGAAAAGCAGCCATGGAGGAAGGGAAGCAACTCTGACCTTCTGTGCACCAGACTGCACAGAGCCCCTCTGCCTGTGTCCCGTCACATAATTCCCTATTCCCTGGATAAGGAGGTTGATAAAGAATCCACTAAGTTAGAACAGGAAGGGATCTTGGTACTTGTATAGTCTACCTTTCTCTTAGTCTTATTTCATTTTATTACTATTATTATTATTATTATTATTGAGACAGGGTCTGGCTCTGTTGCCCAGATTGGAATGTATGGGCATGATCTCAGCTCACTACAACCTCTCCCCATCTCTTGCCCCTCGGGCTCAAGCCATCATCCCACCTCAGCATCCCAAGTAGCTGGGACCACAGGCATGCACCACCATACCTGGCTAATTTTTCTATTTTTAGTAGAGATAGTTTCTTGCCATGGTGCCCAGGCTGGTCTTGAATTCCTGAGCTCAAGTGATCCACCTGCCTCAGCCTCCCAAACTGCTGGGATTACAGACAGGAGCCACTGTACTCAGCCTTAGATTTATTTTTAAACCACATCACCTTTTAATAAGCATAAAAAATGTCTGCCCTTGAAAGATCTTGATGTGGCTGGTTCCAGCTCTATCCCACCTCTAGCCTGAGAGTCTTTTTACTGTACACTCCCAGTAGCCGACATGTTTCAGAGCTTTATTCCATAGAGTACATGATGGAAACAATGAATCATTTTCCCTGAAATACGAAAATATCATATTAAATACGCTTTGAAACTAAACACTTCCCTCTACCACCATCACCACCTATCAAGATTCTGACACAGGCTTCGCTGACTTGGTTAGGCCCTCTCATGTTATACAGAAAGCAGCTGAGACCCAAAGATTTTTCTTTTTTTTTTTTTTTTTTTTGAGACAGAGTCTCACTGTGCCACCCAGGCTGGAGTGCAGTGATGCAATCTCAGCTCACTGCAAACTCCGCCTCCCAGGTTCACGCCATTCTCCTGCCTCAGCCTCCCGAGTAGCTGGGACTACAGGCTCCCACCACCACGCCCGGCTAATTTTTCGTATTTTTAGTAGAGATGGGGTTTCACCATGTTAGCCAGGATGGTCTCGATCTCCTCACCTCGTGATCCACCCGCCTTGGCCTCCCAAAATGCTGGGATTACAGGCGTGAGCCACCGCGCCCGGCCAGGCCCAAAGATTATTACTGACCTGAGGCTGTAGACTTGCTTTTCTTCCTAATGCTGGAACCTAACCCCATGTTCCCTGACTCACTTTAGATTGCTCTGTCAGTGCTCAGGGCTTTATGCCTCAAACCCAGGGCTTCATACATGAGTGCCCAAGAACAAGAGAAAACTGTGAAAAGTGTCTTTGAGGATAATCGTATAAACAGTAATCTTTTGTATTGGCATCATTTAGATAATGGTGTTGGGACCCAAGGGTGAACACAACCCTTCCCTTCCAAAGTTCTAGTCAATAAAGAACACGCTCAGAGGACAGTGCTCCTTGGGACAGTTACCCAAGTAAAGTTCAGGTCTGTGCTCAACTAATGGCTAAGCAAGTCTCCAATAACCACCAGAGGACAGGACTCTCGGGTGAAAGCTAGATTGGAGAATATGACCTAGAGCTTAGACCAAACATGATTTTTTAAATTCTGAACACTACTCCTGCTATGCCCATAATTGAATACAAATAGGCCGATAAAACAAAAGAATGGCGACTTCTTTGGGGAATGGGAAGATGGGGCCCTGTCCTGCTCTGCTTTCCTCAAGGGAGCAGAAGCATAGGTGCATAGTTGTGCTTGAACACACACCTGAGAACAAGCAGTCAAGAGGCCCTGCCGTGCCTGAGTGTGGTCCGCCTCTGCGTGAGAAGTGGAGGAAAGAGATGGAACATGTTCATGCCAACTTTCCCACCCCACAGGAAGAGGGAACTTTAGCAGAAGTTTCCCATCTCTTCTTAGAAGGTGAAGTAGCCTGGTCAGGTGCAGTGGCTCACGCCTGTAATTCCAGCACTTTGGGAGGCTGAGGCAGGCAGATCTCTTGAGGTCAGGAGTTCAAGACCAGCCTGGCCAACATGGTGAAACCCCATCTCTATTAAAACTACAAAAAAAATTAGCTGGGCAGGGGGGTGCACCCCTGTAGTCCCAGCTACCTAGGAGACTGATGCAGGAGAATTACTGGAACCCGGGAGATGGAGGTTGCAGTGAGCCAAGATCACACCACTTCACTCCAGCCTGGGTGACAGCAAAAAAGGTGAAGTAGCCTATGTTGGAGTGCTCCATCCTCATCCAGTTCCCAAACACAAAAAATTAAACCCGTTAACGGAATGGTAAAAAGAACTACATTCTTTATTGAACCAGAAACTGAGGAATTCCAGAGATTGAAAATGACAGAGTACAGCTACAGAAGTAGACTTCAGCCTGTGGCACGCGGGAAGACCCTCTGCGAAGGGAGAGAGGGGCCACAAACTGCCCCATAGCCAAGCGAGGGCACTAGCTTAGGACTGTGATCACAAGGTCACCAGCAAGCGGTGGTGACTCAGCAAGCTGGATGGTTGACCTCCTCATACCTTCTTTCTTCCTTGGGTCAGGGAGCATTACAGGAATAAACACATGTGGGTGGATGAAATAAAAGCAGGAGTTGGACCAGAGATAAGTGATTATGGAGCCTGTCAGAGGATCACTCTGGCTACTGCATGGAGAACAATTTATATGAGCTGTGGAGAGGGAGCAAGGAGGCCAGTGAGTGTGGCTGCAGTCTTCCAGGAGACGGAGCTAATGGTGTCCTGGACGAGGGTATGAATGAAGGAATGGAGAGAAAGGCACAGATTCTAGTGATATCCAGGTTGTAAAATCAACAAAACAAGGTCATGGGTCAAATATGATTTTATATCCCACTATGCCTATGGATTCACAATACAATGACCTTAGTACATTTCCACTCTATTTACTCATCCCTTATAATTTTTGCTCTTCTTATGTTTGTAGTGATAATGTATGTTAAACATCTCAATGCATTATTTTTGATGTTTTTTTGTCACTATTCATTTCATTTCCATTTTCTGTTGGTCTTTCTTTCAGTATTCTGTGTTTTCACCTGGGATCATCTTCCTCTGAAGAACTCCCTCTGCTGTTTTCTTTAGCACAAATGGGCTCCTGAAAAGTTCTCTTAGTTTTTGCTTTTCTGAAAGTGTTTCTTTTATTGCCACCTTTGTTTTTGAAGAATGTTTTGCTAATTAAAGTAAAATTCTGGGTTCACAGTTATTTTCTTATATCACTTTAAGGAGATTATTCAATTGTGTTGTGACTCTCATTGTTTCCCATCAGAAGTCAGTTGTCACTCTTCCTGTTTCCTTTCAAAGTCACTGCCTTTTCAACATTTCCGGCTCCTTTCAGCATTTCCTTTTGCGTTTGGTATTCAAAAATGACAGTGATATGTGTAAAGCATGGTTTTCTTTGTATTCATCCTGCTGAGGCTCATAGCCTTGATTTTGAGTCTTAATGTCTTCCAAAAGTTTTGAAAAATTCTTGTCCAGGATTATGTTTCTGTTCATTTTATTTCCCCTCTCTTTCTAGAACCACAATTATACCTGAAATTCAATCTTTTCATTATGACCCATATATCTCTTACTTACTCTTCTATATACTGAGACTTTTTATCTCTGTGTGTTTTTTAATATCTCTCTGGACATATTCTACAGACTTG
This sequence comes from Colobus angolensis palliatus, assembly GCF_000951035.1. Lineage (NCBI taxonomy): Eukaryota > Metazoa > Chordata > Mammalia > Primates > Cercopithecidae > Colobus > Colobus angolensis. Next base: position 7,371,027 of record NW_012115110.1, read on the forward strand.
CTTCCAGTTTACTAATTCTTTCTATAGTACCCTACCATGATGCCCATTGATTGAAATCTCAATTTTATTTATATTTTTCCATTAGAGGATTTCCACTGGAATTTTTATGGTTTCTGGTTCTCTGCTGAAATCCTTCATCTTGTATTGTATTTCTTGAACATCTTAATTGCAACTATTTAATATCCATGTACAATAACTCCATTTTATAATTGTCTATGGGTCTGTTTCTATGACAAACCTTATTTTGTTGTACACTTGTTTGTTTTATTTTCAAACACAACATTGTCAAATGTTGCATGAAAAACTGTAGAGACAATTTAAGACTTTAAATAAGGTTACCATTCTCGAGAGAGAAGCTAATTTTTCCTCTGGCAAATCACTTTGCTTCTGTCTGGGACTGAGCTGATTAGAAGTTGTTTTTTAGTCTTTCTGAGGAATGATGTGTTTCCAGTTCACTGTTACTCACAGGATGTAGGCCTTAAGCATAACAACCAAAAATCTGCAGTAATCACAGGACTTCTTCTTGGAAGGTCATTCACTACAATTTTTGTCCCTCTATCCTTGTGAGACTACAAAGAACTTTGCTCATAATCTTAACTTCTCAGATGCCATTTTTGTTTTCTGATTTTGCACTTGCCTTGTAGGCAAAAGTAGCTCCAAATGCCAGATGCCTCTCTTTATTTCCCATTTTTTTCTGTATTTGGCTCCAGAAATGTTCACTGCCTGAGCAGTTCTTTGAAGCCTTCAAAATGTATCTATACATGTGTGTGTATGTATGGTCTAGATTTTCTCATTATTCTTCCTGAATCCAAAACCACATAGTCAGCCAAAAACAAAAAGGGGCAAAAGATGATGCATGGGTTTCTGACTTGCTTAATAGATTTTATAATAATGACATTCACCATTACAGGGAATTCCAGAAAAGGACTGACTGCTGACAAGGTTGGTTCTTGGCTGGCATCTGAGAACTTACATTTCAGGAGGGTTTCTGCTGTTAACTGATAAGCACCATTCACTGAGCCTAAAGTATTTGTGAAAAGAACTGGTTTATGTTGAACTCCTGCTTTCCTACTGGGAATCTGAAATTGCATACATGCCAGACAGGGAGGGGATATATATTAGTCCATTCTCATGCTGCTAATAAAGACATACCCCAGACTGAGTAATTTATAAAGGAAAGAGGTTTAATTGACTCACAGTTCAGCATGGCTGGGGAGACCTCATAATCATGGTGGAAGGCAGAGAAGAGCAAAGGAATGTCTTACATGGTGGCAGGAAAGACAGTGTATGCAAAGGATCTGCTCTTTATAAAACATCAGATCTCGTGAGACTTATTTACTGTCACAAGAACAGCATGGAAGAACCTGCCCCCATGATTCTATTACTTCCCACTAAGTCCCTCCCATGACACATTGGGAATATGGGAGCTAAAATTCAAGATGAGATTTGGGTTGGGACACATATGATTCTGTCCCTGGCCCCTCCCAAATATTATACCCTCACATTTCAAAACCAATCATGCCTTCCCAACAGTCCCCCAAAGTCTTAACTCATTTCAACATTAACACAAAAGTCCATGGCCCAAAGTCTCACCTGAGACAAGTCAAGTCCCTTCCAACTATGAGCCTGTAAAATCAAAAACAAGTTATTTACTTCCTAGATACAACAGGGATACAAGCATTGGGTAAATATGCCCATTCTAAATGGGAGAAATTGGCAAAAACAAAGGGGCTACAGGCCCCATGCAAGTCTGAAATCCAGCAGGGCAGTCAAATCTTAAAGCTCCAAAATGATCTCTTTTGATTCCATGTCTCACATCCAGGTCATGCTGATGCAACAAGTGGGCTCCAAGGCCTTGGGGAGCTCCACTCCTGTGGCTTAGTAGGGCATAGACCCCCTACGGGTCGCTTTCACAGGCTAGCATTGAGTGTTTGCAGCTTTTCCAGGTGCATGGTGCAAGCTGTTGGTGGATCTACCATTCTGGGGTTTGGAAGACGGAGGTCTCCTCTCACAGCTCCACTAGGCAGTTCCCCAGTGGGGATTCTGTGTGGGGGCTCTAACCCCACATTTCCCTTCCACACTGTTCTAGCAGAGGTTCTCCATGAGGGCCCCACCCCTGAAGCAAGCTTCTGCCTGAACATCCAGGCATTTCTATACACTCTCTGAAATCTAGGTTCCCAATCCTCAATTCTTGACTTCTGTGCACTCTCAAAGTCAACACCACAAGGAAGCTGTCAAGCCTTGGGTCTTGCACTCTCCCAAGCCACAGCCCAAGCTGTACCTTGGCCCCTTTTAGCCACAGCTGGAGTGGTTAGGATGCAGAGTACCAAGTTCCTAGGCTGCACAGAGCAGAGGAAGGGGCCCTGGGCCTGGCACAGAAAACCATTTTTCCCTCCTAGGCCTCAGGGCCTGTGATGGGAGGGACTTCCATGAAGGTCTCTGACATGCTTTGGAGACATTTTCCCCATTTTCTTGGTGACTAACATTTGGCTCATTACTTATGCAAATTTTTGCAGCTGGCTTGAATTTGTCCCCAGAAAATGGGGTTTTCTTTTCTATTGCATCATTAGGCTGCAAAGTTTCCAAAGTTTTATGCTCTGCTTCCTCTTCAACACTTTGCCACTTAGAATGCTTCTCTGCTACATACCCTAAATTATCTCTCTCTGGTGCAAAGTTTCACAGATCTTTAGGGCAGGGGCAAAATGCCACCAGTCTCTTTGCCTAGCAAGAGTGACCTTTACTCCAGTTCCCAAGAAGTTCCTCATCTCCATTTGAGACCACCTCAGCCTGGACTTTATTGTCCATATCACTATCTGCATTTTGGTCAAAGCCATTCAACACGTCTTTAGGAAGTTCCACACATTTTCCTATCTTCTTCTGAGCCCTCCAAACTGTTCCAACCTCTGCCTGCTACCCAGTTCCAAAGCCACTTCCATATTTTTTGGTATCTTTACAGCCGTGCTCAACTCTCTGCAGTATTAATTTACTGTATTAGTTCATTCTTACGCTGCTAATAAAGACATACCCAAGACTGGGTAATTTATAAAGGAAAGAGATTTAACTGACTCACAGTTTAGCATGGCTGGGGAGGCCTCACAATCATGGCAGAAGGTGAAGGAAGAGCAAAGACATGGTGGCAGGCAAGAGTGTGTGTGCAGGGAACTGCCATTGATAAAGCAAAACCAACAGATTTCATGAGACTTATTCACTATGATAAGAACAGCACAGGAAAACCAACTCCCATGATTCAATTACCTCCCACCAGGTCATTCCCATGACACGTGGAGATTACGAGAGCTATAATTCGAGATGAGATTAGGGTGGGGACACAGCCAAACTATACCAAAGTACCTATGTGATGACCCCCCATAAAAATCCTAAGCAGCAAGGCTCTAATAAGCTTCAATAATTGACAACATTTCACACATGTTATCATAATTCATTGCTGGGGTAATTAAGTGCATCCCGCGTGACTCCACTGGGAGAGGATTGTCGAAAGTCTGCACCTGGTTTCCCCATGACTTTGCCCTATGTGCCTTTTCTCTTTGCTAATTGTGGTTGGTATCCTTTTTCTGTAATAAATCATATCCACGAGTATGACTATACGCTGAGTCTTGTGAGTTTTTCTAGTGAATCATCAAACCTGAGCGTGATCTTCGGGATTTCTCAAGATAGAACTGGAGTGGAGAAAATAATAAATTTAGACTTGGACACATTAAGTACTCTTCATCTTACTTGACCTTTTATTTATTTATTGTTTTACCATGTACTTCTTTAGTTCTCAATCTTTCAACAGCATTAGCGTGGTTGACCATTCATCCTCTTGGAAACATGACTAACTTCGCCTTTTTATAACACAGCTATCACCTGGTTTACTTCTTACCTCTCTTCCTCTGACTCCCTTGCAAGTGCATGACTTTAGATTCTTGGGCTGTCTTCTATTCTCACTCTCTTCTCTCTATATTGGCACTTTCATCCACATTCACAGCTTCAAACACCTCCTACGTACAAAGGATTCACACATTTACAGCTTTGGCCTTGGTCTCCCTTTAGGCTCTATAACTGCATCTCAACAGCCTACTTATCTCCCACACAGGCCAGAGTAACCTCAGATTCTTGGTCATGCCAGCATTCTTATAAAATGTCAAACCGAGTGTTTTGTTTCAGAGCACCTTCTCTTTCCTCACACTTTTCTTCTCGCTTCCTATGAAAAGGTTTGCATCCTTTGTCTCTTTAGTCCTAGCTGTCACATGGTGTGTCTCCTCCCTGTCTGTGTCCTTTGATGTAATGGATTCATCCAATAAAACTTTATTCAGCATCTACCATATACATTAGGCTGGACACTGGGGATACAAAGATGGTTAAAACATGGACCCAGTCTTCAAAGACGTACAGGCAAATAAATAATGGCAAACATAGAAAAAAAAAAGTACCACAAAGTATTATAAATGGGATTGCAGAGCAGAATCACAACATAATATGAGACCCCAAAAGGGGAAGTAGTCCAATCCCCCAGAAAATGAAGGAGGAGATGCTGGAACTGCATTCTGAAAGCCCAGTAGGTGTTCTCCATATGGATAAGATGAATGAGAGGATCAAATGCACACTGCAGGGAGGGACACGTCATAGTCACTATGGCGATGGAAATCCACAAGAGAAAATGTCACAAGAACAAACTAAACTAACTTAAAATACAAGGTAGTAATTTTCTCAAAATAGCATTTATTTGAAAATGTGAGTACCAGAAGAATACAAGAGATTTTTAAAAAGAAACAAGCATTTTCTACAGTTTTGTTACATAATGCAGGGTTTGAATCACCTAGGCTCTGGATCAGCCTATCTCCATTAGATCTCATGAGACCAGCTAGTGTCGCCCTTCCTGTCAATAAGAGCAAAGACAAGAACCAAGGTCAGTCTCCAGGGCACAATCAGGAGAATGTAAGCAAAAGGGATTATCAGAGGAAATCTTAAAAAGGAGATAATTGGATTAAGAAAGGCAAAGAAAGATCCAAGTTGAAGGGGCAGGATCACTTCCCCAGACAATTCTAGATGATTACAGGCAAGATGGAATACCAGCTTGACTACGTCCTTTCCAAGCTTGGCCAGAAAACAGTTGTCATTTCAGAGGCTGGCTGCATTCGTATCAGCATCATATTTTCCTGTAGCCAATGCCATAATTACCACTCACAGGAAGATTTGGATGATGAATGACTTTCTGGTACCACCCAAATCATGCCACAGTGTCCCCTCCGCCTGATCCAATTGTCATCCCGGGACACAGACATAAAGCCCTCAGCCCTGGCTCGCCAGAGCAACCACAGAGTTTCTCCTTGTCCTCCCCAACTACTCAGACTCAGATTGGGGGAACCTGTTCACCAAGACCAGCAGTATCTACAGGAAGAATTTTACCCCAGGATTTTTCCCCCTTCATGTGTAAAAAGGTACCACCTGAAATTATCTCATCTGTCAAAAATGGTGCCCAGACAAGGGGAGAACAGTCTATTGATAGCTGTCATTCAGTTCAATAACTGTCAAGCCTTTTTTATGAATAAGGGGCTGCACTACTTGCCATTGAGCATTTTAATATATACAAGAAATACCCCGTCCAAAACAGAATACACCCTGGGAAATGGACAATTCAACCCAAGGGTCATAATTTACCTATTGCCAGCAAACACAATAATCAAAGAGTAAATCTCTGATACGGACATACGCCCAGGGCAGAAAATGAAAATCAATAGAAACAAAGTGATTGCAAATAATCTTAATTCATTGATTTCAAAAGTGTAGATTTTATTACATAATAAAATTATATATGTGCATAAATATTCTATTATATAGTTCTTATCGCTAGATCAAAAAAGTAACTTTATTTATGTATACATATTTTTGCTCCCAGGCTTATAAACTATTGCTTTTATGGTATGGTGGCCTTAAAAAGTAAAGCAAAATATTATCTGCAATGTTTCCCAAAAGGTTCCATGTGATTCAGAGAACTCAACAAGGATGCAACAGCAGGCATATAGACACAGCAATGCAATTCACATCCAGCTATCTAACTTTTTATTATCTAGACTGTTATGATTAGCTGGACAGGAGGATGAATTCTCCAGAGCAGTTCATGCCAACAAAGAGAGAATAATACCTGTAGCCACAGCTTCTAATTTTTATAATCATTTTTCCCTTTATAAAAAAAAAAAAAAAAAAAAAACCTTTGCTTAAGCCAGTGCAAAAAAACTAATTCAAAAATCAAAATGTTTATTATAATCACCATCTACCCATCACTCTGGGTAGCCAGAATCAGTGCACTGGAAACAGATACTTAATTAGATATTTCCAAACTGCCCTCATACCTTTTATCTTCCACTGCCCTTACAATAACTCTGGGTTTTTTAAAATCTAAAATTGTAATACGGTACATGAACGCAAGTAAATATAGATATGTGCAGAAATTAAATTTCACCTGTGAATTTCTCCTACTCTTGGGCTACTAGCCAAAGATTATTTAGGTAGATTAATTAGTTTAATTCTAGCACATGAAGTAATGATATTTTAATTAAATTTGGGAAAATAATATATGCAGGCAAAAGACGATAACCATACTTTCTGTCAGGTATAACTGTATCGACTTGAAGAAACACTGCATCTAACCCTAAAATTCACTAGTGCCCTATAATCATTAATTTTTCCATTAATTACATTAATCATTAATCTGTCAGACATGCTCTGGCCTAATAATAATTGCAAGCTTTTTTTGAGGAATTAGGGTGCATTAGGAGTGGTTCTGAGAACTTCCCAGGCAGACATTGCTACTCAGGTAATCTTCACAACAACCTGGTGAGGTAGAGCTATTTTGATTTTCCTTTTACATATGAGGAAACAAAGAATTAAAGGGGCTAAAAAACATGTCCTAGGTTTAAACCTAACCAGTGGAGGTCCTGGTATCTGTGTGGGTACTTGCAGCTGAGACCCAGGCCCCCACGTTGCACTAGGCTGGCGCTGTCCACTCACATCCTCCCCTGGCTTCTCTCTGTAGGATATTCTCCCTCTCTAGGATGGGCCCTGGGGACCCCAGACTGACAGTGCTAAAAGGCTCCCTGTGGAGTTCATGCAACCCCAAGCATCTGGTCTGATTTCTCCCGGCCCCACACAGCGGTGCCCTATATGAGGAGAGCAGAAGAAACCACTGGAAGACCAGGCCTTTTTTTTTTTTTTTCTTTAACCTCTTCTCACATTGCACAGAATATTCCAAATATTTGAAATGTCACCAAAACTCCCATATCAACCCAATTCACAACAATGACTGTGATAAAACCAAAGTATCTTCCATCCTGACTGGGAAGTTAGGGATGGAAGGAGGAGAAATAAAAAAGGGTGGGGAGGCCAGGCTTGGTGGCTCACACCTGTAATCCTAGCACTTTGGGAGGCCAAGGCAGGTGGACTGTCTGAGCTCAGGAGTTCAAGACCAGCCTGGGCAACAGGATGAAACCCCGTGTCTACTAAAATACAAAAGAAATTAGTGGGCGTGGTGGCATGTGCTTGTAGTCCCAGCTACTCAGGAAGCTGAGGCAGGAGAATTGCTTGAATCCTGGAGGCAGAGGTTACAGTGAGCAGAGATTGCACCATTATATTCCAGCCTGGGCAACAGAGTGAGACTCTGTCTCTGGGAAAAAAAAAAAAAGAGAGAGAGAGAGAGGGAAGAGAAGAGGAGGGGGAAAAAGAGAAGAGAAC
>NW_012115110.1:7379375-7387994 GCF_000951035.1 Colobus angolensis palliatus
AGAGAGAAAGAGGAAGAAAAAGAGAGAAAGGAAGAAAGGAAGGAAGGGAGGAAAGGAGGAAGAGAAAGAAAAAGTACTATACGAAGTGAGTTGGAGTTTATTTTAGGACATCAAATATATCTTTACAAATTGAAAAAAATATTGCAAAAGCAAAATATACAACATAAAATTTTATAATGCATTTTGTTTCTACATGCAATATTTTAAACTATATCCTTTATCTTTCCTGGCTTGGTGCTAGAAATTTGCCAACAACTTTTCTTTGGAAGAACTGCTCTCACTTGAGATTATTTCTGTGCTACTTTTGTTTTAAAAACTCCTTTATTTTATAAAATTATACAGATAGTAGGTGGTGCTAGTTTTATTGTTTGCTTTCTATGTCCAATATGGCAAAGGAAGATGTTAGCAATCAGGAAAAACTGTTGTTGTGGTTGCCTTTTAAAGAATGTGTAGATTCTAAAAGCCTAGAAATTCCTGCATTCTTCTTCAGGGACTCCCTAGCATCTTCCCCCTCCAGCCAAGACTCAGGGATCCTATTTCATTCTCTGGGTAAGAGTAGAATCTCAAAGTCTTACTAAGAGCTCACTCTGCCATCTCCTTCAGGCTGCAAGACATTGCTGCCATAGGGCTTTTCTATTTAATTATTTTTATTCTTGGTCCATAGTTTTAGGATGACTCACGCTAGGTGTGAATCTCCCGTACTATATGTCTTTCCTGATACAGACGTGCAAGTCCCAGACTTGGAGCCCTAAGTCCTGGGTACAGATGCCACCTCCAGTCTGTCTGAGCAATAACTCCATCTCTATCAGTCCATTTTTTCCATTTCTCAGTCAAGAAGAAAGATCTCTGTAGGCCATATGGTGACCTCACCTTTGCCTCGATCCCATCAACTTTTGGTCTTTAAGCCAAACCAATTGATTGTAAACTTTCCCCAAAAGTAATGCAGATGAACATTATCCCTCAGACCTGAGTTTATGGGCATTCTTATAATAAGGGTCCTTCTAAAACCTCTTCTTGTGTGCATAGGGAACCCCCATAAAAGAGATATGGCTCTTCTCTGATTCTGTGAAGTCCCAACAGGGATAGAAATTAAATAAAATCTACTGTGTGCAACAATGCACAGACAGACTTCATGGAAGACAGAGGAATTCTGAAAATTAGGAGGCAGTTAGGCATCATTTCCCTCCTCCATTTGATTGCAAACCCAAACGACTCTGAGAGCCAGGCAAGTAAAATCAATGAGGGAGTGGGCAGGAGCAACCAGGGGAGTGGTAGGGAATGTGGTGGGGAACTGGAAAGGGTACATCCTACCTACAGACATTCATATTCAAATAGTTTTACAACTCAGCACCAGCCAAATCAAATAAGGCTGCCAGCTGAATTTAACTCCTGTGCTTCCATCTTGCAACTTCAGGTTTAGACTAGAAAAACGAGTCTTGGAGTGTTGTCTGGGGAGACACACATTTATGAGCTTGGTCCAACCTGTGCCATATGAAAGGAACAGCATGCAGACACTCACAGCAGTCAAACAGCCATTCGAATCTGTGCTCCCACAGGCTCATCACACAGTACGAAATCCCACAGCCTCCCCACAAACCTGTTTTGGGTTTGCTCAGGGAGAAGGGAGATCTGGTGCACTACTGGCCAGCACTGGTCATTGTGCTGAAATCCCCATGGAGTTACCATGACTCAATGGCTCAGATGTGTGGCTGTGCTCAGATGGGGGGAGGGATGCGTGGGAAAGTGGGTTGTGAGGATTCCCCGAAAGTGAGTAGCACCTCCCTCAGAGTAGGTGAGAAGCAGGAGGTTTCAGTGATTGGCACACACTGGACAAACACAGTGAGTCCTGTGGGGAGACATCTTGGTGAGTCTTGGAAAAAAAGTTCATGAACTTCTTCGGAAAGGGTTTAACCTCTTAGATGCTTTCTCAATGACCTCTGGAGACTGTCCTATTCATTACCTAAGATCAACCTCTTCATTTCTGCACTGCAACTCCTATTTTGCCCCACGTCTTCAGAGAAGACATCTACATACCCAGCTATGGCGGAGACTGGAGACTTAGGCCAGGCCAGGCCCCACCTCCAGTGTGGTGTCCTCTCCCAGCATCTGCAGCCCAGGAGGGACAGCACAAGTCTGGTAGCTCCTGAAGAGCAGAAACAGCTCCAGAAGGATGAGGGCCTGGAACTCAAGGGCCCAGCTACATGTTTCAGGAAGCTGACCCCTGACAACATATGGAGGAGGAAAGGATGACAAACCAAAAAAAAAAAAAAAAAAAAGGTTTGAAAGGTTTAAATATGCAGCAATGTCCCAAAAGGGCAACCAAAATGGTGGCTGCATTGAGAGGACACGTGAGGCGCCTTAGAGTAGAACCCGAAGATGATTCCTGCACTTGCTTCTTTATAGTGTCATTAAAATAGGAATTCCAGGTCTGTCTGCCTCCTTTCCCCCTAGTTATGACTGTTGAAGGCCACAATTGCTGTCTCTCGAATTTGGCTAGAAAACTCATCCTTCATAGAAGCCACATGGAACATTTTGTCTATTCCTAAAGCAAAATCTGTCATACCCAAGAAGCACAGTCTTTCTCTCATTCTGTTTGTAATGAACATTGTCTTTGCTGGTGGGGTTTTAAAAAAAATATTATTATTAAATAAAACTTTGCCAAACGTACTTTGCAGAAGTGTCTTTTATGGAAAACAGATGGAAAGAGCTAACTTAAAAATGCAAATCGTAACATTATAATGACTTCTTAATTTTAAAAATTATGAATACTACTTCCCAGGAGGGACTAAAAGAGACAGTGACAACAGCTGCAGAAGAAACATCAGGAGTGGGACGGGACTGCAAGGCCAAAAATGTTGTCTAGTTGCAGAGATTACAAAGAATATTCCTTGTATTTAAATGCAGGGCGCTGAGCACTCACATATGTTCGATTCCAAAGTGTTTATTCAGGTAAAGGAAAGGAACGAAGAAATCACCAATACCCAAGATGCAGGTTGCTCCCAGAAGTGTCTACACATGCCACAAGGAATATAAAGTTCTAGAAAAACACACTTCATGTGTTTTCTCCCCACTTTCTTCATGGATCTTCAGACAGGAGTATGAAACCACAGTTTGCAAATGCTTCTGATTCGTGTATGATTACTCAGGTGTTAAACTCCTCCTGAAATGGGCATTTAACACAGAGGTTTCTTGTATTTTCACAACTGGCCTCTCTTGAAACCCACTCTTCGAGAGGATTGAATGTTTATGCATTTTCTTATTTTTTAGAAAGTGGATGGATTTTTTCCCCAAACCATGTTTTCCACTCTTGAATAACCCACCTTCTTCTTCCTTCCATCTCTCTCCTTCTTCCTTTCCAGATAAAGAAGAGATTTTAGAAAACTCTTTCTATCTGGAAAGGAAGTAGGAGAAATATTTTCAAAATTTTCTAGCAGCAAATTTTAATATTGCCCCCGTGAATGTAATTCAATACACATACAAATTATGCCTCTTTCTCCCCTTCGATTCTTTATACTTTTTGAATAGCAAGTTACCAGAGGTACTCAAATACACTCATACAGTCTCCCAATTAATACATTTAGAAGTAAATGCAAGAAGCAATCCTGTCATCAACAGCAATAACATACTGTCTCCGTCATGCTGCTCTGGGCTTTCTGGTCCATGCCATGTCAGAGTATTAAGTGCTGTCTCTGGGTATATGGTTGACTCACATATGTTTTGAGCACTTCTCATCTCAACAGAGCTGACAGAAATTAAACAGCTGGAAGCATTTTCAAATTTCTGTCTGGGAACTGCTTAATGTATCAGAACTCAACATGGATTTCCCACTGAGACAGAAGTGTAAAAGTTGTTCTTTCTTCTTCCTCTTCTTTTTTTGAAGGCATCTCCTTTCCTTTCACAAACAGAATATCCAGCCTTTCAAGTTCTCACCATAGGTTGGAGAAAAGAAAAGGAGTCTTAAAATCAGTGATCACCTCCTATTGGAGAAATTAATCAAAATCTCACTGGGGAAGAAAATAGGGGAGGAAGACAGGAATGAGGTTATAGCTACCATTTCTCTCCCCTAGAATTAAGCATAATCCACTAAGACTGGCTCCACTGACAGCATTTTCACTGCTATGTGTGGAGAACATGAGTCATTTGGGAGCTCTCAGTGAATTCATGGGTTCAGAAAACAAACACAGTCACCTCAACATAATATAATACTATTCAGCAGAGAATAAAATGCGATATAAAATGGTTCATCTTGAACACCATCCAGGGTGTTTTGTTGCTGAAGTACCAAGAAGTCCCTCAATATTTCTCTGCCTTAGTGGAGTACTGTATTTCCTTTCAGATTCTCCTCCCCACACCCAGCACTGCCACACAGGACTGTGTCATAGAGTATAGTTCCAGGATGATTCATCCTAATCATCTGATTGCTTTCTCTCACTAGAGCCTTGGGCTAGTTAACAGATTCAGCATCCATGAGCATTCAAACAGAACTGGACCATCCAGCAAATAGAATCCGACAGCATTTGGAAGTGAGGCAGGAACCCTTGTATCTAAGCAGCAGCTGTCTGATTACTTAGATGATATGATTCTTCTAAAAGTTCTCTGTCTTTAGTTTGGGGTTGTTTTCACTTAGGCCATATGGTCACTTCATTTTTCTTGGTTTGCAGCTATAACAATTACAGTGAGCGCCAAACACAGTAATCATGTACGGGGAGAGACAAGGAGGTCAGCTGGGCTTCCTCCAAATGCAGTTTGAGAGAAGCTTTCAGAATCTAGAGGTATCCATCAACATCTTTCCTACAAAAGAATAAAATTGTACACAACTGTGTGCATGTTGTAGGAACTGTGTCAACTAAGCTGAGCTAAAAGCACATTTCCCAGAATTCCCTTCCCTGTGTGGTCCTGAGTGAGTGCTGGCCACAAGTGATGTTCCGTATGAGGTTTGGAGTGCGGACATAAAGAAGCAACTCTATCTCCTTCCACCCTGGAGGGCAGTGAGTGCAGGGTGCCAGGCGCTACAGAGTTCACGCCTACCATCACTAACTTCCAGCCTCCCAGAAGGTGTAATGGAGTGCGCAAACCTGCAGCTCCTTCCGTTTCCACAGCAGGGCTGGGACTATGGTGAGGCAGGTGAGGAACCTGCAGCTTCTTCCGTTTCCACAGCAGGGCTGGGACTATGGTGAGGCAGGTGAGGAACTTCTCTTGGGACATGACACTTAAAGAGGCACTTAGTAGTCAAGGTAAATAATATTTTAATGCAATGTTCTTTAAAAATCAAAGTTAATGCAAAAAAATACATGGTGAACAAATTGTCAAAATATTTAACAGACAGGAACAGTTACAGCTCTGGGATGAACCATATTGGAGCCTGAAGCACGAGGAAAAATTAATACTACTAATCTCATGGGTCATATGATCTCCTTCTTCAACTTCTATGATCCCTGGGGGTCAGGAACATGTGCATTTCCATGGTCAAGGGAACCTGCCTCTCCTGCAGGTCACCCACATGGAGGTGGTGTGGGACATCCGCAAGCTCCAGTTTGCCCTCTTGGGATTCAGTTCTTTTCGTGGATCCCAGGTTTTCCATACTCCTCTGCACATCTAGTTGTCCTTTCCAACTATCATTCTAGTAGACCTATAGCAACCTCATGCTCAGCCCTCAATGCAAGAAGACAATCAGCATAGGCAGCTTCAGCAGCACCCACATTTGCAAGGCCTAATTCTTAATTTTTATAATAACCCCCATGCTTTATACACTTGTTGTAGTTCTACTTCTCTGACCCATAAAGATGTCAGACCTGTAGAGATGTGATGATTATATACAAACTAGAATATACCAATGGGGCATCAAACACAAATTTTTTAAGAGGTATGATCAAATTATATGGTGAAATGTCTACAGCTTTCCCCCAGCCTGTTTAAACCATCATTTTACCACTGTCAAGATGTTGCCTTGTGTGTTCCTTTGCTAAATGACTAGAGGTTGGGTTGGCAGTGGGGCCAATTGTTTATAATTGATAAGAGAACAGATAACCAGACTATCCTTATGTCCCTACCAGGACAGAGATGTTCCCCTGCAGGGTTTGCTTGATTTTCCTCTATCAGCAATAAAGACAAGGCTACAGGTCCCTGAAAAAGTCACAGAGTGTGCTTAATGTACTCGAGTTCCACAAACCTGAAACCCATTGAAGGAATTTTAAACACTATTGTGTTTAAAAGTACCAACTGCTAAGTTCAGTCATACATGAACTATACGTAAAGAGGAAAAAATATTTACCCTCTTTAAGGACCCTTGTGAAAGTCCTAGGTTATAGATTAGTCTCTGAGTAATCTTCTGTTGTTATGCTGAGCTCTGGAGTTGGCTAAACTGGAGAGTGAGGCTCTCACACAGTCTCTGGGGAAGATACCTGCTTCCTAAGGAATTTTGGCTCAGTTTGGATGAACTATGGTGCATCTGAAGGAGAAAGAATTTGCTCCTGAGGCTTCCTAGGAGAATAGCTGGGTCATAGAGATGAAAACCTAAGTACAGTTAAACCTAAGATTAACAACTGCTCTGTTGAGGGAACCATTCTCTGTCACAGATCTAGACCATGGTTTCTCAGTATCAACAGTATTGACAGTGTTGTGAAATAATTCTTAGTTATACAGGGGCTGTCCTACATGTTGCCAAATGCTCAGCAGCATCCCTATCCTCTATCATGTAGATGACAACAGCACCACCAGTTGTGACAATCAAAAATGTCTCCAGGCATTTCTAAATGACTCCTGGACAGCAAAAGTGTCCCCCAATGAGACAGCCATGTAGACAACAAAACAGGCTGGGATACTAAAGCCAGAAGCAGGGACAAATCAATGTCAGATATTGGGAGATAAGAGTTAGATAAGAATGAATCCTGGTAGACAAAGTAAGGCAGAATTGTAGACAAGAAGAGGCCCAAAACCAAGTCAATAACCAGAGATACCACATACCAGATAAAAGTCATGTCAGTCATCTCTCCTTACTGGGTGGGGCCTTGCTGCAGGAATTTCAGCAACTCCAGCCAGGGGTTTAGGGACAGAACTTTGATGTCCCTGGGACTGAGCCCCTGGGGAGGAGGAGGAGCCACAGTCTCTGTGGATCAGCAGACTTAGTCTTTCCCATTGGTGGTTCTGAGGGATCCAGGCAGGCTGAACAAATAGGATTCTCCCAGTGCAGCATAATCCTTCCACCAAGGGGCAGCCAGAGTGCTTCATTAAGTGGGTCCTGGAACCCTAGATGAGACCCCTCCAACAGGGGTCGCCAGACACCTTATACAGCAGTGTTCCCAGCAGCCTCATGTTGGTGCCCCTCTGGAACAGAGATTCCCAGAGGAAGGAGCAGGCAGCCACCTTTGCTGTTCTGCAGCCTTCACTGCAGGAGGGACCCAGGTGAATGGGGTCTAGAGTGGAACCCCAGCAAACTGCAGTAGCCCTACAGAAGAGGGTCCTGACTGTTAAAAGAAAAACAATCAGAAAGCAACAACAATAGCATCAACAAAAATGTCCCCACAAAAACCCCACCAAAGGTCAGCAGCTTCAAAGATCAACACTAAACTCACAAAGATAATAAACTCACGAAGATGAGAAAGAATCAACAAGAATAATGCTGAAAACTCAAAAAGCCAGAGTGCCTCTTCTCCTCTGAGTGATCACAACACTTCTTCAGCAAGGGCACAGAACCGGGCAGAAGCTGAGATGAACGAATTGACAAAAATAGGCTTCAGAAGGTGGGTAATAATGAACTTTGCTAAGCATGTTCTAGCTCAATGCAAAGAAGCTAAAAACCATGATAAAACATTACACGAGCTGTTAAACAGAATAACCAGTTTAGAGAGGAACATAAATGGCCTGACGGAGCTGAAAAACACAAAACAACAACTTCACAATGCAACCACAAGTATCTATAACTGAATAGACCAAGCAGAGGAAAAAATTTCAGAGTGTGAAGACTATCTTGCTGAAATAAGACAGGAAAACAAGATTAGACAAAAAAGAATGAAAATGAATCAACAAAACCTCTGAGAACTATAGGATTATGTAAAAGACCAAATCTGTTACTGACTGAGGTACCTAAAAGAGACAGGAGGCCAGCCCGGAAGAGACGCAGCACTGAGCATGCTCCTTCTTTTCCAGCCCCGGCTCCGGACCCTGCAGCTGCCGAGATGTTGATGCCTAAGAAGAATCGGATTGCCATTTACGAACTCCTTTTTAAGGAGGGAGTCATGGTGGCCAAGAAGGATGTCCACATGCCTAAGCACCCGGAGCTGGCAGACAAGAATGTGCCCAACCTTCATGTCATGAAGGCCATGCAGTCTCTCAAGTCCCGAGGCTACGTGAAGGAACAGTTTGCCTGGAGACATTTCTACTGGTACCTTACCAATGAGGGTATCCAGTATCTCTGTGATTACCTTCCTCTGCAACCGGAGATTGTGCCTGCCACCCTACGCCGTAGCCGTCCAGAGACTGGCAGGCCTCGGCCTAAAGGTCTGGAGGGGGAGCGACCTGTGAGACTCACAAGAGGGGAAGCTGACAGAGATACCTACAGACGGAGTGCTGTGCCACCTGGTGCCGACAAGAAAGCCGAGGCTGGGGCTGGGTCAGCAACCG
>NW_012115110.1:7388044-7393884 GCF_000951035.1 Colobus angolensis palliatus
AGGGGAAGCTGACAGAGATACCTACAGACGGAGTGCTGTGCCACCTGGTGCCAACAAGAAAGCCGAGGCTGGGGCTGGGTCAGCAACCGAATTCCAGTTTAGAGGTGGATTTGGTCGTGGACGTGGTCAGCCACCTCCGTAAAATTGAAGAGGATTATTTTGCATTGAATAAATTTACAGCCAAAAATCCTTAAAAAAAAAAAAAAAAGAGACAGGAAAACATACTTCACAATAACATCCAACAGAACTTCCCCAACCTAATAAGACAGGCCAACATTCAAATTCAGGAAATTCAGAGAATCCCAGTAAAATACTATCATGAGAAGATCAATCCCAAGACACATATCATCAGATTCTCCAAGGTCAAAATAAAGGAAAAAATGTTAAGGGTAGACAGAGAGAAAGGCCAGGTCACCTACAAGGGGAAGTCTATCAGACTAAAACTGGACCTTTCAGCAGAAACCCTACAAGCCAGAAGAGATTGGGATTCAACATTCTCAAAGAAAAGAATTTCCAACACAGAATTTCATATCCAGCCAAACTAAGTTTCATAAGTGAAGAAGAAATAAAATCCTTTTCAGATAAGCAAATACAGAGGGAATTTGTAACCACCAGACCTGCCTTGCAAGAGCTCCTGAAGAAAGCATTAAAAATACACTGAAGTACAAAGGTCAATGATACAATGAAGCAGCTCATCAACAAGTCTGCAAAATAACCAGCTAGCATCATGATGACAGGATCAATTCACACATAACAATATTAACCTTAAATGTATATGGGCTAAATGCCCCGATGATTAAAAGACACAAAATGGCAAGCTGGTTACAGAGTCAAGACCCATTGGTGTGCTATATTCAAGAGACGCATCTCATGTGCAAAGACACACATAGGCTCAAAATAAAGAGATAAAGCAAAATTTAGCAAGCAAATGGAAAGCAGAAAAAAGCAGTGGTTATAATCCTAGTTTCTGACAAAACAGACTTTAAACCAACAAAGATCAAAACAGACAAAGGGAATTATAAAAGGTAAAGGGATCAATGCAGCAAGAAGAGCTAACTATCCTAAATATATATGCACCAAATACAGGAGCACCCAGATTCATAAAACAAGTTCTTAGAGACCTACAAAGAGACTTAAGACTCCCACATAATAATATAGTGGGATGCTTTAACACTCCATTGTCAACATTAGACAGATGATCAAGACAGAAAATTAACAAGGATATTCAGGACTTGAACTCATGTCTGGATCAAGTGGACCTAAGAGATATCTACAAAACTCTCCACCCAAAAACAATAGAATATGCATTATTCTTGGTGTCATATGGCACTTACTCTAAAATAAATTACATAATTGGAAGTAAAACACTCCTCAGCAAATGCAAAAGAACTGAAATCATAACAAACAGCCACTCAGACCACAGTGCAATCAAACTAAAACTCAAGATTAAGAAACTCACTCAAAACCACACAATTACATAGAAAATTGAGCAACCTGTTTCTGAATTACTCCTAGGTAAATAATGAAATCAAGGCAGAGATCAAGAAGTTCTTTGAAACCAATGAGAACAGAGAGACAATGTAACAGAATCTCTGGAATGCAGCTAAAGCAGTATTAAGAGGGAAATTTATAGCACTAAATACTCACATCAAAAAGCTAGAATGATTTCAAATCAACACCCTAACATCACAACTAAAAGAATGGAGAACCAAGAGCAAACAAACCCTAAAGCTAGCAGAAGACAAGAAATAACCAAGATTGGAACAAAACTGAAGGAGACAGTGGATAAATGGAACATCCATTTGTTCAAATCTATTTGAACAAATGGAACACAACAAACCCTTTAGAAAATCAATGAATCCTGCTGTTTTTTTGTGAAAAAATTAAGAAAATAGCTGCTAGACTAATAAAGAAGGAAAGAGAGAAGAATTAAATAGACACAGTGATAAAGGGGATATCACCACCAACCCCACAGAAATACAACCAACCATCAGAGAATACTAAAAACATCTCTCTACAAATAAACTAGAATAATTAGAAGAAATTGATAAATTCCTGAACTCATGCACCCTCCCAAGACTGAATCATGAATAAGTTGAATCCCTGAATATACCAATAACAAGTTCTGAAACTGAGGCAAATAATCTACCAAACAAGAAAACGCCCAGGACCAGGTGAATTTACAGCTGAATTCTACCAAAAGTACAAAGAAGAACTCGTACCATTCCTTCTGAAACTATTCCAAAAAGCTAAAAAGAAAGGACATCTCCCTAACTCATTTTACGGGGCCAGCGTCATCCTGATGCCAAAACCTGGCAGAGAGAAAGAAAGGAAGGAAGGAAGGAAGGAAGGAAGGAAAGAGAAAGAGAGAGAGGGAGGGAGGGAGGGAGGGAGGGAAGGAAGGAAGGAAGGAAGGAAGGAAGGAAGGAAGGAAGGAAGGAAGGAAGGAAGGAAGGAAGGAAGGAAGGAAGGAAGGAAGGAAACAAACAAACTTCAGGCCAAAATTCCTGTTGAACATTGATGTGAAAATCCTCAATAAAATGCTGGCAAACTGAATCCAAAAGCAGCTTTTTGAAGCTTACCCACCACTGTTAAGTTGTCTTCATCCCTGTGATGCAAGGCAGGTTCCACATATGCAAATTAATAAACATAACTCATCACATAAACAGAACCAAAGACAAAAATCACATGATTATCTCAACAGACACAGAAAAGGCCTTTAATAAAATCCAACATCACTGCATGTTAAAAACTCTCAATAAACTAAATATTGGTGGAACATACCTCAAAATAATGGGAGCCATTTATGATAAACCCAGAGCCAATATCATCCTGAATGGGCAAATACTGGAAGCATTCCCCTTTAAAGCCAGCACAAGATGATAATGCCTTCTCTCACCACTCCTATTCAACACAGTATTGGAAGTTCTGGCCAGGGCAATCAGACAAGAGAAAGAAATAAAGGTATTTGAATAGAAAGAGAGGAAGTCAAACTGTCTCTGTTTGCAGATGACACAATCTTATATTTAGAAAACCTCATTGTCTCAGCCCAAAAGCTTCTTAAGCTGATAAGCAAATTCAGCAGTCTTGGGATACAAAATCAATGTGCAAAAGTCACAAGCCTTCCTATATACCAGCAATAGACAGAGAGCCAAATCATCAATGAACTCCCATTCACAATTAATACAAAGAGAATAAAATACCTAGGAACACAGGGAATACAGCTAACAAGGGAAGCAAAGGACCTCTTCAAGAACTAGAAAACACTACTCCAGGAAATCAGAGAGAACACAAACAAGTGGAAAAATATTCCATGCTCATGAACAGAAAGAATCAATATCATGAAAATGGCCATAGTACCCAAGTAATTTATAGATTCAATGCTATTCCCATTAAACCACCATTGACATTCCTCACAGAATTAGAAAAAAAAACTACTTTAAAGTTCATATGGAACCACAATAGGTCCATATAGCCAAGACAATCCTAAGCAAAAAGTACAAAGCTGCAAGCATTACATGACCCAACTTCAAACTGTATTACAAGGTTACAGTAACCAAAACAGTATGGTACTGGTAAAAAAAAAAAAAAACACATACACAAATGGAACAGAATAGAGGTCTCAGAAATAAGACCACATATCTGCAATCACCTTACTTCAACAAACATGACAAAAACAAGCAATGAAGAAAGGATTTTCTATTTAATAAATGGTGCTGGGAGAACTGGCTAGCCATATGCAGAAAATTGAAACCGAGCCCCTTCCTTATAACTTAAACAAAAATTAACTTGCGATGGATTAAAGACTTAAATGTAAAACCCAAAACTATAAAAACCTTAGAAGAAAATCTAGGCTATACTATTCAGGACATAGGCACAGGCAAAGATTTTGTGACAAAAACATCAAAAGCAATTGCAACAAAAGTGAAAATTGACAAACAGGATCTAATTCAACTAAAGAGTTTCTGCACAGCAAAAGAAACTATTATCAGAGTGAACAGACAACCTACAGAATAGCAGAAAATTTTTGCAATCTATCCATCTGATAAAGGTCTAATATCCAGAATGTACAACATGCTTAAACAAATTTACAAGAAAAAGACAAACAACCCCATTAAAAAGTGGCCAAAGGACATGAACAGACACTTCTCAAAAGACATTTATGTCGCCATCAAACATATGAAAAAAAGCTCAACACCAGTGATCATTAGAGAAATGCAAATCAAAATCACAATGAGATACCATCTCACTCCACTCAGATGGTGATTATCAAAAAGTCAAGAAATGACTGGGCGCAGTGGCTCATGGCTGTAATCCCAGCACTTTGGGAGGCCAAGGTGGGGATCACTTGAGGTCAGTAATTCAAGGTCAGCTAGGCCAACATGGTGAAACCCCATCTCTAATAAAAATACAAAAATTAGCTGGGCATGGTGGCAGGTGCCTGTGATCCCAGCTACTTGGAAGGCTGAGACAGGAGAATTGCTTGAACCCTAGCGGTGGAGGTTGCAGTGAGCTGAGATCATGCCCACTGCACTCCAGCCTAGGTAACAGAGCAAAACTGTGTCTCAAAAAATATAAATAAATTAATAAATAAATAAATAGTCTAGAAACAACAGGTGCTGGTGAGGTTGTAGAGAAATAGGAAAGCTTTTACACTGTTGGTAGGATTGTAAATTAGTTTAACCATTGTGGAACATGGTATTGTGATTCCTCAAAGATCTGGAACCAGAAATATCACTTGACTCAGCAATCCCATTACTGGGTCTATACCCAAAGGAATATAGGAATATAAACCATTCTATTTAATTATTATTCCCAAAAGAATAAAGGAATATAAATCATTCTATTAAAAAGACACATGCATGCATATGTTCATTGCAGCACTATTCACAATAGTGAAGACAATGGATCATCCCAAATGCCCATCAATGATAGACTAGATAACGAAAGTATGGTAAATATATACCATGAAATACCATGGAGCCATAAAAAGGAATGAGATCATGTCCTTTGCAGGGATATGGATGGAGCTGGAAGCCACTATCCTCAGCAAACTAACACAGGAACAGAAAATCAAACACCACATGTTCTCACTTATAAGTGGGAGCTGAACAATGAGAACGAATGAGCACAAGGAGGGAAATAATGCACACTGGGGCCTGTCAGGGGTGCAGGGGGGAGGAGAGCATCAGGAAGAACAGCTAATGTATCCTGGGCTTAATAACTAGGTGATGGGTTGATAAATGTGGCAAACCACCATGGCACACGTTTACCTGTGTAACAAACCTGCACATCCTGCACATGTATCCAGGAACATAAAATTTAAAAAATAAATAAAAATAAAAATCAGGTTAGAAGTCGAGGGGAAGTCAGGCTCAAATGAGGGGAAAACAAGATGACCAACCTGGAGAACCTGGAAGCATATATGGACTTCGTACACATCAAGAATTTGTTAACAGGAGAGTTTGAGAACCTGAAGAATGTATCTTTAATATTTAAAGGTAAGACAAAGATTCTCAGTCTTTCCAGATAAAATTGATTTTATCAGTTAGCTACTGATATGTAACAAGCTTCACCAAGCACTCATTGGCTTAAGCCATAAGCTTTTTTATTTTTCCTGAGTCTATGGGTCTGCTGGGAGATCTTCTGGTTCTGGCTGGGCTCACACAAGCATCTATGATCAGCTGTGGGTCCAGTGGGCAGCTCTGAGGCTCTGAGCCAGGCTTTCTATATACTTTGAGCAAATATCATGGAATACAAGTTTACAATACTATCTTAGTCCATTTTCGGCTGCATAACAGAATACCACAAAGTGCGTAATTTACAATGAATAGAACTTT